>NC_086099.1:75572894-75876727 GCF_963921235.1 Mobula hypostoma | reverse complement strand
CAGCATGGCTTCCAGGCAGCAGTCAGCCATTGATGGGATCCCTTTCCTTAATACCACTGCAACAGAAAAGCAGAGACCAGACAAACAGCTACTTTATACATCTCACTTTGACATATGACTTTGTGTCCATTAAGGGCTTATTCAAACTGATAGAAAGGGTGGGCCCTCCTCTGAGGCTATTGTGCATGATCAAGTTTGTCCATATAGTAATTAAAGGGATGGACTCCTCCTACTGACATTGCATGGAGTAGACGTGTTTCTCGAATGGCTCCGTACTTTTTCAATTACTGTATCCAATCTGCTTCGAAAATTTACTTTTGGAGTATTATGATGTTTCATGATAAAACTTCTTAAAAAGAAGAGGATCCTTCTGTGACTATGGAAGCTATTGCGGAGTTAATTCAAAAAGCTCAGAGAGAAACGTCTGAACAACTTGTGGATGTATGTTTAAAAGTTACCACAGAGCTTAAACCAATGAAGATCCTGCTGCAGACTTTTCAAAAAGCTTTACAGGAACATTCTACTCAGATTCAAGAACAGGAAGATGCTTTAACCAGACTGGATACTAAGACGGATGAATTGGAAAACTCAGAGATAAACAATCAAAAATTGTTGAAACTTTAAGACAAAGATTGTCGCTTTGGAGAATAGATCAAGAAGGAACAATATATGAATTTTGGGTTATTCCTGAGTTGGTTAAAGGCAAGCGGCCTGCGGAATTTTTTGCAAATCTGTTGGCTCATTTGTTTTCTGATGTTTTGGATACTCCACCAAGAGTAGACTGGGCACACCGAACCCAAATGTTCAGACCCGCTTCTCAACAAAAACCTCGATCTGTAATAATTGCTTTTCATGATGTCCAAACTAAGGTTTCTATAATTCACCAATCTCATTGGTTAGGTATGATTAACTTTGAAGATTACAAGATAAGGCTGGTTGAAGATTATTTGCCTGAGGTATTAAATGACTATTTTAAGTATAAAAAGGTCATGGCGGAGTTATATAACAAAGGCTATAAACCTTCACTAAAGTACTCCGCTCGCCTCAAGATCATTTTGGAAAATGGATCTCCTAAGTAGTTTCGTTCAATTGAGGAAGTACATGATTATCTTCAGGCCAAATCAAGTCCAGAAGACTAATTGCTTAATACTATATCATATAAATTACGCTTCCTTAGCTTGACCGATTTTTTGTTGTCGGAAGTTTGCAATCTAATGGTTTAGTACGTCTGTTTCTTTGAACAATTCTCTCTTCTATTCTCGTATACTCTTACAATTATTCTCTGTTCGTATCGTATTTTCTTTGCTGCTTTTTTCCAACATGATGTTTTGAACTCTTCTTTAGCTCTTTTGAATAATATTTAGTCTATCAACTCCAGAAGTTTAAATGTTTATTTCTGCTTCATATAACCTTGTCCCTTCAGTCTGACTGATCAATTTGTTGCAATTGTGCAGTTCATTTGTTTATTACTTTTTTCTTTGAACAACTCTTTTTCTTGATATATTTTCATAAACAATTCTTCTTTCTCTTCTCGTTTTTTTATTTTTTTCTGTTTAGGAAATTAATAGACTTAATTTCAGTAAGTTTTCTTTGTAATTATTTTTAGTTCTTTTGAAGGTTATTTAGTCTAGGTTGGAATTCATTCTGTATCAATCTTTTCTTCTCTTCTTCTCCTGGAGCTCTGCCAGTAGGATGTCGGGGGTGGGATTCATCAGCAGATCAGCTTTCGCCCTCTCTTGGGTAATTTTTTTCTTTGGGAGGGGGGTGAATGGGAGTGGGCTGTTTTGTTTTTCTTTTTCCTTTTTATTAGTTGTTTGGTTATCCCTGCCTCATCTATTGCTTGGTTAAGTATTTTGAATGTTAAGGTTTGGATTTTTGGTGTATTCCAGTGGTTTATATGTTTAACCTCTGTTTTAAACTTAAATAAATGGTATACATTATTAATTTTCTTAGATTAAATGTGAAAGGTTTAAACCACCCTGAGAAACGCAACAAGGTTGTTACTTATATTATGAAATTGAATGCCTCAATTATTTTTTTTTTTACAAGAGACACATGTTCGCAGATCTGACTGTGGGTGTTTGCTCAAATGTTGGAATGGTCTAGCTTTTCACTCTTCCTTTCAAGCCGAGGCCAGAGATACTTCGACTTTGATTGACAATTCAGTTGCTTTTGTTCAACATGATGTAATGTCTGACCCCAATGGGCAGGTCGTTATAGTCTCAGGGAAATTACATAACAAGCTAATGGTTTTTGTTAATCTTTATGCTCCGAATATAGATGATCCCAGCTTTTTGAACATTTTTTTTCTTTTTTACTAGGCTTAAATTTGTACTCTTTAATCTTGGGAGGGGATTTTAATTGCTTTTTTGACCCGGTTTTAGACCGCTCATCTTCGAAGCAATTGTATATTAGTAGATCTGCCTCCTATATCCAATCTTTTCTAATTAAATGTGACATTATTGATGTTTGGCATTTTTTATACCCAACAAGTAGAGAATATTCCTTTTTTTCTCATGTCATCATACCTATTCCAGGATTGATTTTTTTTTTGTCGATAGTCATTTGATACCCTATGTTCGATCCTGTGATTATAAAGAAATTGCAGTTTCAGATCATGCCCCCGTTTTTTTTTATCTTTAAATCTTCCGGGTGTTTCTTGATCAAACAGATTTTGGCGTTTTAATCCATTTTTACTATCGGATAAGGCTTTTCTACAATTTTTAGAGAGTCAAATTACTTTTTTCTTTGAAGAGAATATGCTAGATGGCACTTCTGGCCTTATTACTTGGGATGCTTTCAAGGCTTATATTAGAGGCCAAATTATTTCCTATATAGCAAGTATTAAGAAAAAAAACTAATAAGGAGGGAACTGATTTAGCCAATCAGCTGAAACTTCTAGATCAAAAATATGCTTCTGATCTGGATCCCAGCTTATATAAAAAACATGTGGAAGTTAAAACTAAATATGATCTGTTCTTAACTTATCCTGTTGAAACTCAACTTTTAAAAGATAAAAGTCAATTTTATGTTCATGGTGATAAAACGGGTAAACTTTTGGCTAATCAACTTAAAACTTTAACAGCTAAACGACAAATTAAGGAAATCTCCAAAGTGAATGGTGATAAAACTTCTGATTAATTAGAAATAAATGATGCTTTTAGAGAATTTTACTCTAAACTGCATAGTTCCAATTCCCCTAAAGCCAATTCTGCTATGATTAATTTTCTAGATTGTTTAAACATTCCCTCACTTTCTGAGGTTAATCAAAAATGGTTAGATCAACCTTTTTCTTCTGAGGAAATTGCCCGGGTTGTCCATTCTCTGAGTTCAGGGAAAGCTCCCGGTCTTGAAGGAACAGGCAGGGGTTGCAGGAGACCAGTTGGTGGCTGGCTGGAGGTCTTGTTCTGTGCACAGACTGGGCAGGCAGAAATGAAGCTCTCAACATCCTTCCTCAGAGATGGCCACCAAAATCTTTGACTGATGAAAGCCAGGGTGACATGCCAGTCTGGGAAGTGTGTCCTCACTGGAGAACCTGGGAGTGGACAGACTGGGGAACATACAATAGATTAGCAGGGCAAACACTGGGAACAGACTCACCCTGCTGGGCAGACTGGACCACAGATTCAATCTCCCACTGTGCTGCGGCGACCAGACATTGCTTGGGGAGAATGGTCGTAACCTTAGGCACCTTGTCGATTGTTGAAAACTGCCTGGAGAGCGCGTCAGGCTTGCCATTCTTAGAGCCAGGACGGTAGGCCAGCGTGAATCTAAAACAGGCACAAAACAGGGACCACCGAGCCTGGTGGGAGTTGAGGTTTTGGCTGAACGGATATATTCCAGGTTCTTGTGACCTATCCAGACTAGAAAAGGAGTAGTCGTTCCCTCAAGCCAATGCCGCCATTCCTCAAAAGCAAGTTTAACAGCAAGTAACTTTCGATTGCCAATGTCATAGTTGCGTTCTGCGGGCGAAAATTTGTGGGAAAAAAAGGCGCACGGGTGTAGCTTGTCGTCCTCTGCTGAACGCTGTGACAGTATAGCCCCTACTCCTGCATCAGAGGTGTCAGTCTCTACAATAAACTGCCTTGTAGGATCAGGCTGAAGGAGGATAGGTGCTGTGGTGAAACGAGTCTTAAGATCAGAAAAGGCTTTCTCAGCCGCTGGATTCCAGATGAACCTCGACTTGGAGGAGGTTAGAGCAGTCAGCGGGGCGGCCAGGATGCTGAAATTTTGAATGAATCGGCGATAGAAGTTGGCAAACCCAAGAAAGCGTTGGACATCTTGTCGAGAGGTAGGTTGTGGCCATTCCTCTACCGCCTTGATCTTCTGAGGGTCCATCTGGATTCCTCCAGCGCTGAGCACATATCCCAGAAATGAAGTTGAACTCCAGTGAAATTCACCCTTTTCCGCCTTTACAAATAACTGATTTTCCAGGAGTCGTTGGAGCACCCGACGGACGTGCTGGATGTGTTCAGAGAGGGACCTAGAAAATATCAGAATGTCATCTAAGTACACAAATACAAGTTGATTCAGCATGTCTATGAGGACGTCATTCACCAGGGACTGGAACACAGCAGGACCATTAGTTCGTAGTGCCCAGATGGAGTATTGAACGCGGTCTTCCACTCACCCCCCTCTCTTATGCGGACCAGATGGTAAGCGTTGCAGAGGTCGAGCTTGGAGAAGATAGAAGCACCCTGGAGCAATTCAAATGCAGATGACATAAGAGGAAGAGGATAGCGGTTCTTAACGGTGACCTCAATGAGACCTCTATATTCCACGCAAGGACGCAGGGACCCGTCTTTCTTGGCTACAAAGAAGAACCCTGCGCCTGCTGGGGAGGAAGAGGGATGGATAATTCCTGCAGCCAAGGCCTCCTGGATATACTTGTCCATCGCTTCCCTTTCAGGTGGAGACAGGGAATACAGACGGCCACTAGGTGGCGAGGTTCCTGGAAGGAGATCTATAGCATAGTGATAGGGTCGATGTTGGGGTAAGGTGGTGGCCCGAGTCTTGCTGAATACTAGCTTTAGGTCCAGATATTCAGCGGGTACAGAGGACAGATCGGGAAACTCTTCTGCAGGCAGAGGAACCGGACTTTGAGTAGCATGAGCAACACGCAGACAATGATTTAGGCAGAAAGGACTCCAACTTAACACTGTGTTATTAGACCAATCAATGTATGGACCGTGCTGAGCTAGCCATGAGTGGCCTAACACAACTTCAGCTTTGGTGGTATCTATTACATAGAAAGCAATGCTCTCCTGGTGATTGGCAGAAATGAGGAGACTCACCGGATCTGTAGAGCGGGTAACCATGGCAAGTTTCACTCCGGTTAAACCGCTGGCCTCCAGGGGTTGCTTCAGATGGGAGAGTGGCATCCCGAGATTGGCCACAAAGCTGGAACTGATAAAGTTTCCCTCAGCCCCAGAGTCGATAAACACTGAAACGGTGCATCTCCTCCCTTCAGCCAGTATGAAAGCAGGTAGCAGGGTTCAAGTGACGGGGAACTGGGGGAAGGAAGTACTGCTCGCCTGTAGTCCCCTCTTTACGAGCGAGCGTTGGCTTTTACGGGACAGGTAGATACATAGTGACCAGCCTGACCACAATACAACCAAGAGTTGGTACAGACTCTCTTCCTTCTTTCAGAAGGAGACAGGCGGGTACGATCAACCTGCATGAGCTCCGTTGGGCTGGATGGGGGTGACTGCGGACTCGGGGAAGGAGATCTGGGTGCTGGCTGGGAAGAGGTCAGACGTCCCCTGGTGGTTCTTCCTGATTCCCGGACATCACGTTCCTGCTGACACTGTTTTATGCGGCTGTCAATCTTAATGGCCAAATCAACCAGCTCTTGGAAGCCAGCAGGCAGGTCGCAGGTGGCTAGTTCATCCTTAACCTCTTCACTAAGCCCATAGAGGAACACGTCAGATTGAGCAGCCAAATTCCAGTTGGTAGTGGCAGCTAGTGTGCGGAACTGAATGGCGTAGTCCGAAACAGAATGGTTACCCTGACAAACTCGCAACATCTCCCTTGCCACCTCTCACCCCTGCTGGGAACGGTCAAAGACTCTTCTCATCTCCTCACAAAAGTCCTTAAACATGTGGCAAAAAAGGGGTTCTGCTGTCCCACACAGCTGTACCCCACTCTCTTGCTCGTCCTGACAGCAGCGTGATATCATAAGCAATACAGGATCGATCAGTGGAAAAGGTAGAGGGCTGCAGCTCAAAAATCAGCGAACATTGAGACAGGAAGGATCTGCAGGTGCCTGGTTCACCATTGTAAAGTTCAGGTGAAGGTAAACGGGGCTGTCGGGCTGGTTGGGTTGGAGTCTGTGGGGCTGATGGCGCAGCAAGAGAAGGCGAGTTAGAGCTCAGCGCCAGGTGAGTCTGCTGTAGCTGGGAGGCTATGCTGGTCAGAGTGGCGGAGAAGGCTTCCATCGACTGGTTGATAGAGGCGAACTGCGTTTCATGTCTCCCTAACAACACTCCCTGTCGGGAGAGGGCCTCACGCACCTGGTTGGGGTCCGCTGAGTCCATCTTGACCAGTTTGTTCTGTCGGGTTCTGTCGGATTTCCACGGGACTCAAGTGCAGACCAATGAATACTTTTTCACCAGGATTTCTTAGGGAGCACAAAGGCAACAGTCTTTCAAAAACAGAAGGCAGGCACAAATCCAAAATGGCAGGCAGAGGTCTTACCAGGAAAGGCAGTCAGGCGAGGGCAGACAATCCAGAGCGCACAGGGAAAAATCAGGTCCAAGAACAGGCAAAATCCAAAACACAGAATCAGGCAAAATCGGTTGGCAAAAGCCACAATGACAGGCTAGAACAACACAGGTCAGAACTGGGATGAACTGGCAGAGAATGCTAGTCAAGGCGGGGTTTAAGTGGACAGGGTAATGAGTGAAAATTAGAAACAGGTGGGTGCAAATGAGGAGACAAGCAGGTAATTGGAGGAAGTCCAAAAAGGAAAGGGGCTGGGCCAGAACCCACATGGCCAGGTGAAAGAAAACAGAAATTAAAGACTGTCATGATCCAGGGCTACCAGCAGAGGCCCTTCAATCCAGTGTTCAGGCTGGATCCTTAACATGTGGAAACAGCCAAGGATGTCCTTTGAGTCCTTTGGTTTTGGATTTGGCTTTAGAGCCTCTAGCCATCACGTTTTGTGAATTCGTTGACATCGCGGGTATTTTAAGGAGGGGTATCACTCATAAGTTGTTGTTTTATGCTGATGACCTTTTGTGCTGCATCTCTAATGTAGAGTCCTCTCTACCCTCAATACTCACTCTACTTTCTGAATTTAGTCAGTTCTCAGGATATAAACTTAATCTTCATAAGAGTGAAATTTTTCCTTTGAATAATTTGGTATCAGTCAACTCTGACCTTCCTTTTAAAATTGTAAGAAATCAATTTATTTATTTGTGTATAACAATTACTAGGAATCATAATTTTTTTTAAAGAAAACTTTATCACTCTTTTGGAATATGTTAAGAAGGTATTATGAAATTGGTCTCCCCTGATTGGACTATTACAATGAATACTTTGCCTAAATTTTTATATTTATTTCAAACCCTTCCTGTTTTTATTCCTAAATCCTTTTTTGACTCTTTAGATTCTATTATATCTTCTTACTTATGGAAGAATAAAAGCCCCCAGATTAAACAAAGTTCATATTCAGAAAACTAAAAAAAAATGGGGATTAGCCCTACCCAGTTTTAGGTTTTACTACTGGGCAGTCAACATATGCTACCTTTTGTTTTGGTTATACTACATTAATCGTGAAGACTGTCCGGTTTGGGTTTCTTCAGAAGTTAATTCTGTTAATAAATTTTCTATTGTTTCTCTTCTTGGTTCTTCAATTCCTCTGTCTTTAAGTAATTTAACTGATAATTATGTAGTTAAACATTCTTTGAGGATTTGGTTACAATTTAGAAAATTCTTTGGGTTATTTGTTTTTTCACTCTCTAGTCCCATTTTCTCTAATTTCTTTGACTGATGTAGTTTTTAAAGCATGGAATAGACTAGGTATTAAATGTTTTTAGGATCTGTTTGCAGGAGATGATCTTTCCTCATTTGATCAACTATCTATTAAATATAATCTTCGTAAAGCTCGCTTTTTTGGATATTTACAAATTAGAGACTTCTTGCATTCTCAACTTCATACATTTCCTAAATATCCAGATAAGAATTTAATTGATACAATTTTTACTTTGAAACCTTTTCATAATGGATCTATTTTTAATATTTATAGTATGTTGTTGGCATTGAGAAACATTCCATTAGACAAAATTAAAAACCTCTGGGAACAAGACCTACAGATTTCAATTGATGAGGATACTTGGAATGGAATTTTTAAACTTGTTCACACCTCTTCGTTATATGCCCGTCACTCTCTTTTACAATTTAAAGTGGTTCATAGAGCCTATATGACTAAAGATAAGCTCTCTCGATTTTACTCAGATTTTTCTCCATACTGTAATAGGTGTAATGTCGAAGAGGCCTCTCTAATTCATATGTTTTGGTCCTGTCCGCGGCTTGATAAATTTTGGAAAGAAGTATTTCAAAATTTTTCAGAGCTTTTTAAAGTAAACTTTAAACCCAACCCTCTGACTGCCTTGTTTAGCATTGTTGGAGGAAATTATTTTACTCTTAAGCCGGATGATTTGCATATTTTGGCTTTTATTTCTCTTTTAGCCAGAAGAGTTTTGTGCTTAAATGGAAAGATGCTGCTCCGCCTACTCATGCCCACTGGTTGATTGATGTTATGGCATGTTTAAATCTAGAGAAGATTAGGTGTTCTATTTCTATACCTAGACAAGATTTTTTCACTTTATGGGGACCTTTTTGGAACTACTTTCACAATTTTCCATTTGTTCAGCAATGATGATGGCTATTATATGCTTGAATTTATGACTATATGTCAGAGATTTTTTTCTTTTAACCAAACAGCTGTTTTTTTTTCTTTTTTTTTTGTTTTGTTATGGGGTTTGGATTTTGCTTTAGATTAGAATAAAATATACCTTTTCAATATTATGGTTAATTTACTATACATAGTTACAGGGCATTTCAATCTTGTTTCTGTTTCCATAATCTCATAGTGTATTTTGTATTTGTCTATGTAAGTAATTAATAAAAATATTGGAAAGGAAAGTAATTAAAGGTATTATTCAATGAAAAAATTCAATTTCTGAGTTTTTTAGCATGCACAGCAGAGTCAAGCAAGGCTCCACCCTCGCTTGTATCTGTCCAGTAGCTCATTTGCCCACCTGTCCCAGCCTGCTTTTGGAACAGTTACAGAAGGAACATTTCTTCACACAAGGTCAGATGGAAAGGTACTCAGTTCTCCAGACTTGGGCAAATACCCAGTTTTCAGTTGCAAAACCAAAGCAGTGCATCTAAGGTGAGCAGCCAAGTCTAATAGTCAAATTGA
This sequence comes from Mobula hypostoma, assembly GCF_963921235.1. Lineage (NCBI taxonomy): Eukaryota > Metazoa > Chordata > Chondrichthyes > Myliobatiformes > Myliobatidae > Mobula > Mobula hypostoma. The sequence continues at coordinate 75,867,300 of NC_086099.1, read as the reverse complement.
ATTTCAGTGTGAACTTGTGTCCTCCCATGCCACTACCTCACTAAAAAATTTTCTTCATGAAATGCTAATGTTGGCATGTTTATGCGGTAATTGAAATTCTCCATAAACAGTTATCTCAAAAATTATTACTTTCTACTGTAACTCTTCAGATTTAATGAATGATTTTCATCATTATTTCATAATGTACTGAGTGTCCCTTATTATAATGTTCTACCACAAGTACAACTAATTTAATCAGCGTGTGTGGCCAATCACACCATGTGATAAATGGTTGTCATCTCACATAAGTGGGATATGGATTTTATTCTTGTGTGAGATATTGACTCAACAGGAATTCGCAGTTTGTGAGCCATTAGTATTTGAGAAACAATTCAAACTGTTTGAGCACTGGCACATAATACTAGAGAGTACCACCTGTAATTCAACCAACTCCAAATGAATAACTGTAACACATTTTCTCTTGTAAGATTCCTGCAAGCAAAATGTGCTAACTTTACAGAAGTGAAATAATGCAGCAAATCAACATCATTCATTGTTGATGTCCAATAATCTTACCTGGCAGGATGTCAGCTGAGATAGGAATTCAAAATATATCAGTAAGAAAAGACTAACATACCTAATCAGTGTATCATCACATGTTTCTAAATTAGTTTCTAAGCTTAAAACAGAAATGAGTTATGTACAGTACATAGAGTATTGAAAGGATAATTATTAAATACAAGATAAATTTAATTCACAGAACCATGAGTACAATTAATTTAATTTAATTTGTGTATGGGTAAATCATTTTCCAGTTATTCTGTAAGCACTGCTTCCAACAGCTTGCTCTGCAACAATTTCGACAGTTAGATATTCAGCACTTAGATACATATCACCTTAAGATTCTTGGGTTTATGCCATAGAAGGCAGTCAAAGTATTTGAACTATTGACCAAGACTTTGTTAGATATGCAAAGTGTCTAGCATCTAACTGTTGGCATTTCCCTGAATAAGTGCCAGGAATTTTGAGATCTCCAAACAAGAGTTCATCAAGTTGATAGCCATGATAGTTTCTTGTTGATGATTTTTTGACCATACTTGATCCAGCATGGGAACATGGGATGTTGTGAGTGTGTGGGAAAGGTTGGGAATTAGGTCATGGCAAACAGTTTGCAAGCAGAACATGTCATGGTCCCGATCGATTAATTCCCTATTTTCTCCTAATTTCCTTTGATTGTGCCACGGTGCCAACCGTTAATTTCCCATTTGCTCTTAATTCTCTTTGATGAAGGCACACCTGGCTTCTATCAGGACCTGCAGCATAAGAGCCCCGGCATTACAACCACTAATTGCCAGATCGTTGGTTTTGCCTGTGTGATAATTAACGTTTCCCAGCCGCTTAGGACTGTATGTTCTAAGTTTTGCTCCAGTATCGAGAATTGCCTGTGAAACTTCATCTCTTCGTGTCAAGATCAGGTTTCTAAGCTCAATTCCAGTTCAGAGGTTTGCCTGTGATACCCAGCCCCTCCACGCCAAGATCAATCTTCTGAAGTTTTACTTCAGTGTAACTCTGTCTCTCCGTACAAAGAAGAGTTTTGTCTGCCGTTTCTTTCTCTATGCTCTGTCAAGGTAAATTCTGTCCATCTCTTGTCTACCTGCTCTCCCTCCTGTTTGCCGTTCACGTTTGCAACCTAACCAAATCTCAGTGCCTGTGTCCTGCACTTGGGTCCACCTCATTTGCTGCAACAGAACAAGGCTCATTCTCAAAATAGATGGAGATCTTTACAACTCAGGAAAAGGTAGGAAGCAGACAAAAGGGAATCAGCTTGAACAACCTGCAAATAATGAAATTCTTCTCCATTCATTTCATTTTATTTACACCTTTTGACCTTCTTTTAATATTTGTAATGTTTTTTCATAGGATTATTTTTATAACTATCAATTTTTAAAAGTAGTTTTTATGTCTTTTAAGTGTTTTGGATGTTTCTGAATGCAGAGTCTTTGACAATATTGACAGCTGGCTAAACTGGTGAATGGAGTGTAACTGAAGATCATGAAACACCATTTTCTGCCTTTATAACATATTAGGCTATTAATCTATTTCTACAAACAAGAGAATTTATTTTGAGCTTCATTCATTTTCAAACCCTTCATCAAACGATTCACAAAGTTCTCGTCAGTATTGTTTTTCCATTGAACTATGTTTCCCTAATTCGGTTTTCTTGCTTGCTTCCTTTCCTCGTTATGAAATTTTCTGATTGTTATTGCACAAGCCTTCTTTTGCACACAGTCACCACGGCTATGCCATCGCATCCCCATATACTTCCACATTTCACACCATATACTTTACAGAAGGGCCTGATATTCAGTTTTGAGTCTCTGTCAGTGTAAAGTGTCTGAATATCAGACTGGCTCCTTGTACTAGGTGTCTACCAGAGGAGCCATTTGAGGTCAAGAAGGGTTAATTTATAGAACAGTGCTGATCCAGGGAGTCACTACTGATTGTACTAAATCCAGGCTAATAATTGCACTCAGCAGGTCAAACAGCATCTGTTGGAGAAAAAGAATTGCTGATCCTTTGACTCCAAATCCTGCATCAGTCCTCATGCAGTGACTTGACCCAAAACGTAAACGAGTCTGATGCAGGGTTTCAACATGGAACATTACAATTCCTTTCCTCCCACAGATGTTGCTTGACCTGTAGAATTCTGTCAACAAATTGTTTGTGGCAACATATTCCTGCATCTGCAGTCTCTTGCGTCTTTAATGACACATCACTATTTCATGAAATTTTTTTTTACATTTGTATCTTTTTCCATCCATTGATGAAACTACCCATTAATGTTTAAGGTTCAGGGACAAGATGGAGTGAAATATGATACCTAAGGAAACATAGTTGCTACCAGCTCCAATTAAGATTTGTTTCTCTTAATTGCTTCCAAACCCAATGCAGTAGCTAAGTGACAATAAGTTCAATAATAAGTTAACAGAAAAAAGCAGTAAAATCATCATTGCATGTATTATGCTGCATTTGGCTGAAATTCTTGAAGGAAGGTACAATAAACAGAAGGTAAATCATTACTGTTTTTATAGCATTGCTGTGTCCTATGCTTGGCCTGTTGCCTAGATTTGACCTACTTGCACGTACATTTGGTTGAAGGAGATTCCTCGCACCTGTCAAGCATCCATGAGTCAAAGCAAAGGCAGCTCTTACAGTGAGGAAGCTTTAGACAATGCATCCTACAATCCCACTCTCAGAATCTCCTGACAAGACATTGATTACTTTTCAGCTGCCAAATACTGTGAAAATCCTCATAATAATTTTAAAATCCCATGGACAGATACTAACAAAATAAACAATATGAATAAAAGTTATGAAAAATGTATTAACCATTGCCAAATAATTAACGTCAGTAAAATACTTAATTTTTCATTACAGGGAAAATGCATCACACCAACAAATGAATCATCACCACAAAAAATTAAGCTGTGGAGATAATTACTTCTGATTCTTTACCTGATTGTGTTCTTCCCTGATAGATCTGAGTCTGCTAGGTATTCTCAAGTCATCAGCACTGCAGGAAGAAAAGAATAGAAGCAACACTAGATTATGGTAATGTGTTGTTCAAGTTGCTGGAGTTATATCTAGAGACATAGACTATTAATTCAGCAGCATGTGTTCAGATTTTATTTGAAGGTAACTATGTAACCTTCCAAGTAAGATACAAACTGCAAGGAGCAAGCATGGAAGAATTCAAATTCCAGTTATTATTAAATCTGGAATTTAAAGGAAAAGTAAACAGTAATGATGAGTATGTGAAACTGTTGGATCGTTGTCAAGGCCCATGTACGCATTCTTATCTGTCCAATATACGACATCAGACTCTCGGAAAATGGCCCAGCCATCTGATTAGTTCACACAACATTATGGGAACGAAAAATAATGCTCACATTCTGTGAGTGAATAAATGCAAAAATATAGGTACCAATACTTCCCATAATCTTCAATTATATTTCCTATAAAAATATGTCATAAATCAATATTAAAATGAACCACTCGATCAAGGTCTTGCTTGTGACCAGAATACCAATATCCTGAAATGAACTGCATGTTCCACATGTATTATGCATATCATAGAATAACAAATGAAAAATATATCTCATGATCCATTTTTTTCATTTCCTGACATCTATAGTATATTGAACAACGAAGGAAACAAATACAGATTTTTCCAGACATATAAACATGTTAATAAATTTCAGAATCTGCAAGATCAATTCGGTGTTAAATGCAACCTGATACTTTTATTGTAAAATATTACCACAAAGATTTGAAGGTTAAGTAAATTGATGGATTAGTATTTGAGCTTTGGATTTGAATTTTGTAGTTAATAACCAAAATGCATTTGTGTATATTTTGAAACAATATTGCAACCTGTTCTATGTATTTTTTTTTGCTACTTTGCACTATTCTCTTCATAATAGCATCTGGAATTGTTGATCATATTTGCGGATGTAAGGTTTTATCTGTCAGTATTATATTATAATTCTGAGAAGGCAATATATACACAACACTATGCTCCTGATATTTCTGTTACGATTTTAGTTCCTCATGCACTAACACTAGAAATTATTATTATTGAGCAACTTACACTAAGATTAGTATTCCAGATGTAAACAGAATTGTCAATTAACAGAATAAATGCTCTACTCATTACACTAAACAACAGTGTTGAAATGTTACAGAATGCCTCAGGGAACTATATTTATTACCTGTATAAAAATATTTTGATCATAAGACATTTTTGAAATGACACTGCAATATGTTATGGATCATTTGATATTTTTACAGTTAGCCACCCTGCTTAACCCCCTAAGGGTGTATACTTCTGTAGTTGTATTTGTTGGACCACATCAACTGTAACAGGCCACAAAGTTCCTCTGCTAACATAGCTTGGGAATTCAGTTGGGTGAACCAAGATGAATAGCAGCCATATCAAACTTCTGTTAAGTCACATTTACTGTTCTGATTGCTACATCACAGGAAGATTTGGAGGCTTTGGAGTGGGCACAGAAGATCATATTGCTTGCATTAGAGAATGTTAGCTATTAGGAGTGGTGGAAAAAATTGGATTGTTTTCTCAGGAGTGCCAGACAAAGAAGGATGAAATGATGAAAGTAGATCAAATTATGAGAGACATTGAGAGGGTAGATACTAAAGGACATGGCAAAAGGATCTAGTGCTTTCCCGGTGTATATGACAAATAAACTTTTCTTGGACTTCCAGCCAGGTACAGGTATTTATTATAGCTGACGTTTTGACGACAAACTCTGCCATCTTCATCAGGGATGATTCCGGGTCATGTTTAATGCAGTGGTATTTATACTTCTGTAGTTAGGAGGCACTATGCCCCTGGTATTTCTAGGTATGAAGATGTCATCAAAACATTGGTTATAATCGATACCTGTACCCAGCTGGAAATCCGAGAAGAGGTTATTCGTAAAAGGGCATAGCTTTATCGTGACAGGGTGAAAGTGTAAAGGAGACTTGGAAGCAAGTTTTTTTTTTAAATACAGAAATTGGTAGCTGCCTGAAATGTATTGCCAGAGGATGTGGTGGAAACAGATAGGATTGCAATGTTTAGGGGACACTTAGACATGAAGGGTACAGATCATGTCTCAGCAGATGTGATTCATTTAATTTGGCATCATTGTCAGCATAGACAGTGTTGGCTGAAGAGTGTGTAGCTGTGCTGTATCAAAGATAAATGCTGTCCTCACTATAAAAGATGAACTATATTGGCATCTCAGCAACTTCCTCTGCAGAATAAGTGCACAGCAACAACAGCACACAATGAGGTCTAATTGCACCAGCAACCCAGACTGACAATAGGTTGAAAAGACCATATGCCACCTGAAAAATAACAGCAACTCAAGAACTGATGATACCCCTGCTGCAGTTCTACAATGTGATTGAGGAGAATCCCTGACATAAATATACATCTTGGAAGAGGAGGACATACCAAGTGATTTCAGAGATGCCATCAAAATTAATATCTTCAAGAAGGGAGACAATTTCAGCTGTGGTAACTACAGAGAGTCTCACAATTGGCTGGCAATAAAACACAAGTAGAATCAGAATCAGGTTTAATAACAATGGCATATGTTGTAAAATTTGTTGTTTTGTAGCAGTAGTGCATTGCAATATATAATAAAAATACAACAAGCTGTATATATTAAAAATAAATTAAATAAATATTTCTAAAAGAGAGCAAATTAAAGGTAAAATTAGTGAAGTAGTGTTCATGGGTTCATTGTCCATTCAAAAATCTGATGGCAGAGGGGAAGGAGCTGTTCCTGAAACATTGTGTGCGTCTTCAGGCTCCTGTACCTCCTCCTTGATGGTAGCAATGAAAAGAGGGCCTCCTCGACCACGTTTTAGAACTGCAGCAGGAGTACCATCAGTTCTTGAGTTCCTGTTATTTATCAGGCGACATGTGGTATTTTCAAATTATTGTTATTCGGGTATGGTGGTGCAATTAGAGCTGAGTGTGTGCTGTGACTGCTGTGCATTTATTCCACAGAGAAGGTCGCTGAAATGCCAATATACTGTGGCTCACCTTTTATAGTGAATATGGCATTCAACTTTGATACAGCACAGGTACAGACTCTTCAGCCAACACTGCCTATGCTGACAATCACGTCTGCTTGCACATGATCTATATCCTCCATGTCTGTCTATGTGTCTCTTAAACATTGCAATCCTATCTACTTCCAGCACCTCTTGGGTGGAGCTGCTGATTCGGAAAAGGCAAAAGGTGGAGGTATGTGTTTCGTGATAAACTCTCTGTAGTCAATCACAAACACAGGAAAGTCTGCAGATGCTGGATATCCAAAGCAACACACATCAAACACTGGAGGAACTCAGCAGGTCAGACAGCATCTATGGAAAAGAATAAACAGTCATCATTTTGGGCTGAGAGAGACCCTTCTTCAGTACTGAGTGCCACAATATGGAGGTTTGGTTGTGCTCTTGTTCCCCTGACCTTGAACACCTAATGATCAAATGCCGACAGTTCTATTTACCAAGAGAGTTCACTTCTGTGATCCTGAACGCAATTGACATATCTCCATTGGTGAACTGTATTCAGGCACTTGTGATACTGGATAACACCATCACCAGACATGAAATAGTCCACCCCAACACATTTCAAATCATAACTGGGGATTCAGTCAGGCTTGGTTGAAGGAATCCATGCCCATTTATGATCAGCGTATATCCTGTAGCACCAGAGATCTCAATACATGAGAGCACTGCTATACTAAGATAAGGAATGCCTCCCATTGCATGCCCAGAATGCACTTCAGGAAATCTGATCACTTGGATGTCTATCTCTCACCTGCATATAGGCAGGTGCTAAACAGCAAGGCTCCAGAGATTAGGACAACAAAGAGGTCGATGCAGGAGGCAGAGGAACAGCTATGGGGTGGCTTTGAGTTGGTGGACTGGGCCGTGTTCGAAGACTCATCTGTGGATCTGAATGCATACACCACAGTTATCATGGACTTTATAAAAACAGTTGTAGACAAGTTTATCCTCACAAAATCATACAGAGTCCTTTCCAACCAGAATTCCTCGATGAACCATGAGATATGCAGTCTGCTGAGGGCCAGATTGAAGGCATTCAAGTCTGGTGACCAAGAAAGTTACAAGAGGTGAGGTTTGATCTCCAGGAAGCCAACACATGGGCAAGGTGGCAATTCCAAATGAAACTTGTGTCAATGAAGGCTACTCGACAGCTGTGGCGCTGTTTGAATGCAGTCATCTCTTACAAAGTGAAAGCTAGCATCACAGGTGACAACAGTTCAGATTGCCAACAACATCTCCTTCACAATCTCCAATAGCACACAGCCTTGGTTATGCCCGCACCTCATGGGTAAAGCCCTCCCCATTATTGAGCACATCTGCATGGAGTGTTGTTGCAAGAAAGTAGCAGCTATCATAAGGGATCACCGTCATACAAGTCATGCTCTCTTCTCGCTGCTGCCATCAGGAAGAAGGTACAAAAGCCTCAGGACTTACACTTGACTGTTCCCTCAACCTATGGACTCACTTTCAAGGACTCTTCATCTCATGTTCTTGATATTAATGCTTATATATTATTATTATTATTATTATTATTATTATTGTTTTCTCTCAGCTCAAGCTGGTAAAGCTTGTGGTACAAGTATAGCCAAGAACAGTCATTTCTCAATTGCTAGGAATTTTCAGTCTATTGTCCTCTAAGGGGTCCATGACCTTGTCGTATGGTTTGGAGGCTTGTTTGCCTCAATGACCCAGGGAGCTTTGTTGGCTGGAGTCAGTGCTTTGTGCTTTGGCTCTTGCTAGAGTTATCCATGCCAAAGAGGTCAAAGGGTAGAGGTCAGACCAAGAGTGAGCCACTGGTCCTTCATCTTCGGGGTTCAGCTCAGGACTAACAACCCTGACTGGTCAAAGAATATTGTGATGGAAAGAACAAGGGTTCTAAATCTCTGTGTAATGGTATAGACGGATACAAACGGAGGACCTTCATTGCTGCCCTAAACGCCAGTGGCATAATAGACAATAAGTAAATTCAGATTATTCTAGTGGTGTTTAGTATGGTGGCTTTCTGGAGATGTACATATATATTACTGCTTAAGTTTAAATCTTTAATGCTATTTTATAGTGACTTTGGGATACCAGTTGTAGATATTACTGTTGGGACAATATAAACCCTGTTTATGTTCCATTGTCTTTCAATTTCCTCTTTTAATTCAGCATATTTCTGTTGTTTTTCACTTATTGATTTCTTTATACTTGTGTGTTTGGAATGGCTATATCCATTAAGTAATTTGTTCTTGCTTGTTTATCCTGTAGTATCATATCCAGTTATTATGGATTGTTCTATCTGTAATAATGGATCAGTCACGATATAATTTGTCAGACTTTAACTCGAAAACTGGATCAGCTTGTATTCATAGTAAGGTATGTTGTCTTTTATAAGTTTGTAGTTTAATGAAAAGATTTGGGGTGAATGGTTTCTCTTGGCATTTTCTCCATTTATCATCTTGAATGTGTTGGTCTTTTAAAATGTATTTTTAATAACTTTTAATGTTAACCAACTGGTCCTGATTTGCTTTGCATTCGAGTGTACTTAGTGTTTTCTAAAAATTATCATTTCAGTCCTTACTTTTCTTTGTAAATTTTCCAGATCAGTTTTGGACCAAGATATTATGCTAAAAGAATATGTTAATATGGGTATAGTGGAAGTGTTTATTGCTTTTGTCATATTTTTACTATTGAGTTCTGTTTGGCAGATTGTCTTAAGCCTTGAAGTAAATTCTTTTGAAAGTTTTCCCTTTATCGTACTATGATCTATTCCCTTGCTTGTTGATATCCCAGATATTTATATGTTTCATATTCACCCATGTATCCTGCTGCTCAGTTTTAAAATCTACTAGCTCTATTGCACCTTTCTTTATGTTTAACGTTCTACACATATCTAGTCCAAAGTTCATGTGTATATCTTTGGAAAGTAGTTCTAATATTTGAATTAATTGCTTTAGGTTACTGATGAAGGGACATATGATTTCAAATCATCCCTGTATAGAAGGTGTACCAAGGTATGATTTGTTTGGTTGCTTCTGATTTGATATGCAACCTCTGTCTGACTCAGTAAATTAGAAAGCGGGCTTAAAGTTAGACAAAACCACAGTGGGCATTGAGAGTCGCTTTGGAAAATACCTTGATTTATTTTGATAACATAGTTGTTCTTTTTTACCATATCCATTGTAACTTCAGGTGTTTACACATCTTCAACTGTGAGAGTGCATTCTTTTTCCTCCCTAATTAAGCTTGATTCTTAATTGTACATCGTCTTGTTTGTTAATTCTGTGCTAGAGTTGGTGATATTTTGGTGTGTCAAATTCAGTTTCAGTGCCTTATGTAAACCATTTTCATGGTTAATATTATTATTATTGTTGTTTTAAAAGTTTTTTCTCAGGTCAAGTTGGAAAAACCTGTGGTAAGGACATAGCCAAGCGCACTCATTTCTCAATTTCTAGGAACTTTTGGATTATTCCACTGATATTTAGTATGATGGCTTTCTGGAAATTTACATAAATATTACTGTTTCGGCGTAATTGTTTAATTCTACTGTGTAGTGACTTTGGGATAATGCAAGTTGTAGATATTACTATCGGGACAATATATACCCTGGTCATGTTCAAAAGTCTTTCAATTTCCTCTTTTAATTCAGCATATTTCTATATGTTATTTGTGATTAGAATGGCTATATCTATTAAGTAGGTTTTCTTGTTTGCTTATCCAATATCCAGCTGGTTATTATGGATTGTCCTATCTGTAATAACAGATTGGTTTCAATATAATTTGTGGGGCTCTGACTCTAAAACTGGATCAGGCTTGTATTTATAGCAGGGTATGGTGTATTTAATGAATTAATATTTTTAAAGCAAGATTTTGATGAATGATGTTTGCCACTTGATTGTAACTGTGGAAGTACTCAGATTGAGTTAAACTGCTGCAGGATCCTGCAATGTGTTGGATTGTTCCTGGTTTCACTTGGTATTTTTTGCAGTTATCATCTTAAATTTGTTGGTTTTTTATTAAGTATTTTTGATATTTTTTTGTGTTAACTTCCTGGTCCTGTATTGCCACAAGGAGCCCTTCTGTTTCTGGAAAGAAATCTCCAACTTTGAGCCAGGCATTCAACACTTCCTTGTCGACATCTAATTTACTCAGATCATGGGTGTGTCTTCCCTGGTGGGTCATGTTCTTCCACTGGTTAACCTTTACTTCTGTACTGATAATTTCTTCATTTATCTGGGTGTGCCTTAATTTAAGTTTAGTGGTTTGTACTTCTTATCAGAGTTCCACATGCTCGTATGGAGTGTTGAGTCCTTTTTTCCTTGATGAAAATGTATCTTTAGAAGTTTTATCTGATTTTTGTGTAATTTTTTTAATGCCTGTTATTCCTCTTCCTCCTGTTGCCCTAGGTAGTGTTAATCTAAGCATGTTTCTGTGTATGTAATGTTTTCTGAAATTTGTCATTTTAGTTCTTTTTTTTTTGTAAATTTTCCAGAGCAGTTTTGGACCAAGCTATTATACCAAAAGTATATACCAATATGGGTATATTCAAAGTGCTTATTGCTGTTGTTATTTTGTAGCCTGGGGAAAAGTACACACACAGGACAACAAATACTTTTTCGTGTTTTAATTCCTTTATCTGTTTTAGGTGATTTAGTGCTGGAAGAGGGCCTCAAAACAAGATGAATGAATTTACAACCAGTCCCTGCCATTACAATCTTGGTTAAAATTTCGATCCACACCGTTATGTATCGACAAATTGCATATGCAGTATAAAAATACATAAAGCAAACCACACAAAACTAGTATAAAACTAATACAAAACTAATACGGTAGTGGCAGTTCTGAAGGAACACAATACAAACAACATTAGAATCCCACCAACCCGGTACCTTATACATTCCAGCGAAAATGTAAGTGAATGCATCTCATCTAAGATGTCTACTCCCTTTTAGTACACACTTGCTAAGCTTCCAAGCAGAGACTAAACATTCATGTTACGCTGTTAGATTCACAAACAGTCATGATACAATAAAGTTAGACAAAAGGTACACTTTGTCACAACTTTTACAAGATATTGCCTGGTAGTTAAATTACAGGAAGATTGACCTACTTGGCCCGTAAGGAACTTTGCACAAGCCACGCTATCCAGTGCCAATGCCTTCACTCATGAAAATCTAAAACACCCACTTGTAAAACATGTCAATTACCGATATTCTTGATTCGCCGACAAGCATAAACAAATTCACATGGATATCGTCAATTAATCCTCACCTTTCCTCACCATGCCCGGTATCCCTGGGAGGAACTTAATCCCAAAGCCCCACCAGCTTCTTCTGCAAAAACAAAAATGGTCTCCCCACTCTCCCGTGCGTGCATAATGACATCACAATCTCCACCTAAAGGTACAGACAACTATTCTAGCATTACCCGGATGGATGCCTAAGTACACTTTTAACGATAATGAATAAGATTCGATGGTTACCCAGTTACATTCTCCCCTGCATTCAAGTAATCATCCTCGATTACTTGCTCACTACAAGGGTACTTTTAACGTCCTTAACTGCTTCTCTAAAGAGAACTGAACTGAGACTAGCCAGTATCTCAAACACTGCTGCCGGACTTATGCAGGCCTCATCAAGGACTGACCTTGGTTTGTGATGTGGGTTAGGGTGCTGTCCAGCATTTACTTGTTTACTCCTGCGGGCCACTGCTTAAGAGGACTACCAATCTCCGCCCCTGCATTAGCAGTCGTCGGCTCCCCAGTCTCAGTTCCAGAAGGTGTCATATTTTCGGAAGATAAGCTGTCTAGGCTAGGATCAAGACTCTGTATACCCTGTTCTGACATATCTTCTACCAATATCACACCATTCTCTGAATCCTCAGAATCTGATTCATGCCCCAGGGGTGAGCTGGCCTGAGTTACTGGAGTTTGCAGTCTCCTTCGGGCAGCTGGAGTGAGATAGTTCTCACAGGGCCTGATGTCCACCCTCTTGCTAGTCTCACCCTCCCAAGGTTCCACAGTATATGTGTTGCCTCGTACCTCGACCACCCTGTAGGTGGTTGAGTTCCAAGCATCTTGGATCTTATTACGGCCTAATGGTCTGTTCCTCAGGTAAACCAACACATTCACATCAACTTTGGGACAGTACACTTTGTCCTCCTGCCAGGCAATGCGTTCTGCTACCTTCTGTTTAAGAGTATTCATTTCCTCTGGCATGCACATCCTTCAGTCGGCACTGGTGTACAGCTAGCCAGTCATGTTTCCGGTCCACAGGCTGTTCTTGCCCCAGCAGAGCAGCCACGGGCAAGTAGGGATCTACCCCCAAAGAACAGATAGTAAGGTGAATAACCGGTGGTTACGTGAGGTGTCGCATTATATGCATACACCAACTCGGGTAAATGTTCTGACCATCAGCGCTTCTTTTCTGGAGGCAACGTACGCAACAAATCATGCATTGTCCTGTTGAAACGCTCGCACTGCACGTTGCCAGTAGGATGATGAGGTGTGGCACGGTTCTTCTTTACCCTGTGTAGTTTGCAAAGCTCTGCTGTGACCTCACTTTCGAAGTTATGGCCCTGGTCAGAATGCAATCTCTCAGGAGCACCGTACTTCATGAACCATTCCCTCAAGAGCACCTTTGCTGTGGTACCCGCCTTTTGATCCCTGGTCGGAAATGCTTGGGTGAATTTAGTGAAAATGTCCATGACCACTAAGACATTCTCACGCCCGTCAGTTGCCCGCTCCAACACAGTGAAATCGAGAGCTACAACTTAAAACGGCCTAGGAGCCAGAAATGACTTCATGGGGAGATGGATCCTATGCGGCATCTTAGTTAGCACACAACGTGGACAATTTTTTGATCCACCGTGTCACATCCTTATGTACTCCCACCCAAAAACATTGTCTTCTCAACAACTGCAGAGTACATTCCATGCCTTGATGGCCCATAGAGTCATGTACATGCTCTAACACTTTGCTCCTCAAGCTGATAGGTACCAGAAGCTGGAAACACTCCCCAAGCTTCTCATCCTCAACTACCCTATACAGTAACCCATTACACTCCCTGTTACTGTCCCGGTGCTTTAACAGAGACAAAACAGATTTAGGCAGAGTTTTACGCTCCTGGCCACTCAGCTTTCTTTTCTGATCCCATAAGTCTCTTAGGACACCTAACACCGGGTCTTGCTGCTGAAAAGTACGCAAGTCCCCATTAGAATAACCTGGGAGGGTTGGAGTGTTCACTTGCATCGCACCACTTACCTCACTAGTACCAGTTTCCCAGGCTTGAATTTGCTTAACCCTACAGCTGTTAAGACCAGCGGTAACCAGTGCCGGGTCAAGAGCAGTGCTGCGATTGATCAAACTACAGATCACCACAGACCCATCAAACTCAGCATCCTCTGATACAGTCTCAGACTCCCCTGCAAATGGCTGCCTAGAGAGTGCATCAGCCACGGTATTGCTCCGACCCTGACGATACTGGACATCGAAGTCAGACACTGACAGCTGTGAGATCCATCTCTGCTCCACTGCTCCCAACTTGGCAGTTTTCAAGTGGGATAGGGGGTTATTGTCAGTGATTACAGTGAATTTGGAACCCAACAAGTATCCACAAAATTTCTCTATTACAGCCCACTTAAGTGCAAGCAGCTCCAATTTCATGCTGCTATAATTCCTATCATTCTTCTCGGCATTCCTTAATCGCCAGCTTGCAGATGCAATAACCCTCTTCCCCACTCCCTGCTGTTGGCATAACACAGCTCCTAGCCCATGACTGCTGGCATCGGTCTCCACTATAAAGGGCTGGGAGAAATCGGCAAATCCAAGGATGGGGGATCTGGTCAGTTTCTCTTTGAGCAAGTCAAAGGCAGTTTGACATTCTTCCATCCAAGACTGCTTTAACAGCTGGGGTGCACTACGCTTGTCTGTAAAAGCTTCCCTGAGATAGGTGAACAAGTCATCAGCCCGGTCTTCCTCAGCATCACTGCATATAAGTGCTTCCTCTAAGACTGCACCCCTGAGTAGGGACATAACAAAGTCATACTGATCCTGGTCGGACTGATTTCTACTATGAAGTGCATGTTGTACTTCTTCAATAAAGTCATCAACAGACCTGCCATCTTTCTCAACCTCCCCCGTAAATGGAACAATGTATCTTTCCCTTGGGACATATACATAGGACCTTTTGCTTAATTTATCTACGGCTGCCATGACTTCATCATATCTACTATGCAATTCCCTAATTTGTTCATTCAAATCAAGTTCAACTGGTATGTCCTCTGGGTGTAACATAGTAAAAGCTCAAGTCTTTAAAGTTTTCACAACAAGCCCGCAAATGAAGTTGCTGCCGTCCTTTGCTGCAAACGTGATGGCTTCACGGCCCGCAGTTCTCTGTGGCCATTCTAAAATGGCACCCCTCTATTCTGAGGCTGTGTCCTCTGGTCTTAGATTCTCCCACCAAAGGAAACATCCACTCTATCAAGGACATTCACTATTTGATAGATTTCATTGAGGTAACCCTTCATTCTACTGAATTCTAGTGAATACAAACCCAGAGCCATAAAAATCTCTTCATAAAGCAAGCTATTCAATCCTGGAATCATTTTTGTGAACCTTCTTTGAATCCTTTCCTGTCTCAGCACATCCTTTTTAAGATTAGTGGCCCAAACCTGCTCACAATACTCCAAGTGAGGCCTCACCAGTGCCTTATGAGACCTCAATATTACATCCTTGTTTTTATATTCTAGTCCTCTTGAAATTAATGTTAACATTGCATTTGCCTTCCTCACCACAGACTCAACCTGCAAATTAACCTTTAGGGAATCCTACACAAAGATTCCTAAGTCTCTTTGCACCTTAGTTTTTTGCATTTTCTCTTCATTTAAAAAATGATCAATCCTTTCATCTCCTCTACCAATGTGCATAAATCTACACTTTTAAACACTAGATTTCATCTACCACTTCCTTGCTCATTCTCCTAATCTGTCTAAATCCTTTGTAGCCTCTTTACTTCCTCAAAACTACCTGCCCCTCCACCTCTCTTTGTATCATCTGCTAACTGCAGCAAAGCCATCAATTCCATCAATCAAATCATTGAAATAAAAAGTTAAAAGAATTGGTCCCAACACAGACACTTGTGGGACACCACTGGTCACCGACAATGAGCCAGTAAAGGTCCCCTGCCGATCAGCCTCTGCTTTATCCATGTTAGAATCTCTACTGTGATATCATGGTCTTGTAACTTGTTAAGCAGCCTCATGTGTGGCACTTTGTTGAAGGCCTTTTGAAGGTGTCCTCAATGCTGGAGAGGCTATTACCTATGATAGATCTGGCTGAGTTTACTAATTTCTGCAGCATCATCTGATTGTGTGCAGTGTCTGATCCATTCCAGAGGATAATGCAACCAGTTAGAATCCTCTCCATATTACGTTTGTAGTAATTTTTGAAAGTTATTGGTGACATACCAAGTCTCCTCAAACTCCTGATAAAATATAGCCACTGGTCTGCTTTCTTTCTACTTTCATCAGTATATTGGGACCAGGATAGATCTCAGAGCATCCACGATTTTGAAACTGCTCACCCTTTCCATTGCTGATCCTTTGATGACAACTGACATGTTGTCCTTCAACTTTCACTTCCAGAAGTCCAGAATCAATTCCTTGGTCTTACTGATGTTCTGTGCAAGTTTATTGTTGTGATGCCACTGAACAAGCTGATCTACCTCACTCCTGTACACCCCTCTTTGACATCTGAAATAGTTGTGTCGGTGGCAAATTTATAGATGATGTATTGGGGCTTGTTGATTAAAACTGAAAGTATGATTGTGCTGACCGCTGAGTCGTAATAAATAATCGGTTGCCTGATGTACATGGGTTTTGCTGTTATCCAGGTAATCCAAGGCCGAATAGCAAGCCAAGAGCCTGTATCTGCTGTAGACCTATATTGAGAATTGGCAAACTGCAGCAGGTCCAGGTCCTTGCTTAGGCAGGTGTTTATTCTGGTCATGATCAACCTCTCAAAGCACTTCCATCACACTAGATATGTGTGCACCTGGATGATAGTCATTGAGGTAGCTCATCCTACTCTTCTTGGGCACTGGTATGATTGCCAGGAATCTCCTCAACAGCCTCTTCCCCATGGCTTAATAACTACTCCCAAATCACCACCGGGGTTTCATTCATCTGAAGGCACAATAGACATAACCTTTATTATGTAACAAATCCAAAAGTAATGCAATGCAGTGGACTAGAGAATTATATCTATGGCTGATGAAATGACTGAAATATTGAACAGGGAAGATATTTTTAGACCACTTGTGGAATTGGTTAATCAAAATGCACTGTGAAGAATCCTTACCAAATTTGGCTACCCTCAGAAATGTATCACCTCTTGTTTCTGTTACACAATGGCATGCTAGCTGTGATTCCAACAAATAGATCCCCAGCAGACCCTGTTCACACTGAGGACAAACAATGTTATCTCATTCCATCAAAACTTTGCTTAATGCTTCCCACTGCAATTTTATACCTCACTTCTTACATATTTCCCATAGCATGGGGGGAGTGCTAATTTGCAGAAAAAAAATGTTCCCAGGAGCTTATGAGGAGCCAGTGGCGACTCCTTTGCTTGTATCTTCGGAAACAGCTCTATTTCCATCCTTAATATCTCTACTTTTCCCTTTCAAATTTCTATTGAAGATCCTGACCTGGAGTTACATGCTGACTTCTGTTCTTTGCAGGAATGGGACCCACTCTCGGAGTTTCACCACTGGCTGTTAGTCGATATGCCAAGGATGCGGCCTAAGAGATTAGCTCACCTTTGGAGTTCCGGGATCTCGTGTCTCTGGAGATGGGTGGACTGAAGGTCAGTCTCTCGGCTGGAAATCGGTGTGTCGCGGGAGACGGAAGATCTCTGGCTGTTTGCCCAGAGACCCGAGATCTTTGGGCACAGAGCTCGGAAGAAGTGACGCAATGGACTTCTAATATCGTAAGTTAGCGAGTTGTTTGTTATATCTCTCCTCTCACTGTGAAACGGAGATAACTCTTTCTCCCTTATTAGGGAGAGAGAGCCTGTGGAATGTTGAATACCGGGTGAATGAGTAGTCTTTGGGGTACTTTGCTGCTGTACAGTGCCTTTGTTGTTGCTTTACTGCATGTATGATGCTCAGTGGTGGGTGCTGGTGCTTTATTTTGCTGGTGGGGGAGGGGGTATTGTTGCTTTGCTGCTGCTTACGCGTGGGAAGGGGGAACTGGGGGGCTTTGGGGTTCTAACATTTAAGTGTCATTCATTCTTTGGGGGCACTCCTCTGTTTTCGTGGATGGTTGCAAAGAAAAAGCATTTCAGGATGTATATTGTATACATTTCTCTGACATCAGAAGTACCTTTGAAACCTTTGAAATGGTATAGCTTCACAACAGAACGAACGTCATTCTAATGTCCGTCGTTGAACGGGAATATACAAATAATACTTGTGTAAACAAACTCTTGGAGGTCAAATTTCCAGTCATCATTGAATTATTTACTGAAGCACGTTTGAGAATGGGTCTTACGTTCAATATACATAATATAAAAGTCATAACCATACCCACTCCACCATATCGTAAAACCACCTTCTTGGCAGTAATGATCAGTACAAAACCCTAAGAATGTGGATGACTTCTGTCATCTCAGGAAATTCTCAGAAAAAGCAAAATCAATGAAATTGAACATCACCTTCTTTACATCAACGAACTACTGAAAACAAGTCTTCAAATGCCACAAGGAATTCAAAAATTATGGACAGCAGTGATCTTTACTATCAAATATGCTGTAGAGGCATTTCTTATCTACATCAGGCACCTCAAATCAGCACAGGGCTACTGCTGAAACAGTTTCACCAAAATCCACTAAATCCTTTGGCAGGATAGATGACTTAATGTTAGCATCTTTTCCAAGGTCAAAATTCCAATAATCAAAACTTTATGTTTAGTCAGTTCTGAAAGAAATCTTCATCTTATTTAAGAGTCCTGAAAAAGATACTCTGAGCCCTTTCATGGCCAAAGTTTAACTAGAGTTGAGATTAGTATAGTTCAACCATGATCATATTGAATGATAGGTAGGCTTGAAGGGCTTGTGGCTACCTCCTTCTCCTGTGCTCTGGATAGAGATTCAGGAATGTCTGGTCTAACTTTGTTTTGTGTTGGAAAATTGTCTTTGTAACTTGAATTATTTGCACAACATATAAGCACTCATTTCTCAAATTCAATGTAATTGATTTCAATTTTTTGTGTATGTGGCCTGGTTGCACAACAATGCTATTAATAAAAACACTGGAGACAGGAGCTAAGATTCATGGTTCTTTACTGGCAGAAGCTGAAATCGGCATACACGTACAGATCAATATGCGCCTAATAGCGCATGCTCAATATGCGCCTATTAGCGCATTCAACGACATGTTACTAAAACATAAAGTAGTCCCTTATCATACTGTAGGCTATACCGTACACTCCTACTCTTTTATTTTAATAGTGTATCAACTGTTTTTTTTTTACTGGGGCACTATGCTAAAGAAATATGTTTACCCTTAACATACAAATGCCTACCATTTGTTTACTTAGTAACTTAATAATATCAAATTATTACAAAATAATGTAATAATATCAAATTATAACAAGCTTTTTTTTTACTTTTGGTCTAAGACCCATTTATAACTCAAGTTTCTGGAGGTGGGGGGACGGTCTTCTCTAGATTGTCTGGCACTGAAGCAAATAGGCCCTCACTCTATTGTCTGGAATAAATTGAACAATCCACAAATTGGCAGGTTCCAGCCATAAAGAGTAGTCACCTCCATCTTGCAAAGATGACAAATGCAAAGTGAAATCAGTGAAAAGGTGAATGTTATTCTTAAAAATATGTACAATCATCAAACCTCAGATGGCATTGGAGTGTCTTCAAATAGTGTGTTCTTCAGTCTGTCAATAAACTTGTTTGTTTTAATACAGATTTCCATATCAAAGTCCTGAAAAGTTGACCTCTGAGCACAGGGAGTTAAGAAAATGTGCACCTCCAACTTGCTAAGAGTTCTAGGCAGCAGATCACCTCCATATAATGAAGTCTCCTCTGTGCAGCTGTCTGAGATATATACGCATCTTTGTACTATCACTTGTCTTCCTTACCCATATCTCATTTCTTCCAACTGAGCTAATTACACAGCCAATCTTCGTATTCTCCTTAGATTCCTGACCTTTATGATACCATCTCTTATCGTTATATAACTTTCCATCTTCTATTTGTGCTTCATATCTTTGTGCTGGTGACTCAGCAGGAGTGCTGGAAAGATGCTCAGGAGAAGACAGAGTTGCTGGTCTTTTTGGAGATTTAAGCTTATTGAGAGTTCACAGATCTTCCATTATCTGATTCAGGAATGTCTGGTCTAACTTCATTCGTGTTGGAAAATTGTCTTTGCAACTTGAATTATTTGTGCAACATATAAGCGCTCATTTCTCAAATTCAATATAATTAATTTCAATATGTTGTGTATGTGGTCTGGCTACACGACAATGCTATTAATAAAAATGCTGGAGACAGGAGCTAAGGCTCATGGTTCTTTACTGACAGAAACTGAACTCAGCACACACGTATGGATCAATGCGCACCTAATAGCGCATGCTCAATATGTGCCTAATAGCGCATTCAACGACGTGTTACTAAAACATAAAGTAGTCTCTTATTATACTGTAGGTTATATGGTACAAATTGTTAACTGGTGGTAGTTAATTTCTGCAAGACTTCTGTCTCTGTGGCTTTCTTCCACGTGTTGAAACTTGCCTGTGTCTCTTCATAGCTTGATTCAGACACCACATCTATAGTTGTCTTTTATCACCCAGCCCACTGTTTCATCAATTTATTGCCCTTAAGAGTAACACTTAACTCAATAGGACTTACTTATTTAAAATGAGTCAAACAGAGTCTTCTCAGGCTTCCTGCCAGGTACAGGTAACGATTCTAGCCAACGTTTTGATGTGAAACTTCGCCATCTTCATCAGGGATGATGCCTCGGCCTGTCTAGTCCAGTGGTATGTAGCATACTCAACTCCCATCATCCATTCTTCCTGATTAGTTAGTCCTTAACTTACTTATTCCACTGTCGTGTCTTGTTTATAATCATATTCCAGTTCTTACTTAGAGTGAGATCTTCATCTTCATTGAAATTCAACAAAACGGAAACCTGATTGGTTGAGGACTAACTAATCAGGAGGGATGCCTGACGGGAGTTGTGTATACAAACCACTAGACGAGACAGGCCGAGGCATCATCCCTGATGAAGACGGCAGAGTTTGTCATCAATATGTCAGTTAAAATCATTACCTGGACCCAGCTAGAAGCCCAAGAAGAGTTTATATGTCATATATGCCAGGAAAACACTAGAACCTTTTTAAAAATGAGATAAGATAGCCACTTGAAGTAAATAAGAAATCAGTACAGTCTATCTCTCATAGTTAATAAAAATGCAGGATAGTAGGCAGCCAGTGTGAGGAATGTCTATAGCTGTTTGGAGGCACAAGAGACTGCAAATGCTACAATTTGGAACGAGTTCCTCCAGCACATTGTCTGTCGATTGGTAGTTGTTTTTCAGTCTCGGGCTGTGCTCTGTGTGCTAATGCAAAACCCTGTCTTGCTTGGGCTCTAGTCTTCACTGGTGAATAAAATAATTTAGGAACATCATTGTTAACTTTATTAGTTTTAATTGTCAGATTTTTTCAACTGTGTTAGCATGCTTGTGATATAAATGAAGTGTTCCTCCCATATCTAACTAAGAATATCAATGCCATCACTGTAATTGCCAGCTTCTGTCAGAACAGAATCTGCCAGTTACTGGAACATGACGGATGGATTCGTCATTCTGAAAGTTGTAATTGTAATCTCATACTGCCTTAACAATGTAGCAAGTCAGAGAGCATAGAGACCTTCACAATGATTGGCTTGCTACCAAATGCTTTTCAGTATTTTCAATACTGCTTTTTACTAGTCCATTACCTTCTCCTTGTGAGGCTTCATGCATCTAGCCTCTGTTTGCCCACTAAGTTTTGATAATCTCAGGAGAACCATATGGTATCCACATGTATGAAACCAACAGGTACCTTGGATGCAACACACACAAAATGCTGGAGGAACTCAGCAGGTCAGGCAGCATCTATGGATATGAATAAACAGTTGATGTTTCGGGCCAAGACCCTTCTTCAGGACTGAGCTCATGTTTATAGTTAACTTGGATGAAACTTTTTATCTGCAGTGAAAATTATTTGATTATACGCAAGTTTTGAGGTGGACAATGAACCAATATGAGACCTATACATTCCTTTACTAGTGCATGTTTTCTTCTCTTTGCACACGGTTTCTGCTTCTTCCAGATGAAGAGACCTGAACACAGCCAGTGGTTCCTATGGGTGAATGAGGATTCTTCATACTTTTTAGCAAACTTTGCCTCTAAAGCAGATTTCTCGGCTGAAGTTCCTTTCTGTGTCTTGGACTGTTCTATGTTATATCTTCTATGTTCTATATCCTGGACACACTTTCTATGTTTTGATAATGTCTTAAGATAATAGTGGAAAGCCTCTTCTGAGAATCTGGTATATAAAGTCAAAGTCAAGACAATTGCCAGATGCACTACTACATGCATGCACAGACAAAATGAAGAATCTACTTGTTTTAGTGTAGCTAGGTGAAACATACTTTACATAATATAATTTATGTTGTAGATTTATGTCTCTAAAGGGAAAAAAGCATAAATCAGCAAAATAACTTGTACAGCATTATACAAGAAAGGACGTAACTAACACACACAAAGATAAAACAAAGTCAATTTGTCAGATGCGGTATCAAGTGGGCAAAGTAGTCAGTGTTGGAGTATATGATTGAAGGGAAGTGTTGTGTATTTAAT
The DNA here is from genome assembly GCF_963921235.1 of Mobula hypostoma. Lineage (NCBI taxonomy): Eukaryota > Metazoa > Chordata > Chondrichthyes > Myliobatiformes > Myliobatidae > Mobula > Mobula hypostoma. The sequence goes on along the minus strand of NC_086099.1, from coordinate 75,844,771 downwards.
ATTTCAGTAATACTGTAAATAATAGTTTGATTAACATTAGTTTACAACTTAGTTTACATAATTCATTACAGGTTTATATGTACAAAATGCATGAATGGTATATGTCATTACGCCACCACAACATAAGTGTGTGCTTCCCTGAATTAAAAATGAAGCATGCACGTTCTCCCGGATTCATCTGTTTTTCATAAAATTAATTTTTGAAGTTGAAAAAGAAAACAGAACAGTGGTGATGAGTAAGTCTTAAAATGAAAGAAATACAATTATCTACCTGTTGAAGTGCAATGATACATTCAACTTAAAACAAAGGGCAGTACATTTTGTACTTCAGAAGGGGAGAGAAATATCTTTGAGTATTTTTTTAAAGTAGCACTTTTTTTCTTTGGAATAGCACATTTTATTCTTCAGAAGGGGAGAAGATGGTTGAGTTAAAGGAAAGGCAGAAAATTGTCAAAATTCACAGTTTCATTAACAGAGATTATGAATAATAATAATGATAAATTTTAAAAAAGCAGAAATGGCCAGCTACATTGGAAAGATAGATGCACTCAATTGCACAATGGATAACTGGATTATGTATACTGAACAAATTGAGCAGTATTTGGAAGCAAACAAAATAGCCAATGGAAAGTGAGTACTAGTGCACTGAGTGCAATAGGTGGGGAAGCATACAGTTTGCTTAGAAGTTTAACTGCTCCAACAAACCAGCTGAAATGAGCTTTGATGTTATTGTGAACGTAATGCAGGAACATTTAGAATGGAAATGTTGATTGCAGAATGATTTAGATTTCATAAGTGGAATCGAAGGACAGGGAGTCCATTTCAGTTTACATGGCTGAATTGAAGAGAGTGTCTGAACATTGTCAGTACAGTGATGCGCTTAAAGTTGTAATGAGAGATCATTTAGTTTGCTGAATCTTACATGAAAGGATTCAAAACCAGCTCCTAACTGAAACACAACTCACATTTAAAAGTAGTTGAAACTGCTGCATCTCTGCAAACAGCAGCCAGATACACAGGTGTGTTGCAGGTAGGAATAAAAGACAGCATGAACAAAATTGTTATGTCTAACCAGAAACCTGCCTAGCTGAACAAATTGTATTAATGTTGAAGCAGGGACTCATATAAACCAGATCAATGCAGTTTTAAAGGAGAATGCTGCAAAAAATGCAACACAGGAGGATACATACAAAGAGCATGTCAGGCATTTAAACCTAAATAGATGACACAGGGAAGGGAAAAAGATAAAAAGTTAAGTTGTAATTTCAAAAGAGCACTAATCTGCATATTGTTGATGGAAAGCCTCATAATGATGAGAGTGACACTGGACTGAGTAGCCTTAAGATTTACAATATGAAAACTAAAAATAGACATGCAGTATGGCTTACACCAGAATTGAACGGCAAATAAAATGAAATAATACTAGACACTGGCTCGGCTGTTTCAGTCATTTCACAAAATAAGTTTGAATGGCATTTCAAAGATACTGAATTGAAGGCTGTAGATATCCAACTAAGAACTTACCTTACATAGTCATAGTCATAGTCATACTTTATTGATCCCGGGGGAAATTGGTTACACTGGAGAAATTAAAATTCCTGTGGGAATAACATTCATAGCAGTGAAATAAAACAAGCCACGAGTCATATTGGGCTAGTATTATGGGATTGTGATTGGCTTAGACAACTACAACTTAGTTGGAGATCCATCCACCATTTACCTGCTGCACGCCTTGCAATACTATCAACTGAAGCGAGTTAGGACAGGTACGGGATCATGCAAAAGCAGTATTCAAGAATAGCACTGGAAAACTCAAACATATTAAGGATAAAATAGTGTTAAATGAAAATGCCATACAATGCCCGTCAGGTTTCTTATACCATCCAAGATGAAGTAGCCAGCGAGCTAGATCACATGGTGGTTGAAAAAATTCTTTCCAAGGTTGAATGGAGCCCATAGGCAATGTCTGTGATCCCAGTAGTTGAGACAAATGGGTCTGTCAGGAACTGTGGTGATTTTAAGGTCATCATCAACCCTGTACTGAAGGTAGATCAATACCTTCTGTCCAGGTAGAGGATATCTTTGGAAACCTTTCTGGAGGAAAATACTTCAGCAAAGTGGACTTAGCTGGGGATTACATACAGTTGGAGATGAAAGAAGAGTCCAACGTGTTTCTGACCAAAAACACTCACACAGGTTCCTGTCACTCCCATAGGCTTATTTTAGAGTAGCATCTGCACCTGCAGAAAGCTATATGGACCAGTTGCTGCAAGGCTACCCAGGCCCTTAATGTTACAACATCAATGAGGATGACAATGAACATCTCCAAAATCTGAAGACAGCGGTGAAAAGATTAGAAGATTATGAGCTCAGTGCATAATGCACCAAATGAGAATTCTTTAAAACCAAATATCACTTACTGTGGCCACAATATTGTTGCACAAGTATTTCACAACTGCGTTGAGGAAATTCAAGCAGCGGTGGATGCTTGAAGGCCAAAGGACACATTACAGTTGGGGTGCTTCTTAGGATTTGTCAATTACTATAACAGGTTCCAGCCAAACCTGGCTCCTGTGATTCACGTCTAGAACTCGTTACTGCAGAGTGTGGAGAAATGGCAATGGATGGAGCAGTGTGAGTTGGCTTTCCAGCTGGCTTTCCTAAAATGACTTATTCAAGCTGGAGGTCTGTAATTAACAGAGTTCCATAGGGATGGATGCTGGGATCACTGCTGTTTGTGATGTATATAAATGACCTGGATGAAAATGTAGATGGGTGAATTAGTAAATTTGCAGGTGATTCCAAGATTAGTGGAGTTGTGGATGGTGTAGAAGACTGGCAAAGAGTACAGCAGGGTATTGATCAGTTGCAGGTATGAGCTGAGAAATGGCAGATGGAGTTTAACTCAGATAAATGAAAGGTGTTGCACCTCGGTGGGGCAAATGCAAGGAGACAGTACACTGTGAAGGGCAAGGTCCTTAACAGTGTCACTGAGCAGCGAGATCTTGGGATCCAAGTTCATGGCACCTTGAAAGCGACTACATAGGTCAATAAGGTTGTTAGGAAGGCTTATGGAGTGCTTGCTTTTATTAGTCAAGACGTTGAGTTCAAAGGTCAGGAGGTGATGTTGCAACTTTATGAATCTCTGTTTAGGCCACATCTGGAATATTGCATGCACTGCTGGTTGTCCCCATTATAAGAAGGATGTTGAGGTTTTTAAGAGAGTGTAGAAGAGGTTTATCAGGATGTTGCCTGGTTTAGAAGCCATGTGCTATCATGAGAGGCTGTTTAAACTTGGGTTGTTTTCTCTGGTGCGTCGGAAGCTGGGGGGAGATCTAATAGAGGTTTACAAGATGATGAGAGGCATAGATAGAGTGGAAAGAGAGTATTGGTTTCTCAGGTTTGAAATGTCTAATAGCAGAGGTCATGTACTGAAGGTGAGAGGGGATAGGTTCAAATGTGACGTGAGGGTTAAGTTTTTACTCACAGAGTCGTGGATGCCTGTAATGCACTACCTGGTATGGTCACAGAAGCAAACACATTAGAGGTTTTTAAGAGATGTTTGGATAGGTGCATGAATAGAAACAGAGAAACATAGAAAACTTGCAGCACAATACAGGCCCCTCGGCCCACAAAGCTATGCCGAACATGTCCTTACCCTAGAACTACCTAGACTTACCTACAGCCCTCTATGTTTCTAAGCTCCATGTACCTGCCCAGGAGTCTCTTAAAAGACCCTATCGTATCAGCTTCTACCACCGTCGCTGGCAAACCATTCTACGCACTCACCACTCTCTGCGTAAAAAACTTACTCCTGACGTACCCTCTGTATCGATTTCCAACACCTTAAAACTATGCCCTTTCATGCCAGCCATTTCAGCCCTGGGAAAAAGCCTCTGAATATCCATACGACCAATGCCTCTCACTATCTTGTACACCTCTATCAGATCACCTCTCATCCTCCGTCACTCCAAGGAGAAAACGTCGGGTTCACTTAACCTGTTCTCATAAGGCATGCTCCCCAATCCAGGATGTAAGAAAGATGGAAAAATATCAAATGGTATAGGTAGGAGGGATTAGTGCTCGGGTGATTTGATTTCAGCTGGTTCAGCACAACATTGTGGTCAAAATAGCCTATTCCTGTGAGGTACTGTTCTATGTTACATGTTCGATGCAAAGGAAATTATGATCCATATCATCCAGTGATGTCTGCCTGTGATGCCTCGCCCCATGGTATTAGTGCAGTCATGTCACATGTTATGAGTGATGGAAGTGAGCAGACCGTACCCTTTGTATTATGTTCCCTTACCGCTGCAGAGAAAAATTATGCCCAGATTGACAGTGAGTCCTTGAGTCTGATTTGGTATGTAAAACGTTTCAGCCAGGACTTGTATGAGAGCAAACACCAGGAAATCTGCAAATGCTGGAATTTCAAGCAACACACATAAAAGTTGCTGGTGAACACAGCAGGCCAGGCAGCATCTCTAGATCTATAGATGCTGTCTGGCCTGCTGTGTTCACCAGCCACTTTTATGTGTGTTACTTGTATGAGAGAGAGTTTTTTTTCCTCATTAGTGATCACCAACATCTGGTGTCTATTTTCAATCGTCAGAAAAGTGTTCCATTGACAGCAACAGCACAAATGCAGAGATGGGCTCTGTTTCTTGGAGGACCCAATTATAAGATCAAATTCAAGAGGAAGACTAATCATGGAAATGTAGATGGATTGTCCTGTTTACCATTGGAAAAGGAAATAACTGAAAAATTTACAAAAGAGGACATTCCTCTTGACGTTCTGTATTCTCTCTAATGCAAATTAAAAGTTGCCATATTATGGCAGAGATAATCCAAAGGAAAGCCAGGAAAGACCCCACACTGTCTCAGTTTTACAAGGCAACACAAAAAGGAAGGAATGTGCAGCAAAAATTCCAGTTACTCCATAATTCCTCGTGCCAGTATGAACATGCCCTTGACGGTGGTTGACTTATGTGGGGATTGAGAACTGTTGTACCATGCAAGCTGAAAGCTGAAGTGTTGGAGGAGCTAAATGTCGCCATCAAGCCATGGTCAAACTGAAAACACTGGCTCAGAGCTTTGTCTGGTGGCCTGGGGTGGATCAGCAGATCAAGCAGCTTGCCATGCACTGTCTGTGATGTTAACACATCCAGAAGATGCCAAGCACAGTGCCTCTCCATTCCTGTCAATGGCATGCATTGCCCTGACAGAGGATTCATGTGGATTTTGCCTGACCATTCATGGACACAAATTTCTTGGTAGTTGTGGATGCAGCTACCAAACAGCCAGAAGTGTTCCCAATAGCCTCCATTACAGCCTCACACACTGTTGGCGTGTTGAGAATTCTCTTCTCAAGGACTTGTGTTCCAGAACACCTAGTCATTAATAACGAGCCACAGTTTCTTGTGGAACAGTTTCAGTTATTCCTGAAACTGAATGGAATAAGACATGTTACATTTGCACTGTACCACCCAGCTACAAATGACTTGGTGGAAAGTTTTGTCCATAGTCTACGGGCAACATCAGAGCAACAGACTACACCAGCACTGAATCAGAAGCTCATCAATTTCCTCCTTGCATATCGCAATACAGCATGCTCCACAACCAGCAACTCACCAGCTATGCTGTTCCTGGGCTGTTGCTTGCACTCAGCTTGGATCTCCTCAAACTCAAACTTAGAAGCAGATTGCAGGACAAACAGTTGAGACAACTTGAGGGCTCCTCAACAAGGAGGTTCAGTGTTTCACTCTTGGACAAGCAGTCCTGGTGAGGGACTACAGAGGTGATCAAAAGTGGGTACTTGGAAAGATTAGGGACAGAACTGGACCACTCTCCTACACAGTGGAGATTAGCTCTGATATCATCTGGAGTCAACACATCAATTGGTTGAGGAGAGCAGAGTCAATTGTTAGAGAAGGTAGGTATCCAGAGCTGACAGAACCACTTCTTGCAGCCCCAGAAACCTGAGATTGTTTTACAACCACAAGCCTCTCCTGCCAAGCAGAGTGTTATCCCACAACAGTAAGATATCCTCCACAGTGATTAAATATTTAGGCCTGAATGGGACAATTTAAAATTTACAATTCTGAGGTTGTCTATATAGTCGATGTATCATATTGTATGCTATACATGCATAGAAGTTGAGATGCATTCTATTTTCAGTTGGAGATAATAGCTAAGCAGGGAAAAGTGATGTGCATTTAATATTTCAGTAATATTTGATGAATATTGTAAATATATGTTTGATTTTAAGCATTCTATGTTGTTTACATAAGTTATTATGGGTTATCTGTATGAAGTACATGAGTGGCATATATCATTATGCCACCACATCATACATGCATGCCTCACTAAAGCAAAACAAACATACTCATTCTCCCAGGCTCCTGTGTTTTTCTTCCCCATTGATTTTTGGAGTTGCAAAATGTAACAGGTAGAACTGCTATTTAACCTATTGATATGGGATTTCAGACTCCAGTACTTCATGCCCTATGCAAGAAAATGGCTTGGCCAAGATGGTGGGGATATTTAATGATAGATGTTGCCTTCTTAAGTCAGTGCCTATTGTATTGCTAGTAATCTATTGGGCTGAGTCCATTAGTCACTGAATCTTCTTTCGTTCCTGTGCATTCAAATTGCCACACCAGCTTCAAAGGGTGAAATAATTTCTCAGCAAAACATAAAAATTCAAAATGCGGGCTTGATAGGCCAGAATGTTTCCCTGAACAATAGAATCTAAGTTGAAAGGGAATGGTTTGAGAACAATGAGCTGGGTATTTGGAAATGAGATGAGGGAAAGTTCTTCATGAAGATGGTGCTATAACTTTGATATTCTCCACCCTGGATAGTTGTGTAGTTGAGTCATTGAGTTCAATCAAAACAGAGACTGATAGGGGTGTAGGGGATGTGGGAAAAGTGCTGGAAAATAATACTGAGTTAGCAGATCACGCATGATCTTGATGAACAGTGGAGTAGTCTTTACAGGCCAGAATAGTATTTTCTTCTTTTGAGTCCTTATGTATCCCTTTTCTTAGTCTTCCAAGATTGTATTCATGTTTATGCCAAGCATAAGTAACAGCTAAAATATATGCGTGAATTTCTGGTGTCTCTAGAATGATTCTTCAAAAGGAATCAATGCACTCAAATCCAAAATTAAAGCGATAAAGCCTTTTAAAAAGGCTTTAAAGATGCTCCATGTTAAAAGCAAACCAAACCAATCTAAACTTACATTATGTTATTAAAATAATAGCCAAGCCACGTAAACAGAGTGCTCAATAGGGAACAATGTGATACAAATTTTAATATACTTTGGGGAGGAGCTCAATAAATTACTGTGATGTTGCCCCAGGTGACATATTAATGCTTGTTCTCCACTACAACAAAGGTTTACTTTGAAATGGGAGACTGTTTCAAGTAGGCCTTATTATTCAAGAATACAACATACGTAGAGACAGCAACCATCATTAGACATATTGTAACCTGAATTAGAACAGTAACACTTAGCAGATCCAGTAGCCTCTTTGGAGAGAGAAACAATTAATGTTTAAGGTCAGAGACTTTTCATCAAACTGGAAAAATTAAAAAAAAGTTTTGTGATGTTGAAATGGATCCATCAGATAAAGAGAATATCTCTGATAAGTTGAGGTGAGAGTATGATGAAATATCAACATTTACTGAATGGGTGTAATTACAGTACACATTTGAGAATATTAACACCATGCAGAAAACATAGATATATCGGTAAAATCTTCACTTGCATCATAATTTGTAAATCATAGATGTCTCTCTTGCAGAAGTTATTGTGTAATGATATTGGGTTTGCTGACTGCAAAGTTCTAAACTCAAAACAAAGACCTTAAGCCCTGTGGGATATAAATAGCTACAAGTGCCATCACTAAAGAGAGATTGTACTGTAATTACCCAATCTTCAAAGACTAGTTTACTTCTCTTTTTATTCTCCACGGTTAGATTAGCTGCTGATACCCACAATTCGAGCATTCTCCCTACCAAGAACAAGATGCTTCCAACTAACAAAGTAGTTTAAAACACAGTTCATTTATTTGCAGTGAATCATATTAAAATCCAAACAACATTCTTAAAACAAATATAAAACTCACAGTGGACTTCTATCTTAAACATTTCCAAATGACAAACCATCTCCAAAGCGAATTGCATTTCTTAAGCATAAAGGATTTCTTAAATACAAAGCTTTGCTGATAAAGCATTTTCAAGAGACAAAAGACAAACAATTTCCAAAACACAGGTACAATTCCTATAAACTAAAAAGACATACCAAAGAGTTGCAGGCAAGCAAATTGTTGGTTGCAGAAACAGAAGCTGGAGGAATGAATTCTCATTCACCCCGTATTTAATTTGTGGTTCTTCATGATGCTCCTTACCCCATTCCTAAAGGGCCCAATATGGTCTCTACATTTAGACCTGTTTCTTCCACTTCACTGAATTCACATGCATAGAAACCATAGAAACCATAGAAACTACAGCACAGAAACAGGCCTTTTGGCCCTTCTTGGCTGTGCCAAACCATTTTCTGCCTAGTCCCACTGACCTGCACACGGACCATATCCCTCCATACACCTCCTATCCATGTATCTGTCCAATTTATCTCAAATGTTAAAAAAGAACCCACATTTACCACCTCATCTGGCAGCTCATTCCATACTCCCACCACTCTCTGTGTGAAGAAGCCCCTGCTAATGTTCCCTTTAAACTTTTCCCCCCTCACTCTTAACCCATGTCCTCTGGTTTTTTTCTCCCTTTGCCTCAGTGGAAAAAGCCTGCTTGCATTCACTCTTATCTATACCCATCATAATTTTATATACCTCTATCAAATCTCCCTTCATTCTTCTACGCTCCAGGGAATAAAGTCCTAACCTATTCAACCTTTCTCTGTAACTGAGTTTCTCCAGTCCTGGCAACATCCTTGTAAACCTTCTCTGCACTCTTTCAACCTTATTTATATCCTTCCTGTAATTTGGTGACCAAAACCGAACAGAATACTCCAGATTCGGCCTCACCAATGCCTTATACAACCTCAACATAACATTCCAGCTCTCATACTCAATACTTTGATTAATAAAGGCCAATGTACCAAAAGCTCTCTTTACGACCCTATCAACCTGTGATGCCACTTTTAGGGAATTTTGTATCTGTATTCCCAGATCCCTCTGTTCTACTGCACTCCTCAGTGCCTTACCATTAACCCTGTATGTTCTACCTTGGTTTGTCCTTCCAATGTGCAATACCTCACACTTGTCTGTATTTCCTCAGATATCCTTTTAACACAAATGGTATAAAAGCATTTTTTGAGATAAAGACCTCAGTTCAATGTTCACAGTTCACAACTAATGCTGTAAACTAATTTCTGAGTACTTGAATGTTTCAACCACAAACATATCACTTATTGATGTGTAAAATGATATTATTGATACTTGATCGAGCTTCCTTGAGCTAAGCAACTTAGCAATCAGCTTGTTTGTTTGAAACAACCCAAATTAAACAACCCATTGTCTTATACAGCAACTTTTGAGCAATAATAAAGCAAGTGTCATGGCTGGCATTTTACTTCTCACAGACACAGTGTATGTAAAACATGGAGCTTGTTTGCAAAGCTGTGTTTCTAACTTCAAGCTCATTACTGCTAATACTTTATGAGGGATGATTGTTATGTTTATATTATCTAGTAGAAAGAGTCAATTTTAGAAAACCTAGCACATTTATTTTTCAACATAGTCCCCTCCTACACTTACACACTTAGTCCAGCGGTCATGGAGCACACGGATCTTGGACCTCTAGAAAGTGTCCACAGCAGGGGTGATTGATAAGTTTGTGGTCTAAAGTACAAGGAGATGAGTTATTAACTTCAAACTTTCTGCATAATCACTCAAAGAGTTGACCTGCATGTGCATGTAACGAGAGCTGTATAACACACCTCCTTCTACCGTAGGCAACAAACTTATCAATCAGCCCTGCTATGGGCACTTTCTGGAGGTCCAAGATCCGTGTGCTCCATGACCGCTGGACTAAGTGTGTAAATGTAGGAGGGGACTATGTTGAAAGATAGATGTGCTAAGTTTTCTAAAATTGACTCCTTCTACCTTTGGCCACAAACTTATCAATCACCCCTCGTAAGAAATGAAGACTGACTTCCTTTCATGATCAGAAACTAAACAAGCATTAGTTAAAAGTTCACTCACAGCTGTTTTTGACCTTACAATAGGCAGCTGCTATTTAGAAGCAAGCTTTCTGTAGTGAACATAATCCAAGAAGTGAAATATCTATCACAATTGTTTCTGGAAATTGCTGATTGTCACAATTAATGATGGCAGTTATTTTGCATCTCCTGTACTTTAGGTAGCTGAAGAGCCTAACTTCTGTGAAAAAGGTGGAATTAAATGCTACCGTATTACTTGAGAAGTAGAGAACGTTTATAAATAGCAAGATGAAAAGTGTGATTCCTTTTTTGCCTTTTGCAATTACTGAAAAAGATTCCTGGAGGGATTCCCAAAAATTTGCACAATTATTTCTAAGACCACGGGAAAGATAGATACTGAGCAGAAACAGATGGGGAGGGTTTCAGAGTAATTGGGAAAATTATCTGATCCAGGCCAATGATGACTTTCTGAGGAATTAACCTCAGTGCAAACTCAATTCAGAATCAACCAAACAGAACAGGCATTTGAATCAGTATGTTTTTAGTTTTATCAGTTGATGTCTTTCACATGCCTTATTTTGCAGGTCCAGGAGGAATAGGAGATCTTCTCTGGGCTTAAATAGTTTGAGTGGGCTACCCCTACTTTCATGAGGAGCCCAATGCTGGATGAAGTGGTGCAATTGGTCAGTCAGTTATAGAGTTTAACCATATAACTGCTCATAGTCTAATGGATGGACTTAATCAAATTCATTCCCAGGATAGACCTGACTTCCCATTGGGACCAATTGCAAGGAGAGCATGCTGGCATTGAGAGTCAATAGGTTATGTTCATCATGCTCCAATATGCTGGGCAAATTGCTTCTTTCTGTTGGGCATAAATGGGCAAAATAGTTCACCTCAAAGAATTGAAGTGGATCTAATCTACAGAAGGATTGAGAAATTTATAACCGCTGTTATGTCTAGTCTAGAGCTAGGTCATCTTTACCTAAGGGGAAAATTGCTCGATGCATACAACAGATGCTCCTGGGCACACTCAGAGGCTAAGTTTTGAGTTGTTGCTGATCCGTTCACTGCAGTATTTGTGAATATGGGGCTGAGATCACACAATACTATTTGCTCTTAATCATTAAATTGTATATTGTAAAGTGCAAACAAGGAACAACAGTTTGTTATAAAAAAAATCCTTTATTAATGATACATAAATGTGATCCCTATATTTGAATGAATAGAACTGACCAATAAGTAATAATGAAAGGACGATTTACACTGATATGTTGCTTTCTATGACCTCAGTTTTTTTCTAAGCATTTGTAACTAATGAGCTACTTCTAACATTTTGTCAATGTTGTATGAAATCCAGCAACCAGAACTTATTTGTCAGACAACACCATGATAAGGAGAGCATAATCTGTTTCTGTGTTTTGATATAAGGAAAACAAATTGATGGGTTTTAAATCCAATGCTGTTTTTCAGACTAGTGCCATGGGATCTTACATGTCTACCTAAGAATGAGATCAGGCCTTGTTTTTATATTACACACAGAAGGTGGTATTCCATCAATGTAGCTTTGAACTGCCAGTCTGCATATTAGTGCTCAAGTCTCAAGAGTGGAACTTGAACCTGTGACATTCAACTCAGCCTTAGCCGAACATTTATTGGATCTCTGTCTCTGGCTTCATTAGCATCAAGACAACACGCTACAGACACTAAATAAACAGCTCCAAGCATATCCCTAGAGACCCTGACCTGAAAAGTAAAGTTTTCTTCCTTCTCAGAGCTCAAGGAAGCCATTTAGTATAAAGGAAAATGGGCAAACATCTCAGGCTATATGTATACTTTAGTTTTTGACACACTGCACTAATGAAGAATCTGTTTTGTAGAATTCCTTCAGAAGCTGAAAGAAGTGGGAATTCCCAGAAATTCAGTACTCTACACTAGGCCAGATGGATACTAGACAGCCTTTTTACATATTGATGCAACTTACTTCCTTAAGCTCATCACACCTACTGTGTCGTAAGCTGCCAAAAGCAGCTCAACAGAGTCTGTCCTCGACCATTCTTTCATGTTTATCCCAGGTGTAGCACATCTTATCCTTTCTTTCCCAGGGATGAGGTCTTTGGAGCATCTTTTGATGTTTCTATAGCTCTGGATTTTACAGGATGGGTTTGTTAGTCCTTTGCCCCACTCTCCTCATTTTGCAGTCGGGTTTGGGACTGTCCAGGGTAGAGGATCTCCTTTTTTTCAATGGAATCTGCATATTGTTTTGTGATGTTTAGTAAGGATAGAAGAGCTCCAGGGACTGCATTGAAAAAATATGGTTGTTCTTTACAGAGACCAGTCATTCAGCAATTAGTAAGGAACTGAGTGAAGATTCCCCTGCTACCTGATCTCAATTGAATGGGCACACTTGCTTGAAATGTGTGTCACCTTGCTCAACAGAGGAGGCTTTCAGCTAATGATTTCTCTGCAAAATAAGGAAGCTGTTAAAAAATAATGACGTGGAACATATGAGGTTCAAGCATTTTTCACTGGAAGCACATTTCCCTCAGTTCAGTTTTCAATACATCTTCTTTATTTCTCCAGCTTTTTTCAGTTTAAGGTGACCAGAGATAAAATGACATTTTAGCTATAGGTACAATTTTGTTGCCATGAAGAACACCTTTTTGAAAAAAGAAAGAAATGCAAAAGTATCTATTAAATAATATTTATCTTTTATGAATTTATTATTTTCCCTTGAAAGCACCACGGGTTCATTCATACATATTAATAATTAAATTTAAAGTTCTGTCATGTGCTTTCCAGGTAAGCATTTTTTTCTGTGAAATATGGAAGGCATAAAAAGTGGAAATCTCTGGGCTCTGATGAGCAGGAATGTGGCAATTTCCTAGTCTAAAAGTGTGCAGCAGTATTCAGGGATATTACATTAGCTTAAAATTTTAAGAACATGTGGGGCGGGTGCAATATTAAGGAAAAGCAGTTTTGAACTAATAGAAATGTTCTCAGCCTACATCATTCGGAGGTGTTTTTTATACAATCAAAGGACAATGATTGCCTTGAAGTGAGGAGACATTCTGTGCAGTGCAGACTGCGGGAGGCAGAAAGTGAATCACTCCAATGGAAATATCAGGCCAGCTGTGTGGAGCACAGAGCTGTGACTGATGTGCAGAAAGAAAAGACCCGAGGGTCAGCTGAAACCAGATCACGTTCCTTCGATGCAGTTTAAAGGATTTTCATCGTAAAGAAATTCAGCACAGAGAATACTGAAATGTAATGGTGTGTAGAAAGTAGTGACAATTGAAATTTTAAAAAAAATTCTCAGAGATAGCTGAAACCAAATATTTATAAGTGTGTAATCCAATTATAATTTTCGACAGGAAGGTTGAGCTCTAAAGGAAGTTGTTTTGCTTTTTGTAAATCTATAATTAGATGTTGCCAATTGTCACACTGCCAATGAAGCCACAGTTACGAAAGCAATGGCAAAGAGCCCAGGTGCTTCTACAGTATGAATTAGATACAGGGCTGAAAAGAAATGTCTATATGTAACAATTGGTCAATAAAAATACTATCAACAACATACCAGATGCCAATTTTGTTGATAAATTTTAAAATCATTCACCAAGAGAGCATTGATAAAGAGCCAGGAGTTATTTCCTGGCATCCCAGTGAATTTTTACTCATTGATATTAGATTTGAATCTCCCTGAGGCCTCCAAAGGTTTCAGTTCTTTATAAGAGATCAGTACTTGATGCCGGACATATTCACTCCTCCTCTTGGAGTGGCTTCTGGGTGAGCAGCAAACATCTAATTTTTATTCTCCTGTGGTTTATTTAGACATCAGAAGAAGTTAACTCCATCTTGGAAGAGGATTGGTTCACCAGGGACCAGGCATCACTGTGTCATTTGCTGGAACAAATAGATTTTTTTCCTTGGATTTAGGGTGACATCTCTGGCATTGCTCAAGGGCAGTGTCTGTATATTCTACCACAATCAGTGCTAGCAGAGTTGGGGGCTCAGAAGTATGTATCCTTCAGATTATTTTCCCATCACAATTAATTACACTTTAAAATGACAGGGACAACAATGTTGTGCACAATCACAACTATGAATTTTTACTTTCTAGATAGTTGAGGTGGAAATTATAAGCTACTCAGCTCGAGAGGAATTATTAATAATGTCAAATATTCTAGTCCTCATGGGTGTATAAAAAATTCTATTGCACATGTTATTGTTAATGTTTAAGTTAGTGTATTGAAAGCATAAGTTTAATTTTAGTTGTGAAATTTTAAAATATGAGCATCAGAGTGATTGATAACAAGAGCTGACATTACATAAGATTATAACTGTCAAATGAAATTAACATGGCACTTTATTTAAAAACTACATATGCCTTTCTGCTGCACATTTCACTCATTTATTCACTCTGTAAATTGTAAGTAATAGCGTTTCCTTTTCCTAGCCTGATTCGCTCATAATTATTCATCCAACTAGCACTATTATCCACATGTATTAGTAAAGAAGAATTTGAGATGGACTGCAGAGCAACATAAACCATGACAAAGTGGAAGCTTGTTTCACTTCTCACTTGGTTTATTTCTTTTTTGAGATTCAGGCCTGAGTCCTGCAGAAGGGTCACAGCCCAAAACATCAGCAGTTATTCATTTCTGTAGCTGCTGCCTGACATGCAGAGTTCTTCCAGCATTTTGTGTGTGTTACAAAATGAAAACCAAGTACCTATGGTAAAATGTGATTAATGCCAAAATAATCTCTGTGCAGTAACTAGGCAATTGTTCCTGGAGAAGTTAGCTTATTTTGAGTGTTGTTATGACACTGTTTCCTTCCATTTTTATTTTCATTTTAGATTTTTCAGAAATTACTTTCAAAGAATTATAAGATCATTTATGAACCTAAAGCTCCACAATTTTGAGGATTGTGTCAAAATTCCACATTTTTGATGTGGAATTCGAGTCAAAGAGCATGGAATACAGCACATAATCAGAATAAGGTTTAGTATCACTGGCATAAGTTATGTACTTTGTTGTCTTGTGACATCAGTACATTACTATACATAATAATAAAAAGTATAAATTGCACTATTGCATTAAGAAGTATATATACTTATCTCTCTCTCTCCCCCCCTCTCTCTCTCTCTCTCTCTCTCTCTCTATATATATATATATATATATATACACACACACATATGTAGGTAGAGAGAGAGAGAGAGAGAGAGATTTTAATAGTATATGTGTAGGGACAGCATGACTTGAGGTTCAACCAAACAGAAACCTCATGATATTCCATTTAAGAGACCTCGATTTGAGTGAAAACTATGTAAATACAGTCCATTTACAATTATCATTCAAAGGTTCAAAGTTTCGAAGGTCCAATTTAATAGAAACATAGAAACATAGAAATTAGGTGCAGGAATAGGCCATTCGCCCCTTCGAGCCTGCACCGCCATTTATTATGATCATGGCTGATCATCCAACTCAGAACCCCGCCCCAGCCTTCCCTCCATACCCCCTGATCCCCAAAAATTTCTAAATTGTGCTGTTCAGACCCATCAAGTTGTACATTTAATATGTGAGGGGGGAAGAGGGGGGGGAAATAAATAAAATTAAATAAAGGCAGCCAGGCGGCCCCTGGAGAGGGGGGTGGGGGGGAAAGAAAGAGCGAGGGAGAGAAAGAGAGGAGCCTTGGCTGGGCTGAGTGCTAAAGGCTTCAGGCTGGCCCCTGGAACAGGGAGGGCAGCTGGGTCCGCCTCAGTTGTGAGAAAGCATAGTCAGGGAATGTGAGCCCAGTCCGGTCCGGTCCCCATTACTCAATCTCTGCTCTGCTCTGCTCAGCCCGGCTCCGGAAACACCAAGTGCTACTTTCAAAGGATTTCTGCACTGTTTTTTAATGTCAGACAAATGTATATGACAGACATCCTGAAATGATTTTTCTTTGCAAACATCCACAAAAACAGAGAAGTGCACCAAAGGATGAATGACAGTTAAACATGAGAATCCCAAAGTCACCCCCAGCTCCCTCTGCAGTGCATAAGCAGCAGCAAGCAATGATCCCCTCTCCCCCGCAAGCAAGAAAAAAGTGCACCTGCTACTGAGCACAAGCGTGAGCTAGGTGATAGCAAAGACACAGACCTTGTAGTTACCCCAAAGACTATGGCATTTCATCCGGCATTTGACAAACCAAATGTTCTCTCTCTCCCTAATAAGTGAGAAGGAGGCGTCCCCCACTTTCACAGCGAGCAGGAGACATAACAATAACCCACTAACTTACAATGTTAAAAAGTCCATCTCATTGCTTTTTACGAACTCTGCACCTGAAGATCGCAAATATCTCAGGCCCACAGCGAAAGATTTTCCGGCCTCCCTGACAACACACGAGTCTCCTGCCATGACACCGACCCTCGATCCACCTGTCTCCAGAGCCTCGAAATCTTAGGCTTTCAAATTCAAGCTGGACTCTCAGGCAGAACCCTTGGTGTGTCAAACAACAACAGCTGGTGCAGAAACCCTGAGAACAGGTCCCATTCCTGCAAAGAACTGAAGTCTGCGTGTAACTCCAGGTCAGGGTCTTCAAAAGAACCCTGAAAGGGAAAAATAAGATAGTAAAGATGGAAATAGAGCTGTTTCCAAAGAGGCAAGCAAAGGAGTCGCCATTTAGCGCCATCTTAACTCCACCTCCAACTGCTTCGGTAAGAAAAAAACAAATCGTACACCACACGAAACTACAAAGAAAGTTTATTTACTCATTTCAACTTTACCAAACAGTTATATTAGTGAAAAGAAAAGAAAAGGGCCCATTATAATTAAACCAGTCGAATTAAACCATTGGAACTCATCTCTTCCAAATCTGGCTATTTGGAGGTGTATCTCTTACTCACACGCTGGTCAGCATGAAAATACCCACCACATTTCCAAACTCCCCTCAAAGACCATCTTGAGCAAACTGGTTCTTTCTCTCAGGAGTATTGCCCTTCCTCCTTGGAGCCATTCATCTGCAGAATGCACTTCTTGCAATGGGGACTCTCCTTCCAGCGGCATTCTGTGGCATCTTCCCTTCAGTCCTTTTCCGCAGCTCCTACCAGAAGATGCCAAACTGGACTAATGTCCATCACTAAATTCTCTCCATCTCCCTCTCTCCAGAACCTTCTCCAGATCCCACTATCCTGATTGATTGACAACACATTCCTAAGTTGAACAGCTGGGCTTCTTATCTTTAGCCGAAAGCAAAACAGTCTACCAGCAGGACACACTGCTTTTATAGATGTGGAAGCCATAGAAAGGGAGCAGAGGAGATTTACAGGGATGTTGTCTGGATTGGGCAGCATGCCTTATGAAAACAGGTTGAGTGAACTCGGCCTTTTCTTCTTGGAGCGACGGAGGATGAGAGGTGACCTGATAGAGGTGTATAAGATGATGAGAGGCATTGATCGTGTGGATAGTCAGAGGCTTTTTTCCAGGGCTGAAATGGTTGCCACAAGAGGACACAGGTTTAAGGTGCTGAGGAGTAGGTACAGAGGAGATGTCAGGGGTAAGTTTTTTTACACAGAGAGTGGTGAGTGCATGGAATGGGCTGCAGGCAACAGTGGTGGAGGTGGATACGACAGGGTCTTTTAAGATACTTTTGGATAGGTACATGGAACTTAGGAAAGTTGAGGACTATGGGTAAGCCTAGTAATTTCCAGGGCAGTGACATGTTCGGCACAACTTTGTGAGCTGAAGAGCCTGTATTGTGCTGTAGGTTTTCTATGTTTCTATGTTTACTAAAATGTAATACCTACAGGATAAGAGTAGAAATCTTAACCAGGGCATTCCACTCTCCTCCGACCAAAAACGGTCATGTCCTCATGACTGTGGAACTTATTAAACCATTATTAATAACACAGCATTCAAATGAAGTTTGTGACTTCAGGATCCCAAATCCATTTGAAAATGGAAGAAGCATATCTCACATGGGAACGGACATAACACTTTGTTTCCCAGATGCATCCTCTGCCAGCCTAGCTGGGGGTTTCTGACTCTCTGAGACCTCCTTATCTCATCTTCAGCTTCTAACATAGAAACAGAGAAACATAGAAAACGTACAGCACAATGCAGGCCCTTCGGCCCGCAAAGCTGTGCCGAACATGTCCCTACTTTAGAACTACCTAGGCTTTACCCAGAGCCCTCTATTTTTCTAAGCTCCATGTAGCCATCCACTCACCACTCTCTGCGTAAAAAACTTACCCCTGACATCCTGATATCTCCTCTGTACCTACCTCCAAGCATCTTAAAACTATACCCTCTCGTGCAAGCCAATTCAGCCATGGGGAAAAGCCTCTGACTATCCACACGATCAATGCCTCTCATTATCTTGTACACCTTTATCAAGTCACCTCTCATCCTCTGTCGCTCAAAGGAGAAAAGGCCCAGTTCACTCAACCTATTCTCATAAGGCATGCTCCCCAATCCAGGCAACATCCTTATAAATCTCCTCTGCACCCTTTCTATGGTTTCCATGTCCTTCCTATAGTGAGTACTGTTGTAGCAACCAACATCAAATTTGTCAGTGGAAAAGACACCATCGCCTTCCAAAGTCTTCTCAGTTATTCTCCTTTTCCATTCCTCAAGTGTCGGTGAATCACCAAAGTTGAATGACTTCAATGTCAACTTCCTTGATCCAAGAGACTTTTTCTCTTCCATTTTCGCCAGAAAACTAGCCATTTCATCACAGGAAAAAGATGGGCAATCGGGCATTCCACATCTGAAGGTAACATCCCTTTCTGAGGTGTTCCTGATAATCACTGTCATCCTTTTTGCGTACAAAGCCAAAGATTTCTGCAGTTCAATTTTCACTATTACTCCTGCAGGTATGCATGACTCTTCTTCCTGATCATCAGGAGCATCCACCTAGATGACCAAAGCATTGGGCATTCTGGTGAAGTTGGGGGTCCCTGTCACTCTAGCTCCTCCTCCAGGATGTAATTTGTCAGATTTAGACTGGGTGTACCATACAGTTCCTCATTTCTGCTCATCATCCTGCTTAGGAAGAACTTGCGCCCCCCCCCCAAAAGCAGCTCTGAACACAGGGTGAATAGACAAGGTTTTCAAACAGTTCTCTCCTTGCAAGCTACCATGAGCCTTCTCACAATGGAGGTTTTCATTCCCACAAGAATGGAAGCTTCACTCTTTTCAATCTGATTTGGGCAGACTGACACTAGTGTGCCAATAGTCTCAGTTACTCCAACATCTGCTTCTGAAAACTTCAGTTTCAATGACAAGTAAGCATCTTATGGGTACTCATTGGTACATAGTTTTCTTCTTTTGATTGTTCTTTCTTTCCTCTCCTTTCTATAAGTGTATACATCAGATAAATCTTACGTGGAGATTTGTGACAAATATGACTATATGATATATAGGTACAGTATCTGAAATACATCTTATGGAAAGTTTTGTTTGATGATGAACTTCAATAAAAATAAATTACAAAAAAAAATCTCAAGGGCACTGAGTGGCATCAATGGTAAATCATCAAATACCAGTTGTAAAAGGATCTGTAAAGCAAAGTAGCTTAAGAACCTGTGTCAAGTATGGATCTAGCATAAACACCTTCAATCCATATGGATACAGCAAAGTTAAGCCCCGCCAAACTTTCAAGAACAGTGTTTTGCAGTTCAGTATTTCCCCTGATACATCCCTCAGATGGAACGTATCCTCTCTGAGACCACCAGCACATTCCTTTACTGGGTCCCTCCATAGTTTTGCCTTTTTTCTTCTCTGATTAACCACTGTTTTACTTTTCAATGATGATCCAGCCCCTCACAGTCTTCCTTGAAATATCCATCTTCTCCACAGTTGTACTGGTCGTCTGTCTAGCCAAGAGATCCTTTACAGCAGCAGTCCTCTGTGTCATAAATCTTGCAGGTGGGCGGGGTTCCTAACAGACATATCACGTTTAGATGAAACATTAGCAGACCTCCATCAAATCAGCTCAGTTCAAAGGTTTTCTTTCGTTAAGCTTTCTACTGCTATGTACTATAAAGAAAATAAGTAGTGCAAAAAGAGAGGACAAACATACTGAGGTGGTGTTCATGGGTTCATTGTCCATTTGGAAATCCGATGGAGGAGAGGAAGAAGCTGTTCCTGAAATATTAAGTGTGTGTCTTCAGGCTCCTTTACTTCTTGTTTGGTGGCAGCAATAAGAAGAGAGCATGTCCTGGGTGATGGGGTCCTTAATGGTGGATGCCACTTTTTGATGGAATTACCTTTAGAAGGTGTCCTTGTTACTGGGGTGGAGTTGGCTGAGTCTACATTTTCCGCAGCTTTTTTCTGATTCTGTGCAGTGGCCCCCTCCAGAACAGATGACAATGCAATCATGTAGAAAGCTCCCCATGGTACATCTATATAAATTTCCGAGCGTCTTTGGTGACATATCAATTCTCCTTGAACTCCTAATGAAATATTGTCGCTGTTGTGCCTTTTTTGTAATTGCATCAGTATGTTGGGCCCAGGGGAAATCTTCAGAAATGCTGACATCCAAGAACTTGAAACTGCTCACCCTTTCCACTGCTGATCCCTAAATGAGGACTGGTGTGTGTTCCTTCGATTCCCCCTTGCTGAAGTACACACTGAGTTTCTTGGTCATATTGATGTTGAGTGCAAGGTTGTTGCTGCAGCACCACTCAACTAGCTGATCTCTTTCGCTCCTGTACACCTTCTCATCACCACCTGAAATTCTGCCAACAATAGTTGTGTCATTGGCATACTTATAGATAGTGTTTGACCTGTGCTCAGCCACACAGCCATGGCTGTAGAGAGAGTACGGCAGTGAGCTCAGCGCACATACTGAGGTATGTCAGTGTTGATTGTCAGTGAGGAGGGGATGTTATTTCTATCCACACAGATGGTGGTCTCCTGGTGAGAAAGTTAATGATCCATTTGCAGAGGGAGGTACAGAGGCCTAGGTTGTGCAGCTTACTGATTAAAACTGAGGGTATGATTGCATTAAAGGCTGAGCTGTAGTCAGTCAATAGTATTACTATTGTCTAGGTGATCTAAGGACGAGTGGAAAGCCAATGAGATTGCATTCACTTTAGACCTATTGTGGCAATAGGCAAACAGCAGCAGTCCCGGGTCCTTGCTCAAGCAGGAGTTGATTCTGCCCTTCAGACCACTGAGTCTGTTTCTGACCATCAAGCACACTAAACTTGCACTAATCTCTTTTGTTCTTACATTCCCAACAGTTCCATCTGGACGTAAACAACAGGAATTCTGCAGATGCTGGAAATTCAAGCAACATACATCAAAGTTGCTGGTGAACGCAGCAGGCCAAGCAGCATCTATAGGAAGAGGCGCAGTCGACGTTTCAGGCCGAGACCCTTCGTCAGGACTAGTTCCATCTGGACCTTTTCACTCATCTACACACTGTTGTCATTTAATTAACTTCAGAACAAGTGAGGAAATGGGAACAGTTGAAGAAAGCCAAGGTGGTCTCAGAGAGATAATGTAAACTCTTCACACACACACCACCAAGTCTGAATCTGTTTGCTGGAGCTATGAGTGAACAGCTCCACTAGCTGTGCCTCTGTGCCACCCTAATAGTAGACGAATTAAACTCCTGAAGAGATATTTCACTGAAAAATGTTTTTTTTTTCTGATTTATATTTGATATACATGAATTTCTTTGAAATGATAAGATTAGGATATTAAGCAGAGATTATGGTACCTTCAATATGGACACTACTACAGTTCTGCCAGAAAATGATCTAAAACACTTTTAATTGCTATGAGAATAAAGTACAAACTTTACAAATCTAAAGATCACATGATGATGAAGATTAGCTTTTGACACAAGTATATTCTCTGCCTGGTTGAAATTAAAATCGTGGCCATCCTAAGTTGTTCATTATAACTGACAGCATTCATCATTGTTGCATTTGGCATACAGGGCTTCGAAAGTTCCAGTTTGTAAACAAAACTAATTTGTATTCTATAAAGAAAACATGTCACTAGTAAAATGCAAATTGAATGTTCCATATATCGACAGTTGTTTCTATTGACAAAATAGAAAAGATCAATTCAGGAGGCCTGCCACAGTGAGTGCTTCAAGTCTTTTGGCATGAATTTGACATCTTCATTTGTGATACCACTTGTCTCCTTCCCATCATAATGTGACAATGAAGGTTTGTGTGTTCCTAAGGCATCAATGCAGAATGCTTCTAGGCCTTTTGCTTTTATTTTACTTCATTTCCTTTAGTATGTGGACACTATTCAGTCAATGCAAAAAACTATGGAGACCCCCAACCAGTCACTGACAGTCACAGTCTGGCAGAGAGAAACCTTTTATAAGTGAGAGTAGACAAGTTTACTAGTGGCTTTGACACAAAAATAAATTTACGCCATTGTGTCAGACTATCCAGATGAAAACGGTTTCACAGATCTTAGTGAAAGGGCTCATTGGTTCTGCAATACACACCCATTACACACTTCCTTAATGTGAATCGTCACACGTTTAATCATTACATTCATCCTTACACTACTGCTTTTCAATAAACTGAAGAACTACAGGAGCTACATTCATTTTGATCAGAAAATTTCCCCTGTGGCCAAACGAAATGACATGCAAAATTGTTGCAGCTTATATTGGGTATTGACTTAAATCATTGAAAACTTTACGCTAAATTAGATTCTCTGAAGTTCGACTTTCAAAGTAACAAATTTATGTCTGGTCAAATTACTTTCTGTATAGTCTTATCTGATCTGCTTATTTCAATTCTATGAGCTGAAAACGCTATGGGCTAAGCCTTGTCAACAACTTGCTGAAAGCCATGACAAACACAGGTTCTTCAGTTTAGTCAAGATAATTTATAGTCCAAACCTGTGATAGACCCACCCCATTAATGGACAAGGACAGACATCTAGTCAACAACAGTACAAAAGAACATTTTGAAGATTTTCTCAGCCATAGCTCTGTTTTTGATATGAACACCCTTGATTCTTTCCCATAGAAAATAATTTAGTTAGCTTTGCTGCCATTCTCGAACAAGAATTTGAAAAAGCCGTACTTCAACTGAAACACAAGGCTTCAGGAGTAGATGGAATCTGCGCTGTAGTGAGGTATTTCAGTCAAGAATATGAAATTTTATTTTCCATATCTGAGAATGGAGGATATTCACATGACACAAATAAGGTTGAAAGAATACGGAGTAAAATTACAAAGATGTTGCTAGGACTGGAGGACCTAAGCTATATCGAAAAATTGAATAGGTTAGGACTTTATTACTTGGAATGTAGCAAATTGAGGAGAGATTTGATAGAAGTATACAAAATTATGAGGAGTATAGATAGGATAAATGCAAGCAAGCATTTTCACTGAGGTTGGGTGGGACTACAACCAAAGGTCATGAGTTATGGGTAAAAGGTGAAAAGTTTAAGGGGAACATGAGAGGAATCTTCTTCACGCAGAGTGTCATGAGAGTGTTTAACAAGTGTGCAAGTTGTGCATGGGAGTTCAATTTCAATGTTTAAGAGAGGCTTTTATAGGTACATGGATGTTAGGGGTATGGGGGTATGGTCGCAGTACAGAACAATAGGAGTAGCCAGTTTAAATGGTTTGGCATGGACTAGATGGACCGAATGGCCTGTTTCTGTGCTGTACTTTTCTATGGCTCTGTGGCTCTATGATGTCAGAGCACTGTAATCAAGAAAGAATACAAGTCCAACTGTGATAATTACAGAGAAGTCTCCGTGTAACCTCCCATAATGTCTTTCCCAACCTTTTCCTCCCAGTGGCTGAAGTGATGCTACCAAATTACAGTGGGGATTCTGTATCGAGGGGAACATTGAATATGATCTTCACAACATGAAGGGAAATTTGGTGAGTAGCTTCAGCCACAGTGTGTGGCATTTTTCAATCTCACTAATGCCTTTGCCTCCACCAAAAGTACAGGAACTGTGGAACACCTTATTCAAATTTATCTGGTTACTGGAAATCATTGTCATGATTCTGTTCAATGAGTCTAGATCAAAGCCAATGGAGAGACATGAGACTGTAGATGTTGGAATAAGGAGCAACACTGGAAAACTCAATGGGTCAAGCAACATGTGTGGATAGAAAGGAACTGTCAACATTTTGACACTCTCCTTTTCCTCTTTATGCTGGCTATCTTTTGTCTCCATTCTCAGTCCTTGATCCAAAATATTGATAGTTCTTTTCCTCCCACAGATGCTGGTTGACCTGTTGGGTTCCTCCTGCAAATGGTTGCTTTAGAACAGAGCCAATTTCACTGAAGTGTGATGCCAAACAAAGCTTCATTATTGTCTCGTCCTAGCACTCTTTCCATTTTCTCTTTGAAATTGTGTATCCTTAACCTGAAAAGAGTTTAGTACAGGAGAGGAGGTACTCTTCCAAACTGGTAAGAAGCTCTTCAGCCTATGGTGACTACACTCTAGAACAGGGCTATCCCGACTTTGATAATAGATTGCAGGTGATCCAAGTGTATCTGCACTCTCCAAACCTATGGTTCAGGTCATCATCAACACTTATTCACTGAGAGATATGCAACAATAAGCTTTTCACCCAAAATCCACAAGACAATCTCCCTCTACCAATCTACCCCTGCTGTACTATCTTACTCTTCAACAATAAAGGGAACACCAGGCTAATGTGGACCATTTTCCATACTTCTGGATCCATCTCTCAACAGAAGCAAGTATCGCTGATGACATCAGTCATTGTCTTCAATCGACCGGTATAGCCTTTAGTATACTGAGGGAAATGTTGTTTGTAGTCATGGTCCACCGTAGAGCCATGTTTCCCACTTTTATATTTGCTTTTTCAAATACAGTTCCTACAGTAGACATTTAAAGCATTGGAAAGGTCACATTAGGAATCAGGTTTATTATCATTAACATACAGTATGTGCAGTACATATAGAAAAAATTACAATAAGTTACAATAAGAATTATAAAGAAAATATTTAAGTAGTAGAAAAAGAGAGCCAAATTGTGAGGTAGTGATTGTGAAGCTCTATAAAAATGGATGCTACATTTCTGAGGCATCACTCTTTGAAGGTGTGCTAAATAGTGGGGAGCCTAGTGCCAATGATGCTGACTAAACTTTTTCCTATCCTGTGCATTGGTACCTCCATACCAGATGGTGATGCTATGTCAGAATACTTCCCATGGTACATCTGCAGAAATTTGCTTCTCTTTGATAACATACCAAATCTCCTCAAAACAATATATTGGGCCCAGGATAGTTTTTCAGAGATGTTGACACTCAAGAACTTGAAGCTGTTCGCCCTTTCCACTGCTGATTGCTTGATGAAGATTGCTGAATGTTCTCCTGAATTCCACATTTAATTCCTTGGTATTACTAACGTTGATTGCAAGGTTGATGTTCCAACACCACTCAACCAGCTGATCTATTTCTCTCCCGTATGCCTCCTCATCACTCTCTGAGATTCTGTCAACAACAGATGTGTCATCAGCAGCCGTGAGGGTAGAGAGAATAAAGCAGCGGCTAAGCACACATCTTCGAGGTATACCTGTTTTGATTGCTAGCAAAGATGAGATGTTATTTCTGAACAGCAGTGACTGTGGTCTCACAATGAGGAAGTCCAGCAGAGGGAGGTACAGAGGCACAGATTTTCGGTTAGTAGTAAGGGGATGATGCGCTTTGATCAATAATCAGTCGCCTGATGTAGGTATTGCTGTTGTCCAAGTGCTCAAAGGTGGAGAGGAGAGATGGTGTGATTGCATCCACTGTGGCAGTAGGCAAATTGCAGTGGGTCCAGGTCCATGCCAGGCAGGAATTAATTTTAGCAATGACCAAACTTTCGAAGCATTTCATCACAGTAGATATGAGTTCAGCTTAGTGACATCCAGCTCTTCTTGGGCACCAGTATAACTGATACCCTTTTGGAGCAGGTAGGGAACTCTGATTGCAACAGTGATAGACTGAAGGTCCTTAAACATCCTGCAAATTTCTTTATCTTCATTATCTTGCATCCCCACCTTTGAGGATCTATTTAGGCTCACCTAGCTCATTTAGGCCGGAGTTAACACTCACAAACCCCTCCCAAGGTTCCTCAGTTCAGTGACAGTCAGAGAAGATTAAGTAGACAGAGGAAAATGTTCAAGAATATGCTCAAAGCCTTCCCAGCGACTTCTGGAAATCATTGGTCCATGACCAGTCAAAATGTAGAATAGGACTGAAGTCCATATACTGGGAGAACATTGAAGCCCACCCATGTAAATGGTGTAAGGAGTGCAGCATCTCACAAACTATCCCATCAGGAAGCACAGAGTCTTCACACACACTAGTCTCATCAATTACCTCAGGAAACATAAAGCCCAGTTGGGAAACATCTTCCTCAATCCTCAGGGACTGCTTAAGAAGAAGTCATTTGTTTTAGATTATTCTCTCTTTAATTTTAGTTTGAAGATGTCTGATAATATATACCAGAGGGCAAGAGCTAATTGCCTGCAAATTCGTCAGTTACCTTGATGAATTATCACTTGAAATGTTACAGAATTGTCTCAAAGTTATAGCAAGAATTTATACTCAAACTACCATAGGACCTAATTTTATTCCTATGGAATAATGGAATAATGCAGAAACAATTTACAAGTTATAAGTTAAGCTGCCAGATCATCGTTTTACATTTATTTTTTATTTCTTTTTTCAGTACTTGCAGTTCTATGATTTTCTAATTGAAGCTGTATTTTCTGCTATTAGATCAAGATGACAGTTATTCCAAAATATTTTATTTATGAGGAAATGTTGCCTAAAGGGTTAGATCCTTTAAAAAGTGTTTTGATGAATGTTTGGAGCTGAACAAGATAATGAAAAATACTGACAGGACTGGAATAATTCTCCATCTTTGGCATCCTGTGTCAATATGAAGCATGCTGCAGAGTTTGTTATGAGCAAGATTTGAGTTTGTCCAATGATAATAAGCCTCGATGCAAACACACAAGTCATTATTGATTATGACCTCTTTCATTTCCTTCGCCAGCCACTCTGATAACCTGCCTCAATGAGACTGCCAGTTTTAGTGATTGGACTGATTGATGAGTTGTCTTGCTGAATGAGGACCCACTATACTGAGGCAGCACATGATCCTTTGTGCAGAACACTTACAACGTTTCCAGCTTTAATTGAACTCAGGCGACAGAAGAGAAGACACTGGCTTATCCCCCTGCCTTTGACAGTCCCAGAGAGAAGCAAGTTAGGGAAGGGGAGATCTTCACTGCCACAAGCAGTTGTGGTTTAGAAATGGGTGAGGATTGAATGATTAAAAAGTAACGTATGTTTAAAGCTATATACCAACTTGCTGACCAATGTACTTAACCTGAGCATGTCTGTATGCTTGTGGAAAATTCACTTGGGAGAGAGCTTTAGTGTGCTAATCAAATGATGGTAACAGGAGATTGGTAGTTAACTGAATGTTCACAGTTTTACTATCTTTCTCTTGAACCCTTGTGAAATTGAGGGCACCAACATTAAGTATTATGTTTACTCTTGGTCCATCAATGCTCATAGCCACTACTCGAAAGCAAACCCACCTTTGCTATAACTCGCCATCTTGATATGCAGGAGCGAAGCAGAACATGGAACACACTTTGTCCTCTAACTCAAACGTTCGACTGCTGTCACTGTCACTATCTTGTAGCTCTTAATTGTGTGACTCACTGGATGGAAACACAACTATTTTTCTCAACTACTAAACTGTGAGAAGTTTTGTGATGTTGGATCCTCAGAGTGGTTGAACTTCTCCTCGAAAGAGGAGGAGGAATTCCTATCTTGCTGCAAAATAGGTGAACACATTGAGAAAACCCAAATAAGACCACAAGACCATGAGATATAGGGGCAGAATGAGGCCATTCAGCCCACCAGGTCTGCTCCATCATTCTATCATGTCTCTCAACCCCATAGCCTTCTCCCCATAATCTTTGATATTCTTACTAATCAAGACCTTACCAACTCCTCTTCAAATATACCTAATGGCTTGGCCTCCACAGCTGTCTGTGGCAATGAATTCCATAGATGCACCACCCTATGGCAAAAAAGAATCCTCCTCATCTCTGTTCGAAAAGGGCATCCTTCTATTCTGACACTGTGCCTTCTGGTCCTAGACTCCCCCACTATAGGAAAATTCTCTTCATGTAGACTCTGTCTAGGCCTTTTCAATATTTGACAATCTGCCCCTAATTTTTATTTTTACTGACTATGAAGCCATATGCAGGAAATGTGTTTTGATATAACTGAATTATTTCCCCAAATATCTATAAACCCAATCTTTGTTTTCTTTCCTTTGTCTCTGATTGCTATTCCTTTAATACCCTATGCCCCTGGGACAGCCTCCTCTGATAGTACAAATTATGAAATGCTTGGAGGATAATTTTGGGTTCTCAGTTGTGCCTTATTATTACTTATTCTTTTCTCCCCCAAGATGAACAATAAGAGACAAATGAATGGGAGTAACAGAATTGGATAGATGGATGTATAACATGTATTAATAGAGGTATTGAGGGAGAGGTATGACCTTGAAAAAGGGGGAAATTGAATGGCATTGGCACCTAGACAGATAAGACATGGAACTGAGAAGATGTATGCACCTGTCCTTTGGGAGTGGATTTCCAAGGGCAGACAATGAAAGGGGTTGGATTGAAATGCAAGTGATGGAGGCAAAAGTGCAACTGAGCTTGGTTTTCCAGATTTGATGTGGTCATTATGATGCTGAGTCCAGACTGAGGGATCCTCACCCCAGCAGTTCACTTTGTGGTAACCTCCAACTTCGGTTCTTTTGTGTCATTGTCAGTTTTGTTTCTTTCAGCAGCAGGGAACATGATGTTGCTATCAGCCCTTGAATCCTCCAGCATGATTTCCTCTGGTCATTAAACATTGGGCTAGATTTAGTGGCTTTTTTAGTTTTTTTTTAGGTTTGTAGAGATGGTTTTCAAGGCAGAGAGGGAAGTTAGGGCTCTGTTTAAGGTTTGGAAACAAGGGTGCAGGGAAATTAGAAGTCAAGGTGGAGTTTAATCCTCTGCTCTGCATTTGAAGGCCAGAGACATGGATGTGGGAGATCCACAGACTGACTGAGTTGACATGACTGCTTGGATGTTGGACCGGCAGACCAGAGTGGCTGAGAGCTGCTGGCCAGCCCGCGGGCATCAAGCTGTCGATGGGTTGTGGAGTCAGAGTTCCATGCAGACAAGAGGAGTAGGTCGATGATACTCAGGGTGTGCAAATCAGTGACACCGGACTTTGAGGCCTAGTGTTTGGTGACCAGCTGGTCTTTGGGGTCGATGCTGAAGATCGAGGGTCAAGGGTCAAATCGGAAGACTAGAAGTTGAAGCCCACTGGCCGGAGCTCTGAGTCTGCAAATCTCAGTGAGTCCACTGGAAGTCAAAGCCCAATATCTGCATGTCCAAGTCTGAGTCCAAGCCCCACTGGAAGTTGAAGGCTGAAGAAGATGGCCTGTCCTGCAGTTTCAGGTCTGTGTGTGTGTGTGTGTGTGTGTGTGTGTGTGTGTGTGTGTGCGCGTGTGTGTGTGTACGCGCGCGTGTGGATGAGAAGGAGGAAGGAGGCTTGTTTTGCTGTTGTTATTCTGTTGCTTCTTGACCTCTGCGTTGTTTTGCCAGACATTGTGGGCATGCTATATTGGCGCTAGAATGAGTG
The DNA here is from genome assembly GCF_963921235.1 of Mobula hypostoma. Taxonomy (NCBI): domain Eukaryota; kingdom Metazoa; phylum Chordata; class Chondrichthyes; order Myliobatiformes; family Myliobatidae; genus Mobula; species Mobula hypostoma. The sequence goes on along the minus strand of NC_086099.1, from coordinate 75,814,914 downwards.
GCGACATTGTGGGCTGCCACCAGCACACCCTCATATGTATTGGTTGTTAACATAAATGACACATTTCACTGTTTGCTTTGATGTACATGTGATAAATAAATTTGAATCCAGTTTCTTGAGCCCTGTTATCCATTTGCCAACTTCCTTCCACTTTGCAGCTAGTACTAGAACCCATTACGTGTCTTGTCTGTGGCTTTATATAATGCTACTGAATCTGACTCATGCACCCACTAGTCTAATCACTCAGGATATCAAGAAATAATAGGGGTTTGCCTTATGTGGGTTAAAGTCACTCAGAAAATTTCTGTGCTGCAGAAAATTTCAGGCTCCTCGTAGATGGCTTCTCTCTACTCTCCGCCTCCCCTACCCCTCCACATTCCATCATTTTTCCACACCTTCTTCCACTGCACTGGGAAATTAGCATTCCACCCATATCCCCAACAAGAGCTGAATCTTTGTTTGGCAAAACATTCCTGTGGGGATATTCTTCTGAAGATTAAGCTCTCATTGTTATGAAATTATTTTGATATTGCCTTATTTTAAATTATTTTTAGCAAGCTGAAGAATTTTTTCATTTATAGTTAGGGAGCTATGCATTGAAAGCTCAGAATTTTGCTGTAGAGTTCTATTATCAAAACACCCAGTTTTACTCTTCATGAAGTAAAACCAGAAAATAGCTAGCCCCTAATGCTCTCTCTATAAAGAGACAATCATAGTGTTCTCTATAATTCAGGTTGTTTGTCCTTTTCTTTGTGCCACTTCATGGTACATGTTGTTCTTTGCATTATGAAAACAAATGAAAAGTATTGCACTGTATCAACAATTTCTATGTTCTGCTATCTGGCTGTACCATTTTCTTGAACAGAATTGCATGCTATTGCATTGTGTGTCACATAACCACTATTACTGCTCTGTGAACAATAAGGCACGCACAGGGTAAATTCAGACAACAGTGACCTTTGTACTTCAAAAATTCCACAAGGATCTAATGTTTAGAAAAAAAAATCTCTACTGTTATGAGAAGTCCAGTGGAATGTTGTCTCTTTAAAATCCAGTTAAAATGGACTAATTCTCCCCAAAGAGAACTACTAAAAGACTGGTACAAGATCAAAGTTATTAATTATCCTCATCCAGTTGGAAGACCCTAATGCATTTCCAGTAAAAGCCATGTGAGATAACTTTGACACAGTGGATGGTTCTAAGCACAAGCCATTAAAGAACAGTCAAAATACTCAGTGTGGCATTGAAACTAAAAGGCATTATTTCTTCTTCTCCATTAATTCCTTGCAGCACTGTTTGTGGATCAGCGCCTCACTAAAATCCATTGCAAATAGGATAAATCTCTCACTTAGAGCACCAGTAACAGATTAGGGCTCAGTCAAATAAGTAATTATATTAGGAGAGTAATGGAAGGCAAAAAAAGATATTAGCCCAGAATTTCCTTGATCTAATATTTGCTGAAATTATGCAGAGATTCGTGTTATTTTCAACACTGACCACATTAATGAAAATTTACATTGAATTGTCTTGCAGAGATCGTTTACCAAGACTCCCAAATTAAAAGCAGAATAGAACAAGCACCAATGTAATGGAACTACCTTGGAGAGACATCTTGCTTGAAATGGGTGAATTGAACCGAAGGACCTGTTTTCATGCTGTATAACTCTGTGACAATGCCACCTACAGGGTAATAATGCAAAGAGTCCTCTTTGTTGCAGCCATCTATGCTAATTCCATTTTCCCAGCCCTTGGGCCATAGCCCTCTTTGCCTTTGCATTTCCTGTGCTTATCTCGATACTTCAAAGATTCAAAGAAATAAAGGGTTCAAAAGTTCATTTTTTTAATCAAAGTATACAACTCTGAAATTCTTTTTCTCTGGATAGCCACGAAACCAAGAAAGAAAAGAATGGCAGTATGGTTATCAAGCCCTAAATCCCTCCTTCCCGCACAGAAAGATACAAAAGTGGAACAGGGACATTGACCACCAAATCCCCCTGCCCAGCACACAAAAAATGAGAAAGATACTTTAATACTTTAATACTTTATACTTTATTGTTGCCAAACAATTGATACTAGAACGTATAATCATCACAGTGATATTTGATTTTGCGCTTCCCTCTCCCCGGATTACAAATATTAAAAATTAATAATAGTAAAAATTAGTAAATATTAAAAATTTAAATTATAAATCATAAATAGAAAATAGTAAAAATGGAAAGTACGGTAGTGCAAAAAAACCGAGAAACAAGTCCAGATGTTTGGAGGGTATGGCCCAGATCCAGGTCAGGATCCGTTTAGCAGTCTTATCACAGTTGGAAAGAAGCTGTTCCCAAATCTGGCCATATGAGTCTTCAAGCTCCTGAGCCTTCTCCCAGAGGGAAGAGGGACAAAAAGTGTGTTGGCGAAAATCTGGTGAAAAACACAGAATATATATAAAAAAAACTATAAGACTGAAAAAGTCTACAGTCCAAGTCCATATCCAAAATGCAGAAAACCTGGGTAACAATCTCTGAGCAAAATGGCAGTCGTCTTCTCTCTCTGATAGCAGAGAAAATGCCCAGCAATTGAAAGGCAGTCTCTCCTCTCGATAGCGGAGTAATCTCCTGGTGATCAAAAGGTTGTCTCTCCTCCTGATAGCAGAGAAATCCCCTAGTGATCAAAAGGCATTCTCCCTCTCTGGTAGCAGAGCAATTCTCCTGATGATCAAAAGGCAGACTCCACTCTCCTATAGCAGAACAATCTAAAGGCAGGTAGCTGGCGCTCACCTTCCACATTTGCCTCGATGCTTCAGTCTCCATCATTGCTTTAATTGGTGAACAATGGAAGCTTTAATCAATGAAATGGAGTCAAATATCCAGCAGCCTTCTCACTGCGAGGTTCCCGCACACTGCCTCTGCCTCCCAGAATACTCTCGGAGACTGCAGAGCGCTGAAACACTCAAGTGATCTCCAGCCTGCAAATCACAGGTTCCAGCAGTTCCAGTATCACATTCAAGATGAGAAACAAACATAAAATAGATAAAAGAAGTAAAATATTTGTTTTCATGATCTATCCAGAAGACGTCGACAGAAGGAGTGTTGTATGGTGGTTCCTCCTTGACCGGAAGAGTGGACTTAGGCAATGAGTTCCTAATTCTTACCATTGGTTGGATGAAAACATTGCTTCCATACATATATCCCATCTAAACCTCTCACTCCGAATCCTCTGATTACCTGACCCCTCTACTACAGGGAAAAGTTTGCTACTGTTTACTCAACCAAAGCTCCTTGTGTGTCATTGTGCTTCAATATCACTGCCCCATTGTCTTCTGCATTATGCAATGCACAGGTGTGGCAATTACACAATCTGTTCCAAAAGTTTAGTTGTTCTGAATTTATTTGTTGAAGGCGTATAGGTTCAAGTCTTATATTTTTGAAGCTGTAAAATGGGTTGAGGATACAAAGTACCAATAATAGCAATTCAAAAAAAATATCCTTGAAACTTTAAACTATCAAGACCTTGGAGATAAATAGACAAAATGCAGGATATCTATAGCAGGTGCGACTGCATCTCAAGAAAGAGAAATTAGGTTTACACTTCAGGTTTTGCTCATTTGTCAACACTGGAAAAGTTTGCGGCATTGCAGATTTGAGCAAGTGCAGAATGGGGCAGAGAGAAGAAAAGGAAAAGGGAAAAAAAGTAGTAGTGGAAATCAGAGAGCTGAGGATGATTGGGAAGAGGAGATAATGATAAGATAGGTGAGGAGGAGACTTAATGGGAATAGCAGAATCATTATCAACAGCTGCTGCCTGAAAAATTGATCTTCTGGTTATAATCTGAAATTATTCAACATATTTTGAGTCCATAAAGCTGTGTAGAACCTAATTTAAGTATGATCCCTAAAGTTTATACTAGGAAAACAAGACTTTACCCTGGATAATAGGAAGAGATGAGATAAAAGAGCAGGCAAAGGTGCCATACAGACCTAAGGCATTACTGGGGTGATTGGGCTGTGGACTAGGATGTTGCTGAAGTAACACCTTTGGAATGTTGAAAGAGAAGAAGATGTATTTTGAGTGTGGTAACAGAAAAGATAGAGGATGATGCATAGAAAATGGAAGATTTTGAGTAGAAGACATGTCCAAGCGATCATTACTAGGATTCTGAAGCAAGGGTATAACATGAGAGCAGAATAATAACCAAAGGCTAAGAAGGTTAAATGAACAATAATGAATGCATTTGTTTCCTGTGTAGGAAATGAGCATGCAACTTCAAGGACCTTGCCAGCCATTGTAGGAATTATGCAAATAATCACAGAAGGAGCATTTTACCCTGTATGTCATATGAATTTGTAAGTGTAACATGTTTTGAGTGTCATTCTTGCACTTCAAATTTTGAAGAAATTCTCGCATTCAAGTTGAAGTTCAAATTTAATTGTCATTCAACCACACATGAATACTCATGAATACATCCAAATGAAAAGCATTCCTCCAGGGCCAACGTGCAAAACATCATACTAACACTCATACACAGCACGAGGCACATATAGCAGTAAACATGTAGACACAAAAAAAATTATGATATAACCCAAGATCCTCAGTGACATGTCCTGTGAATAGATAGTACATGGATGCTGTTGGCAATAACAAGCCCTCAGCAGTCCGCAGACAAACACACGCATGCATGCAGTCAAGCTTGTCTTCCACTGTTTCAACACTGGAGAGCAGTATTGTCTTCCACCGAGTGAACACTAGAGGGCAGTATTGGCAGGAGGATCCAGCCTCCAATCCAGGATGGATGCCACGCCACACCACTTCTGGCATCTCCCCTCCTATGCATCTGCAACTAGTGAGTCTGCAGCATAAGGTCTAGTCTGTGTTACAACCAAGGCCACACAGCTTCCCCACTGTTGGGCTCATGAATAAACCAATGAACCAGACTTGCATATTCTACATTACCAATGTCCAACAGTCCTTCGATCACAAGAAGAATGTTCAAGACAATCACTCGCTATTACATTCCACACCGTGTTCTCTTACTGACTCTGACATCTTTCTGTAGCTGGCAGCAAAGTGGTCCAAATCAAGTCCAGCTCCTCCGCTAATGCGCATGCGCCGGTCGTGCATGCAGCCTATTACAGCCGTTCCGATCATACACTTCTTGCTTTTTAACTTACCTTATTTTTTGTATTTTTCTTCACAGTAACACGTCGAAGCTGCACCCTTTCTAACACACTGGTGGAAAGAGTTTTGTTTGGGTTTTTAGAGCTGGAAATAGTTACATCCCGACACGCGGGACAGAAGCATGGTCATATTGTTTATTCCAGGGACCGGCTTGTGCTAATGCCGGCCGGTTTAGCGAGCAGAGCAGCGGACACCTCTGCTGAAATCTGGAGGAAAACACACAGAGGATGCAGAGGGGGATCACGAAGTTGAGGAAAGAGGACCGGGTTGAGACAACAGAGACTTATGGAGAAGAGGAGTTCAGTGGGTAATAAAATGGATGAGTTCACGGCGCTAGCCAGGCATCAGAGAACATATCGGGAGTGCAGTTTTATGTGTTTCACTGGAATGGGGCTGCACGAGGACATATCCGATCAAAACTTCTCCATGGACGGCTTCCAGACCGTTCCGGCTGACCGGAAGTGCACTGACAGTAGTAAGCGTAAAGGAGTTGAGTGCTTACTGTTCTGGTTAACAACAGATGGTGCAGTCCGGGTCATGTTACGATCGAAGAACGTGTTTGTAGACCGGGTATTGAACTTTTTACTGTTGGACTTCAGCCACATTCCACCAAGATTCAACACTGGGCGGCACGGGAGGACGTTCCTGCCTGTGGCCATCGAACTTGCAGCTCCTCCCGTGGAGGGTCAGACACCCTGAGCCAATTTGGTCCTGGATTTTTTTCCATCTGGCATAGTTTGCATTTTGTTGTTTGATTGTTTGTGGTTTTTGTATTGCTATATTTATGCTCTATTCTTGGTTAGTGTGGCTGAAACCCAATTTCCCTCGGGATCAATAAAGTATATTTATCTATCTATCTATCTAATGAGTAACTCTCTGATAGGGTAGACCTAAAGTACTTGAAGTTCTTAATGTCCAGCGGTGTCTTGCAACCATAAAACAAATGTTTAATAAAGACAATAACACCTTTGGCTGGCTCCAGACTGGCTGCTGTGTCTGAGCACATCTCTATCTTACCAAAAGTTCTGGGATATCATGTAGATTTTTGTTGCTGTGATATGGGTATAATGTGTGTATAAAATATTTACTGAAAAGTTAAGTCCCCCTTGTATATGAATTGCAGCTCATCCATTTTGCACCCCAAAGCTGCAAGTACAATGCAGTGTCACAATGTAAATAAAATGGAAACAGAAACCTTGGCAGCTAACAAGCACCAATTCACACAAAACCTGTTCTCCCCATATTCTCATGAATTCATCCTAATGTCTTCGTAATCTACCAATCCACGTATCGTTCCATGTAGAAGGAAAACAGAGCACCGATAAAACCCATACAGTCACTGCGAGAACCTGCAAATTCTGCACAGCAGCACCAGAGCCCAGCGCTGAACCTACTAGTGGAGCAGCAAGAAAGATGCTCTGCTAGATGCACCAATGTGCCATCCATCATATTGCATTCATCGTTATATATAAATGATGTCCTTGAAAGATAAAGTGATTTACTTTTTATTACATTAGTTGATTGACCTACTATCTCATTCTTCCTTTTCTGTGGTAAGAAATTCAATTGAGTCCAGCCAAAACCAATCTATATTTTGTTCTTATATATGAGGGAATTGATCCTCAATTCTGATTCAAGCTCAGTTTGCTGATTAAATAGAATCCTACATTCTGCAATTGCTTTATGACATTGTGAAAGTTACTTATGATTTTATTTACTTAGTTTAATTCAATGCTCCTTTAAAATTGAATCCAATGACCTACTATTACTACTAAATGCCCCAAATGATCAAATAAAACTAATGAAAACTTCAAATACGTGTATACCTGATGATATTACCAGCACAGAATTTGAAACCAGTTCCTTAAATTTTATAGTAAAACCTGCTGAGAGTATCATCGGGGATCACCTTCTCCACTGTTTGTGATGTTGTAAGTGAAAGTCACACAGCATCCCTACCACCCATCCCACAAACACTTTGACTCACTACCAACAGGAAGAAGGTACAGGAGTATCAGGACCAGGATTGCTAGACTGAGTAACAGCTTCTTCCCCCAGACTGTGAGACAAATGAATACCCTATCACCACCAATGTTTCATCACTAGGACAGGGAGCTGTTAACTGTTTACATGTGCTGCACAATTTATGTGCATTTTGAATTAAATGTATTAACTTATAATGGTGATATTTTGTTTTATGTGCTGAGTGTTATAAATGCATTGTGGCTGCACCATGGTGCAGAGGAGCGTTGCTTAATTTGGTTGTATATATGTACAGTCAGATGACAATGAAATGACCAACTGCCATATTACCTTCTTTTGCTCTCATCATATCAGAGATAATCTCATTCTCCTCCTGTCTTCTCTGCTACTGAATATTAGCTTGTTTTCTCTCATTCCCAATTCCGATGTAAGGTCTGGAACCCAAAACATTCTCTTTTCATAGATGTTCCCTGGCCTGAACTGCTGAGTGCTTGTAATGGGCTGGGTTGATCAGACTCAAGCTGTTTGAGTGTCAAAGAGATGTGGTGATAAGTGTACAAGTACAACAAATTAACTTAAGCCTAAGTTATTATCATAAAACAGAAAGCACAAGTAAACTACACAAATACTATGCAGTAAGTCACAAAGATTTCAGGGTTTATGATTCTTAGTCATCACTTGATTGTTGCTGTTGTTGGGGGAACTCTGGATTCCAACTCACTTGTGAAATTACCCCAGGGTCTTAGGCAATGACTACGGTCTGGGAGAAGTTCAAAGAACCCAGGAAAAGGTACCCCAATAAGTCCAAGTTCCAGAAGAGTAGAGAGACACATAGAGACAGAAAAAAATAACTTTTGTTCTCATGCCATTAACTCAGCCTGGTTTCTTTCATTCAAACAACATATGTATTCATTGACACAGTGTTCAGCATACTCTTATGATCACTCCTTGTCCACAAATGTTTTGGACACAGCATTCCTTTGACGTACAAAGAATATTAATATTATATATAAGTAATATGCTCAAATCCAAAAAAGAATCCATCAAGGCAATTTGACAGATACTGAGGAAGAATCCATCAATCTTTCTCTCAAAGTGACCAACAAAACATGTAGTCAGTAACAGACATCCTCATATTAATGGTGACTGAGACTAAAAAAGAATCCAGCTGCTATCAACAAACATTAGACATTAATAAGCAAACAGTGTTTACCTGGTAGAGACATGCTACATACTGCAAGCTCATAAACTGTTAAATTCTCATTTTGCATTGGTCAGACATTTATTAAATATTTTACAAAATGTAATATAACACAGTGCTTCCAATATGTTTTGTTTTTATTATAGACTTGCAGCAACTGCAGTTTTTTCTCCCCTGATTTTCATTGATTATAATGGGAACAATGGAACTATAAAGGGAATTTTGTAAAATTCATGTATAAAATTTGATCAAACTTAATATCCCGCCATTCCATGAAGAATTAATAAAGCTCTGTAATAAACTTCTAAAAAGCCTGTGAGCTGAGGTAAATGGAGTTCATATGCATTTGTTAATGTTGAGCATTCTGCGTAGACTAGTAGTGATCTTGGTTCCACGAAGTCTAGATTCATCCTCAAAGACCTGAGAGCTCCATCTGTCAATCCTCATTCACACATCCCTATTTTACTTATCACTTTGCCTCCCCACTCATCACCCCCATCTCCCCAAAAACTTTATCTTATTCTTGCTATCTTCCCTTTCCACTTTCAGTCCTCATGCAAGCTAGACTCAAAACATTTGACAATTCCTGTCCCCCATAGACATTGCACTGAATTCCTCCAGCAGTGGTTTTTATCACTCCTAATTCCGGCAACCACAGTCTCTTGTGTCTCCAGATGTCATGAATTATACTACTTGATACTACTTGTTTTTAAAACAGAGATAGATGTACAGTAGATTCCAGTTAATTGGGCCATTAGTTAATCAGGGCGGCCATTTATTTGGGATAACACAAATAAGAACAACAGAAACTAATCAAGAAAATAGCCAGATTCCCTTCGTTTATTTGAGACACTGTGTTCCTTAATTGAGCCAAGATACCGCTGAACTAGTATCGGTTGCATGCACTTGTGTGGCCATTAGACCCTACACTCTGGTTAGAACAAACAGTTTTTAAATTGCATCAGTTGTGTGTGTTAATGTTCAAAAAGCAGCAATATTTGTCACTGATTGTTGGCAAGAAATAAGGAAAAAGACAATTCTGTACTGTTTTGCTCACTGTGGCTTCAAGCATTCTGGCTTGGAGATGAGATAAATGGATGTGAGTGAAAATGAAACTACTTCAACAGGTTAGGAACTACTATGAAGGAATTGCAGGTATCAATGATCATCTTGAATGTTACAATGAAAATGAAGATTGGGAGGATGCGATCATCAAAGCTGTTGTATGAAGGCATTCCATTACTTGCACTAGCTGTCTGTGTTGATTTTGTTCATTTACAGTCAATCAAAAGAACACAGCAGTGTACACTGGATGAATTCCTCCACTGATAACAATTAGAAACTAAAACACACTTTTATAGTATTATCATTCTATTGGTAGTGTTCTAAGTTGTTTTGCATTTCATTTAAATATAATTTGTTACTCAGTTAAATGGTAGTTTGTCTTTTTTTTTAATAACTTTTTAACTATTTACATTGAACTTAGGCTAATTGGGGCAGCCGCTTAATTGGGCCAATATGTACTGGTCCTGATGTGTCCCAATTAACTGGAATCTACATATTTCAAAGGTAAATCAGTCTCAAAGGTTCATATAGCCTACTGCTGCCCATATTTTTGTACTTGCCTTGTAGAATGTTAACCAGATCCTAATCTTTGTATTTAAAAGACAAGTTTGTATGTCATTCAGCTTTGATGTTTATGGAGCGAGGTCTTCAGAACAGTAGGTATTGGGAAACTGATTCTTCTGGAGACTGAAAAAGGAATATGATTTTAGAATTAGGGCTGAACCATTTAGAAGAGAATTCAGAGTGCATTCCTTAATCTTAAATTAATGGAAAAAGGTCAAGAAATGCTTAATGTAGGGTCAATTAGTATCCTAACCAAAAGTTGATAAGTTTTCATTTAATAAGAGCATCAAATGGACCATATCAAGTGCAGGCATATGGAGTTGAAAAATGAAACTGGATTTAGAGTTTGATTGTTGTACAGTCATGCAATTGGCATTGAATTGGAATTCTATGTTGAATAGATTCCTTTTACCCATGGTAAAATAAAATAGATGCTTCGCCTGAAAGAATACTTTTACCCAAGCTGAAGAGCTGAACAAAGAAGATTAATATTGTATACATCCATTTGTTGGATTCACATTACTTGGTAATCTTTATACAATGGAATAACTGTCCCTTAATTTGGAAATATTTAGTACAGCTTTGACTATCCTTCATTGACATTAGGCATGCTATTATTTTATAACGTAATGCCTGGTTGTTTGAAGTGCTATGAATCAATACATTGCATTCAGTCAGCTTAATGTGGTAAGTGACCTCTTCAACAAACAAAAAAATAGTTCATCCTGATTCCCATGGATGGAATGATAATGAAAATATGTTAATAACAATTATTAAAACTTTTAAGATGGAAGTTATAACTTGTGTAATTATACAAATAGCTTTTATTTTTACATTTATGCCTGTAAAGTAGTGCGTTGCATGTCACTAAAAGGACAATAAAGACAGCTTGGACATCATAGATTCAAGTGTTTAATCCTCTTACTCCTAAGAATAATCACTGCTGTTCTCTTGATGGTACATTATTCTTATACATTGAACATTCAAAGCCAGGTTCAAAGCTAAAATTCTTAGCCTATTGCACGTGGGAGCCTACCAATTGCTTGAGATTCTGAACTTTGCTGATTCGCAAATGTCCATCTCAGCATTCCTGCCTGCAGAGCAGAATATTATTCTAATTCATAAATTGAATACATGAGGAAGAATAATTAAAGAGCAAACTGCAATTATAACAGAGATCTTATGGGAGTGATAATGTACAACATAGGGATTAGATTTCATACCAGCACTAGCAAGATTAGATTTAAAGCTTTTTATTAGACTAGATTAAAATAATTGTTTACTAGAAAATGCTTTGCTTGAGCTAGTTACATTGTTTGCATTTTAAAACTGTCTCGGCTGGAACAATTTAAATGTGAAGAACTTCACATTCAGAAGGTTTAAAAAACATTAAAATGCATGGAAACTGTACAGTGAAAATTGGCGCTATAATTTGGTTAATTTTAACTATCATAAACATTTTCTTTTTTAAAAAAAATCACAGAATACCAGTGATGATACTCTTCATGTTTTCTTTGTCCAATGTCCTGACTGTTCACTGTTGGCTCAGAAACTGAAATATAGTTTGTATGTCATGTCAATTATATACAAACTATATTCATTATTTTGTTGACTTTGTAAGAAGCAAGTGATACCATAAAATGAGAAAAAGACTGGTGACTGATTTAGGATTTTAACACTCCTTTTTATGAAGTGGTACTGTCTACTGTTTACAACATAAAGTTTACATTGGGTGTGTGGGAGATGTATGAAAGGTCCTAACTGTTTGGTCCATGAATGGAATGGCTGTGGATGTTCCTGAAAGGAAATGCAATCCTTGAAATCCAGTGGGGGTAAAGTGACCACAGCAAAAAATCTATATATGGAAAGAGAAAAGGAAATACTATAACATGTAGATGGGCAAAGTTTTAATGAATCCATTGGCACCATGATCTATGGACGAGGCACTCAAGAGAATATTGAGTAATCTTTCTGAAACCAGCTTTTGATTGCAAGATACTTGCATTTTTTGTTTTGTTTTCTGCAATGAGAATAATCAGGGGATATGATTGGTGTGCACATATCTCGACTGAAGATGTTGGTGCTAAGATGCCAGTTCATGATGTTTTTAGATTGGGTGCTACAGGTTCCACTGTATGTGGATTAACTGATGACAGTATACAGACAAATAAAGGCCCTGCTATAGAAATGACATTTAAAAATGTGTGGATCAATTCTAGCTGCTCATGGAAGGACACTGAACAGAATGAGATACTGCAAGTTTACAAGGGGCTCTCAGAAATAAATGTGCTTATGGCAGTGGTAGATGTAGCCTGTAGTGATTGTGAAATTGCCTTTGAAACCATTGATGTCATGTGATGATAGTCAGCATAGATGCACATTTATGGCTGTTGAGTTGTGACATCTCTGAGCAGTTATTGGATGCAATTCCCTTGGTGAGATGCAACTCCATTTTGTGTGTCTACTTGCAATTCTTGGGTGAGAAGCTACATACCCTTTGATACAAAGACATGGTTAGGAACCTGTGAAAACGTTCTTGTGGGCAATTACAAGAGATAAATGAAAATTATGAGCATAGACTGACGTGAAGTGCTTCATGTTGATTGGTTGGAGATCTGGAAGGGTGCCAATGTGTGGGTGCAGAAGTTTTTCACAACAAGTGCAGCACTATTATTATGCACAAGGCTCCCATTATCAGTGCTGGGTCAAACCTACTTAATGTTGGCTGAGACCTATTCCACATACTGTTTGCTGGAGAAAAAGCTGCGGAAGATAGAAAGAAACAGGGTGTTGGTGTTGGTCCAATACTTTAAACGGACAATTCCATTCGATATTGTCTCCAAGGCAGACAAGATGATATGATTATGTGGTAATCACTAAATTGCTTCAAACAGAACTGTTGTGGAGGAGCAGTATCTGCTGTCTACTTCATAATATTTGACTTTGGATCTGTTTGCTATTTGAAATTTTAGCATGCTTGATGGTCTTCACTTACAGTTACACAAAGCTGAATATAAATTCGGAGAGTTGGAGCAACCTAACCATGAACATACATCAAGGCTTGTATTCTTGCACTAAGTCACCACACGGGTTAACTCGGCAGTGAAGATTATTCAGTCTGTTATGGACAAAATGCTGCAGGGAATTGCAAGACATCTGTGCAACCATTGTCACAGAGAGTGAACAGAAGACTTAAGGGAAATTGCCTGGCAGATTTCAGCAACAAATGGTACGACTCAAGGTACTTAAACATTCAGAATTGTTTATTGGAACTTCATAGCTAACCAGTGTGGGTGGAGACCTGATCGGGATGAGTTGGTGGTAATATCGAATGCTATGAAGACACTTTACAGAGTTTTCCTCTTTTCCAGAAATGTTTTAGCCTTTCTGAAAATTTTTATTGGATTTGTCTACTTCTTTTTACAAGATGTTACAAAAAGAAGATTTCTGGGTTATGGAGCAATGATCACCATGCAAGTGGATATGATCCTCTAAATGTGGCCTAACCGAAGTTTTATACAGCCGTGACATAGCTTCCTGACTTTTATATTCAACAAATTGAAACAATGAAAGCTAGAACACTTTATGCCACTTTTGCTTTTAGTAAATAAAATGGCATAGGCATCTTAAGTTTAAGAAAAACCGTAACAGCTCCTTTTTATTGTCAACCAAACACAAATCATTAGGCGTGGTACAAACTTCACGTCATTACATCATCACATCAGGCCAGCCTCTTAAAGTGAACTGTAACTCAATATCGCTGGTTGCAAATTATGCATATGTTTCCACTCATTACATTACCCTGCACAGGCCCCTCTCCCCTCCCCCCGCCTCAGAATTCACCAAAATGAGCATTGTGAATCTGTTAAGAGTTCGGTCAAGTCATCCAGCTTAGGTCATATATCCCATGAGTGGAGTAACAGCAGTGTGCTTCTGGCTCATCCAGAGGTGCGTTGACATGCTTATGGTCTTGTCATGACACCAGGAGTATGGTACAAGTGTCCCCCGCTTTTCGAACGTTCGCTTTAAGAAACCTCACTGTTATGAAAGACCTACATTAGTACCCTGTTTCGCTTTCAGAAGATGTTTTCACTGTTACGAAGAAAGACAGCGCGCGATAAAAAATCAGCATGCGAAAAAATCAGCGCGCAATAAAGGCAGTGTGCACCCTGAGCAGCCACTCTCCCCAGATTCGGAATGGCATTGCTTTAACACATTGCATTGAGCAGCCATTAGCAAGATGAGTTCCCAGGTGTCGGAAAAGCCTGTAAGAATGAGGGTGTTACACTTAGCGTAAAACTAAACATAATTAAGCGTTTCGATCGTGGTGAATGAAGCAAGGACAAAGTGAGTTTGGCTTGTGGAAGTTGACAAAGATGATGTTGAAGAGGTTTTGGCATCCCATGACCAAGAGCTGATAGATGAAGAGCTGATGCAATTGGAAGAGGAAAGGATAGCAATCAAAACCAAATGCAACCGAATGCAGAAAGTGAAGCAACTGCGTGAGATTTTCGCTGCAATGATAAAGTACAACTTTAATTTTGAAACGGTACGTAGGTTTGGGGATATTTTCAAGATGGCTTGAGTCCTTACAAACAACTGTATGATAGAAAAATGCGCGAGGCTCAGCAGTCAAGCAAGGCTTCCACATCAGCCACAGCAGATGACGAACCTCGACCTTTGACATCGAGGTGGGCAGTCATAGGAGAAGATAAGCTGCCTGCCCTGATCGATGATGGGATGACGCCCCCGCATACCACCACCCCAACACCCGGGCCCTGGTCAGATACTGTACCGATTCGCGGAGAACGCAGTGGTAGCCGGGAGGCACACAGCACATCTTTAAGAAAAAAGCCAAAATAAACATGCTAATTAATTACGTGCTGCCTAGCACATAATTAATTAGCATGTTTATTTCAGCTTTTTTCTTAAAGATGTGCTGGGTGCCTCCTGGCTACCGCTGCGTTCTTCACGGCAATGTATCGGGTCGGCGGCCCGGAGGGTGGGGGCCACTGCACCACCCCAACCTGCGACGACTCAGTCTAACACACCATCATCAGTGTGCTCGGCGCTGTTTTTCCAATTCCGGTAAGTGATACTACACTGTACTTACATTATTTCTACTTTATATAGGCCGTGTATTTTTACATGTTATTTGGTAGATTTGGCAACTTCATAGTTGAAAGGTTACTGGAGAGCGCGTTTATGCCAACAGCGCTTGCATAGATTTTCTGCCGAGAGTGCTTGCGTGAGATTTTCGCTACTGAGATCTGTGCAAGCAATCGTTGTAGGGAAGTACATCTACTTTATATAGGCTGTGTATTTATCATATCATTCCTGCTTTTATTATATGTTACTGTTATTTTAGGTTTTATGTGTTATTTGGCATGAGTTGGTAGGTTATTTCTGTGTCTGCGAATGCTCACAAAATTTTCCCATATAATTAAATGGTAATTGCTTCTTCGCTTTACGACATTTCTGCTTACGAACCGTTTCATAGGAACGCTCTACCTTCGGATGGCGGGGGAAACCTGTAGTGGAATCCTTCAGATCTTGGTGGACTGGTGTAATTCCCTAGTTAATATCTCTACTATTATGCTGTAGATATTTCATTTTAATAGCTTCTCCATTCTGCCTGCTGATAGAATGTTTTGGTTTCAACTAAAGATAAGGGGCTATGATATTTAACTTAGGAATGTTGTATCAGCCAATCAGGATGGTGGAATTAGGATAAGGTTCTAGAGAGAGCTGGGCAGGGAGAGATTTGTGATAGATACTGGTGGGGTTCATGGTCTTTTTGATGATGGGAGCTGCAGACAGGCCGGGAGGGAACATAGCTGAGGATGCTGTGGGAAGGAGCATCCCCAGTGTACAAAATGCTTTGTGCAGATGAATAGCTCCAAGGAGGCAGGGCCAATACTCCTGAGAGAGAGCTCACTTGTTCGAGATGGATATCGAGTGACATTGAAGAATTTTATGTCTGCTTTCAGCCAGATTGTGTGTCCACCGCATGACTAAAAAGATAACTCCAAGATGAACTCCAATGTTATGTGTGCAGTTAGACTGGCTTAACTGTAATGGGCCCTTCTCTTTTCTTTTCTTCTTTTTCCTACTAACTATTCAATAAAGCTGAAATTTGAAAATATACTTCCTTTATAATTTTATGCTATGTATAATCTGTTATTTCTTGTCGATCAACAATTGTGTATGGGCAGTATTCACATAGTATTCACTCAAATTGAGGTTTGTTTAATCAGGACATCATGTTCCTCTTTGGTTGAACACCAAATCATACCGATCCTTGACCTATAATGTTTATGAAAGGTGGCGTTCTCACCGCTGAGTCCCATGGCTGCTAGCAGAGCCAGCCAATGAACCAGGTTTGCATACAAGCCTGGTAAGGGGGTTACATTTGTGGGGGCTCACCCAGGATTCACTGAATTCTGCGTAATTGCTGCCAAGAATAGATTAAGACATTTGTGTGTTTGAGCCTGTGTTTAAACCAGGGTCGAGGAAAGTGACTAAGGTGCTTTAATATGGATGCTGCAGGTCAAGTCAAGTCAAGTGAAGTTTATTGCCATTTAACTATGTACATGTACATAATGAAAATGAGACAACATTTCTTTGAACAAGGGTGTACAGCACATAACACATCATAACTAATGAGGGTAAAGATAACATCTACAGATGAATCACACATAAATAGCAAGCTAGAGTGCATTTCTTTTAAATATTATAAAGTTTGGTGTGATTCAAAGAGATTAATCACAATAATGCTTGTGTTTTGAGCAGGGTGGATGTCCAAATTCCCAATGAATTGTTATTCAGAGAGCTAGGTTCTGTAAAGGTTTAGTGGAAAGTTATGGTGATTGAACAGCCTTTTGACCAATCGGCTGAAAAAGATGTCGTATTAGTCCAGACGAGCAGTGATGTGACTGAAGTCGCATTGCCGAATAGCTTGGGAGACCCTGGACATTCCTTATTTTTAGTAAAGGGGGACATGTAGCTGAGTGCAAAGACTTTAAAATCAAGTTCTTCTCATTTCTGCAAAGTGAGGGAAAAGAGTTGCCTGATGTGAAAGGTCTTATGGGTCTTATAACAGTTGATTTAAATTCTGAGCTCGTTTTGACAATTATATCACTGCAGACTGCAGAAGCATACCTGCGGAGAGCCGAAGTTATTGTAGGCTGGGAGTGTTCTCTGGAGTCAAACCCACACCCGATGGGGAGAAAGGATATGAGGCTTGGGCTGAGCAAACATCTCAGTTATTGGATGAATGGCAGTGCTCAGATAATATGAAAACACAGAGACTGGTAGAGAGCTTAAAGGGTCTAGCAGCTGATGTAATGAGGTTCCTAAAGGCAGAAAATCTATCAGCCATTTCAGCTAATTACCTACAAGCTCTGGAAGATGCTTTTGGCACTGCTGTAAGTGCAGCTGATGTGATGATGAAGTCGAGGCACACATTCCAGGAGGAAGGAGAGGAGCTGTCTGCCTATATTTTCATGTTGGAGAAGCTGCTGTATTTTTTGGGCCACAAAGGGGACTTTCAACTGTCTGAGAGAAATTGCTTGAGGATGGATCAAGTTGTGAAGGCTGTTCTGTCACATTACATGATTGCTCTACATGTTTGGATGACCCGCAAGATGTGCCCTCCTCCACCTTTTACTGAGTTACTCGAGGTTAGAGAGGAAAACACGATTGAGAAGCAGGACATTTCCAAAAGTTGAGTAGTGTCTTCAGTGGTAGCCTTGAGAAGGTTAAGCCAGTTTAAGGTGATCTACTGAAATATATTCAGGTTTACCCCTCCTATCTACGATAAAAGTCTTTTCTGTCTGTTCCAAAATGTGCAAGGGGCCTTTGTAAGGGAGGCTAAGGAGATGTTGGTGTGCATCATGCAGATGAAAACCAACGAGGTGGAAGCTGGTCAACAGAGCTGTATGTACTGATGGGAAGGAGGAAGAGGTGCAAAGGAATTGAGTTTACTAAGGAAGGGGAACACTGCTGAGAAGCCAACCAGGCAGCTGTAACATCAGGGATAAATTCACCTGGCACTTGTAATGGCTGCCCATATACTAACTTCGCTTCAGACGATTGCAGGCCCTCTTTTGTAGTTGTTCTGAGCCCCAACAATACACACGGGAGATGATCATGTCAACACTCATCTGTCAGGGGAGCCATCAGAGCAGCCTTTAAGGAGCAATGAAATTGCTCGAATTGGCCATTGGTTTGTGGGTAATATGCCACAGTGTGATATAGCCTAATGCCAAGGTGCCACTCTATCACAGCCCAGAGGTCTGATGTGAATTGGGGACTACATCAAAGGAAATATCAGATGGGGTGGCAAACTGAGCAAACCAGGTGCTGATGAATGACCGAACCACGTTTGTGGCCATCGCCAATGACAGAGGGACGACCTCCAGCCAGCTGGTGGTGTGGCCCACCTTGGTAAGTAGGTGCATTAAACCACAGGAGGGGGCAAGAGGACCAATCACGTCTACGTTGACTTGATCAAATAGTCGCGCCAGGACCTCAAAAACTGCCAATGGTGCCTGGACATGACAGTTAATTTTTACCAGTTGGCACTCAACACAGGTTCTACTCCAATCACCCATGCCCTTTCTAAGATTGCGCCACACAAACTTTAGCTGTAACCAACTTCTCTGAGACCTTCCGGCCTGGTGCAAAATGCCGTGAATGGAGCTAAAAAGAACATGCCTCCAGTTTGCAAGCATGATGGGGCGAGGGCAACTGATTGAGACTGAGTGAAACCCCACCTTTCCTGAACTTAATGTCAGTTGTGAACTC
This sequence comes from Mobula hypostoma, assembly GCF_963921235.1. Lineage (NCBI taxonomy): Eukaryota > Metazoa > Chordata > Chondrichthyes > Myliobatiformes > Myliobatidae > Mobula > Mobula hypostoma. Next base: position 75,796,131 of record NC_086099.1, on the reverse strand, counting down.
TGATATGTAGGCCAGGTGGCATTGATGCCATGCAGTCCATGGATCTGATATTTTGCCATCACGTGCAAGAGGGGCTGGTGGTTAACGAATACTGTGAAATGGCGACCTTCTATTAGAAAATGAAAATGGCGGACAGCCACATGGTGACCGAGAAGCTTGTGACCAAATGCGCTGTACTTTGTTTTGGGGCTACAGGGCTACTAGCTGAAAGGGCGAGTGACTACCACATACCTCCGACCAACTGTTTGTGAGTAGCATCAACAGCATAGTCTGAAGCGTCAGTAGTAATGGCAATATGTGCATTGGGGAGTGGATGTGCCAAAAGGGTCACGTTGGAAAGAGCTTGTTTGGTGTCATCAAATGCTCTGGTCATCTCCATTGACCAGTCAACCCAGTGATGAGGGGTATTGCCTTAAGGACACTCAACAGGGGGAGCAAAATTTCAGAGCTCACAGAATGAAACCGTGATAGAAACTCACCATACCTAAAAAAAACTCCCGCAGTTTTTTAGTAGAACTGGGTGATGAGAAATACATAATAGCAGCTACTTTTGATGAGAGGGGTTTTACACCTTCTGCAGAGATAGTCAATGGTTGACAACCTGAATTGGCATTTAGCAGGATTAATAATCGACCTGTGTTAGTGTACACTGGCGACCAGTATGTCATCCAGGTAAGCAAAAAGAAAATCTAATCTTTTGATACAGAGTCCATCAGCTGTTGGAAAGTCTGTGCATCATTTTTCTGCCCAAGTGGCATGCACAGAAACTCAAAGAAGCCAAATGGGGTATCAGAGCTGCTTTGGGAATGTCCTTCGAGTACACAGGCACCTGATGGAAGCCCCTAACTAAGTAGTGGGACTGGGTAACCACGTTCAGGTGGTGGCCACCGTAATGTGTCGGTAATTGCCACATGGATGGCAACCGCCATCAGACTTCGGGACCATGTGGCGGAACGAAGCCCACGGGCTTTGCAGCCTATGTACAACGCTAAGGATTTCCATGTTGACAGCCTCAGACTTCGTGGTTGCCAGCTTTTCTGGGTCCAGTCTTTGCACCCATGGACCAGTGGGCCAGTTGTGGAAATGTGGTGTTCAACCCCATGTTTTGTGACTGCATTTGAGAATATGGAATTGGTGAAGTTTGGGAATTCACCCAGCAGTCAAGTGAACTCACATGCAATGATGCATGCACTTCATAGAGTTGTCGTGAGAAGCTTACTGGAGGAACTGAGTAATGAACAAAATCCTTGATATTGCAAGCTGGCTGTTCTTAAGATCAACCACTCAGGCACACAGGAAATCTGCACCGAGCCGAGGTGTAGACACTTTAGCCAGGATCAATTCTCATGTGTAACATTGCCCACTGAAGCAATGCATTATCTGTCATGTTCTGTAAGTCTGGACCTTGCTGCTGTTGATGGCCTCCAGTGAAGTTTTGTCGCTCTTTGCTTTCTGATTCATAGGCAATTCTTGCAGCACACTCACTTGAGCACCCATGTCGATGAAGAAGCGCTGCCCTGAAAGGACGTCTGTAATGTAGAGTAAATGACCCTAGCAGCCAGAACCTAAGGTCTTCACAGATCTCTGATGTCGTGATGTGCTGACATTGTTGAAGCTGCAAGGCAGTCAGCACTTCCGAGTGTTCATACTAAAATGAATCTGGTAAAAGCACAGCCCTAGCGTTGTCTACTTCGTTGCCATGAGTGTGCGTGTGTTGGAAATCCTGCTGACTGGGCTTATTGAGGCAAGGAAATTACGGAGATTGATGCACCTCTGCATGGCTGAATGTAGATTATAAGTCATTTTAGCAATTTCCCTATAAATCTTCACAGGTACATTACTGAGGGCTATATGAACTTGATCAGGCATTTGTTGTGCATAGAGAGTTCTATAAAAATACAACAAGGACGGTGATTTGCCAGGAGAGATAGCATGTGGTCCATTAAATCTGAGGCCTAGCACCACCACCCCCCCCCCCCGCCGCCCCAGGCCAGGCACACAGGCTCCAATAGTCCAAAAGTCTGTAATAGATGAGTTTTCAGCATGCCATATTTACCCCTTTCAGGCAGGTGTTCAAGCAGACTCACCACTCTCGCTGACATGGAACTACACAGTTATGCTGCACGTAGTAACATGTAGTGTCGTTCATGGGGATTTCTCGCAGTGCAAATTGAATCTTGGCTTGTACAAACCAAGCGATCGCATTTTGCTCCCAAAACTCCAACAGTTTCAAAGAGTCTTTGGAATCGCCCTAGGGTATTGGTGTCACTAATGTAGGTTTTTGTAAATAAAATGACAAAGGCATTTCAAGTTTAATGGAAACCATAACAACTCACTTTTTTTGTCAAAGAAATACAGGAACAAAAAGTGGAGTAAAAACATTACATGCAGGTTTACCTCTCCTATCTATGATCAAATTCTTTTCCGTCTGTTCCAAAATGTGCAATGGGCCTTTGTAAGGGAGGCTAAGGAGATGTTGGTGTGCATCAGAGCAGCCTCTTGAAGTGAACTCCAACTCAATGTTGGTAGTTGCGAATTATACATATGTTTTCACCCATTACATTACCCCCCACCACCTTCACCACCCTATTTACTTGTGTTTCCACTTTCAGGGAGCTATAGATTTGCACTCCAAGATCCCTCTGTACATCAATGCTCCTAAGGGTCCTGCCATATACTGTGCACTTTCCTCTTACATTTGACCTGCTAGAATGCGACAACTCACACTTGTATGGATCAAATTACAACTTCCATTTCCTTTCATATTTGCAACTGATCAATATTATGCTGAATCCTGACACAACCTTCCTCACATTCCACAATTCTACCATTTTTGTCATCTGCAAATATAACAATCAGCTCACCTACATTTTCATCTAAGAAATTTGTATATATCACAAGTAATAGAGGTCCCAGCATTGATCCTTACAGAAAACCATTGGGCTCAGACCTCTAGGCAGAACAAAATCCATCCATTACTATGTTCTGTCCCCTATGATCAAACTAATTTTGAATCCAATCTGCCAGGATTTCGTGGATCCCTTTTGCTTTAATCTTCTGGATCAGTCTACCATGAAGGATGTTGTTGAAAACTTCGGATGTACAGAAATTTCACTCTGGTCATAGGCCATTAACTATGTTTGGGCCATTGGCTATTAACAGCAAACATATTACTATGATGATGAACTTCCTGTTCCCGCATCTGGACTACTCCATTGAACACTGCACATATCAGCAGCTCGCTGCTGTGGATATATCATCCAAGTTGCCTTACGTGGAGATGACAGTTAACTCACAGCAGGGAATTTTTCAACTGAAAATTGTCAGAGATAATTTTCTAGTCATGGGTGATGAGATTGCATTTATTTTGATGTTCCTCTATGGCTGATGCACAAGGCTATTGTGTTGGGATGGAAAAAAATCACAAATTAATAATAAGTATAGACTGTTGTGAAGATCACTGCAGGAGCTGTCATGTTAAAATTACTTGAAGTTTGGCTACAATTGTGGTTCCAAAGTTCTACAGGCACGGATTCCAAAGGACAACCCTGCTCAGCAGTTCAAATGAAGATGATGCCTGAAATGGTGCCACAGTAGCTTAGTGGTTAGCACAGCACTATTACAGTTCAGCGTGGCAGAGTTCAATCCCAGCGTCCTCTGTAAGGAGTCCGTATTTCCTCCCCATGGAATGCATGGATTTTCTCTGGGCCCTCTGCTTTCCTTACAGATTCAAAAGATGGGGTAATTGGTCGTTGTAAATTGTCCCGTGATTAGATTAGAGATAAATCAGGATAGTTGGGGGCTTGCTGGGCAGTGCAGCTCAAGTCGCTGGAAGGGACTATTCCATGCTGTACCTCTAAACAAATGAAATAAATAAAAATATATGCCTTTGGCCAGAGATTGATCAGAATATGAAGGACCTGATAAAGTTTTGCTTTTGAAGTGAGTTGTTACAATTTCCATTAAACTTGATGAAGTTCTGGATTTGATTGCAACTTTTGAGAGAAGTTTTCATAAGTACATGGATGGCAAGATTGTAGAGGGCTATGGTCCAAGTGTGGGTTATTGGGACTAGGTAGAACAACAGTTTGGCATGGGTTAGATTGGCCAAAGAGCCTGTCTCTGTGATGTAGATCTCTATGACTTTATAAATGGAGGCCTCATCTGTCCACTGCCCTGATCCAGAAGAAAGAGTGACAGACTCATCTTTTCCCAAGGTTACATGTTGATTTTCATTTCATCTGGATTTGGATAATTTCTTCTTGCTGATCGGAAGCAAATCAAGGTCCAGGGAGTCATGAAGCATCCTTGAAGGTGAGATCACAGAGATTAAAGAAAATTCATGATCGTTCCATTTTTTGGCGTAGACAGAGAATTGACAACTAAATATATTCCTGATGCATCATAAATATATCTAAAATATGATTGACGTGACAGGATTTACAGTGTCTATAAAAAGTATTCATACCCCTTGGAAGTTTTCTTGATTTTGTTTTACCACATTGAATCACAGTGGATTTAATTTGGCTGTCTTCGACACAGATCAACAGAAAAATATTCGTTCGTGTCAAAGTGAAAACAGATCTCCAGAAAGTGATTAAAATTAATTACAAGTGTAAAACACAAAATAATTGATTCATAAGTATTCACCCCTTCAAGTCAGTATTTAGTAGATGCGCCTTTGGCAGAAATTACAGCCTTGAATCTGTGTGGATAGGTCTCTATTAGCTTTGCAGATTTGGACGCTGCAATTTTTCCCCATTCTTCTTTACAAAACTGCTCAAGCTCTGTCAAATTGTGTGGAGATCATGAGTGAACAATCCTTTTCAAGTTCAGCCTCAAATTTTCAATTGGATTGAGGTCTGGACTCCGACTTGGACACGCCAAGATATTAACTTTGTTGCTTTGAAGCCATTCCTGTGTAGCTTTGGCTTTATGCTTGTAGTCATTGTCTTGCTGGAAAACAAATTTTCTCCCAAGTCGCAGTTCTCTTGCAAACTGCATCAGGACATCCTGGAGGATTTCCCTGTACTTTGCTGCATTCTACTTTACCCTCTACTTTCATGAGCCTTCCAGGGCCTACTGCAGAGAAATCATCTCCACGGCATAACGCAGCCACCACCATGCTTCATGCAAGTGATTTTTTTTTGATGATATGCAGTGTTTAGCTTATGCCAAACACAACATTTAGCCTGATGACCAAAAAAGCTCAATTTTCATGATCTAGCTGAGACTTGATGTGAGTTGCTTTCAACAGTAACTTTCTCTTTGCCACTCTCCCATAAAGTTGCGACTCGTGAAGCACCCGGGCAAAAGTTGTTGTATATTCAGTCTCTCCCATCTCAGCCACTGAAGTTTGTAATTCTTCCAGAGTTGTCGTAGGTCTCTTGGTGGCCTCCCTCACTTGTCCCCTTTTTGCACAGTTACTCAGTTTTTGAGGATGGCCTGCTCCAGGCAGATTTGTAGCTGTGCCATATTCTTTCCAGTTTTTGATGATTGACTTAATTGTACTCCAAGGGATATTAAGTGACTTGGAAATTTTCTTGCATCCATCTCCTGACTTGTGCTTTTAAATAACCTTTTTGCGGAGGTGCTTGGCGTATTCTCTTGTCTTCATGATATGGTTTTGGCCAGGAAACACTCACCAGCAGTTAGATCTTCCAGATACAGGTGTATTTTTACTGCAATCAGTTGAAACACCTTGACTGCGCACAGGTCTCCAAAAACAGATCTCTAATTATTTAATTATGTGACTTCTAAACCTAATTGGCTGCACTCGTGATTTTTTGCTATGTCATATTAAAGAGGTGTGAATACTTATGCAATCAATTATTTTGTGGTTTTATATTTGTAATTATAGCAGATCACTTTGTAGAGATCTGTTTTCACTTTGACATGAGAGTCTTTTTCTGTTGATCAGTGTCAAGAAAGCCAGATTAAATCCACTGTGACTCAATGGTGTAAAACAATAAAATATGAAACCTTTCAAGGGGGCTGAATACTTTTTATAGGCACTAAACGTGGGTTGTTATCATTAAAGTGAGTTTGTAATAATATTGTGGAGAATCTGTGTGATTGAGTGTATCATGATTTATGATTTTTAGTATATTGTGGTATCTTCAATTAAGGGTGTTTGGTCAGACCTTCAAAATTCAAAATAAATTTATCATCAAAGTACATATATGCCACCATATACAAATCTAAGATTCATTTTCTTGCAGGCATACTCAATAAATCCATAATAGAACAATAACCATAACAGAATCAATGAAAAGCTGCACCAACTTGAATGTTCAACCACTGTGCAAAAGACAACAAGCAGCAAATACAAAAAAAAAGAAATAATAATAATAAAAATTAAGCAACAAACATTGGGAAACTGAGATGAAGAGTCTTTGAAAATGAGTCCATAGTTTGTGAGAATATTTCAGTGATGGGGCAAGTGGAGTTGAGTGAAATTACCCCCTTTGGTTTAAAAGGTGGTGTGAGACCTGAGGCTCCTGTAGCTTCTTCCTGATGGTGGCAGTGAGAAGTGAGCATGGCCTGCATGGTGAGAATCCCAGATGATAGATGCTGCTTTCCTGCGACAACACTTCATGTAGACGTGCTCAATGTTGGGGAGGCCTTTATCCATGATGGACTAGGCCGTATCTACGACAATTTTCAGGATTTTCTGTTTAAGGGCTTTGGTGTTTCCATACCAGGCTGTGATGCAGCCAGTCAATATGCTCTCCACTAGAAGTTTGTCAAACTTTTAGGTGTCACACCAAGTATTTGCAAACTCCTACGAAAGAAGAGGTGCTGCCATGCTTTCTTTGTAATTTCATTTACATGCTGGACCTCGGACAGGTCCTCTGAAATGATACACTAAGGAATTTAAAGTTTCTGTCCCTCTCCACCTCTGATCCTCTGAAGAGGGCTGGCTCATGGACCTCTGGTTTCCTCCTGCTGAAGCCAATGGTCAGCTTGTTGGTCTTGTTGTCATTGAGTAAGAAGTTTTTGTTGTGGCACCACTCAGCCACATTTTCAATCTCCCTCCTATGTACTGATTCATCACCACCTTTTATTCAGTGTATGATAGTTGTGTCATCAGCCAACTTGAATATGGCTTTGGAGCTGTGTTAGCCACACAATCATAAGTGTAAAGCGAAGAGAATGGGAGTTAAGCACACAGTCTGTCTTGGTTACTTCTCTCACATGAGAAAATCGGCAGATGCTGGAAAACCAAAGCAACATGTACAAAATTCTGCAGGAACTCAGCAGGCCTGGCAGCATCTATGGAAAAGAGATTATTTCACACACATTCTTTCTCTCTCTCTCCATTTTCTCCCTCTATCTCTCTGACTATACCCCTTGCCCATCCTCTGGGTTTTTTATTCCCCCCCTCCCCCTTTTCCTTCTCCCTGGGCCTCCCGTCCCATGATCCTCTCATATCCCCTTTGCCAATCACATGTCCAGCTCTTGGCTCCATCCCTCCCCCTCCTGTCTTCTCCTATCATTTTGGATCTCCCCCTCCCCTTCCCACTTCCAAATCTCTTACTAGCTCTTCCTTTAGTTAGTCCTGACGAAGGGTCTCGGCCCGAAACGTCGACTGCACCTCTTCCTACAGATGCTGCTTGGCCTGCTGCGTTCACCAGCAACTTTGATGTGTGGTGCTTGAATTTCCAGCATCTGGAGAATTCCTCGTGTTTGCGTTTTTAAGTGGGCATGCCAGTTAATGTAGTGTGTTAAAATGCGAAATTCACAGGAATCAATCTCAAACTTAGCACCCGAATGTCTGCCCCACTTTCCTCACTTATCCTCTCCTCCTTATGGTGGATTGCTGGATGTTTGAGAATTCCAGCATGGAAAGCCACGATTCTTGGTGATTATATTGTGACTATGGGGGCGTGATTTGAAATTAACCGGTGTTGATGGAGTTTCCAGGGGACCAGTAAAATTAAGTGTGCAGAGAGGGTGGAAATTGCTGAAAGGGACATTCACGATCAACCTGATAACTGATGCCTGAAAGCTGCATAATATAAGATGCAGTTTTCAAATTTTGATAATTATGATAATAATCCTGAAAGCTCTGAGAAGATGGAAGGAAATGTGCAAAATTCCCAAATGTTTGGTGCAATGCTTTGCCCTTCACTCTGTCCTGTTACTTTTCACGATCTTTTTCCTGGGTGTATAAAGTGAGTAAAGTTCCAAGGCCAGCAGCCTGCTTTATTACTTTCCTTCACTCACACATCCCTCTCCACTCTATCAGCTCATCAGCTTTTCTTACTTCCCCTCACTGCATCTCCTTCCCTTATATTTCAGCGGCCCCAACTGCCGGGCCACGGACTGGTACCGGGCCGCGAGGAAACGATATGAGTCAGCTGCACCTTTCCTCATTCCCTGTCACACACTGTTGAACTTGAACATAGGGTTGCTCACTGTCCCGTATAGACCCATACGGGACTGCCCTTGTCCCGTATTTCCCCCGCTGAGGTAGAGCGTTCCTTTGAAACCTTTCATGCCAAAGTGACGTAAAGCGAAGAAGCAATTACCATTAATTTATATGGGAAAAATTTTTGAGTGTTCCCAGACCCAAAAAATAACCTACCAAATCATACCAAATAACACATAAAACCTAAAATAACTCTAACGTATAGTAAAAGCAGGAATGATATGATAAATACACAGCCTATATAAAGTAGAAATAATGTATGTACAGTGTAGTCGGGAAGATTAAGCCAAAACTGATATGTGGAAAAAAAAATCAGCACGCACGTCACATATGCACACGTCATGCATGCACACACAGGTGCCTGCGCAAGGCTTCATGGTCATGGTAGTCTTTTTCGAGGTAAACATGTGTCCCGTCAACACACACAAAAAGTGCTGGTGAACGCAGCAGGCCAGGCAGCATCTATAGGAAGAGGTACAGTAGACGTTTCGGGCTGGATTTGACTGGATTTGACTGCTACTTTTGTCCCTTATTTGGGAGTGAGAAAGTTGGCAACCCTAACTGTAAAAGACATGTTGAGGTGAGTTTAACCCTACTTGAACACCCCCCCCCACCCCGCCCCCCCCCCCCCGGTCCGCAAGAATATAGTCAATATTACACTGGTCCATGGTACAAAAAAGGTTGGGGACCCCTGCTTTATTTTAATCTGCATCTGTTCCTGCTTCTTTCTGTGCCATGGAGTAACTGTTGGGCCCAGTTTATTTGGGGTACTGTAAATGCTAAAACTAAAGAAAACATAAAATAGAATCGTAAGAAAATTCAAACCTTTTATGGGATTTTCAGAATTATTCTCCTTCAATTGCAATGACTTGATGAGTATTTGAAGAAAGATTCATATCTGAAGTGGAAACTCTGACTGGGAATACTTTCTTTTTGTCAGATGATCATTTATTGTAACAAAGATGCCATGCTGACAGTATTGCTTGGCTGCAGATTTGGTTCAAAGCAATGGCACTGATAATCTGCACTCTTAATTAATTATCTGGCGCAGAGCATGAAGTAGTGTTTTTTTCTCTGACCACCTTCTCTCTGCCGCTCCTTCTCTAACACGTCTATCAAAGTGAGATGCTGATGTACCTCTGCTGCTGTGTGGGCTCTTTTCAATGTTTGACCTCTGTCAGTTTTTACAGCTGCCTGAGTACTGTGGGCATCAATAATGTCACATGAAAATGAAGTTAAACCTGAGGAATTCTGAACAGATCCAATTAATTATCTCAGATCAAGCTATAATAAGAAACAAGAACGGGTAATGATATGCCTGTATGTTAATATGCGTTAAAAGCTTAAGCAAGAAAATTGCAAATATTGCATTAAACCTATTAACTATCACAATAATCATGTGTTGAGTGCAATGGCTAGCTGTGATACAAAAGAAATTTCACTCTTTAATTGGTCTGTACACATTTAGATACGAGTCGAAGTCAATTCTGTCTGTAATGAGATCACTTCTTCACTTAATCAAGCAAACAGGCAATAACATGAAATTTCCTACTGCACAGCTGTCATCGATCATCATCCAAGAAAAAGGAGTTCTTGTCAGTAGGAGATATTTGGCATTGTTAGAGTTTCATTTCCAGGTGGAGAGATACTGATGTAGTGAATATTTGAACTGTTCCACTATTTGCTAATGAGATTTCTCCTGAGGAGTGTTTAGTAGCAATTTTTCTTCATGTTGTTGACATCTCTTTATAAGGACTAAATTGTTATGGGGGTAGAAAGCAGTAATTATTATGCACAACATTTTAAATAAATGGTTCAAACTCAGAAATCCATTCTCAATCCTTCATATTACTGGAATCCTGGAATTCTCTGGTCAGGCATTGGCAAATTAATAACTTACAATGACTTTTCATGATTCAGTCTTTTCATGTAATCACTCACTGCTGACTTAGCAGATTCTGACATTGAAAGGTAGCTTACTTGTGGTGGAAGAGAAAAACTGTGTACTTCAAAATTATGAGGAAGGCACACCAGCAGCTATACTTCATTAGGAGTTTGTCATCAAAGACTCTAGCAAATTTCTACAGATATACCGTGGAAGAGGATTCTAACTGGCTGCTTCACCAGCTGATATGGAGGAGTCACTACACAGGATCGAACAAAGCTGCAGAAGGTTGCAGACTCAGCATCATGGACACCAGCATTGAGGACATCTTCAAAAGGCAATGCCTCACGCAGTCATCACTAAAGAACCCCTTCACCAGGACATGCTCTCTTCTTATTACTACCATCAGAGAGGAAGTACAGGAGCCTGAAGACACACACTCAACAATTTAGGGACAGTTCAACTTCTTCCCCTCTGCCATCAGATTTCTGAATGGACAATGAACCAACCTATGAACACTACCTAATTATTTTTGCTCTCTTTTTGCACTACTTATTTTATAGATTTTTTAATGTTTATAAATTTCTAATCGTAATTCATAGTTTTTAATGTGTTTCACTGCACTGCTGCCGTAGAACAATGTATTTCACCATGTGTCACTGATACTAAACCTGATTCTGATTCTAAATCCAGCAGTTAACCTAAAAGAATATAATTAGTTTAAAGAACTGCTGGGAGCCTAAAATATTTCTAGATTTAATAGCAGGAACTACATCAGATTATTTGCTAAGATAAAATCTAAATGATGGCGAGGCGATTAAGAGGCTATGATGCGAAAGGCAAACCAATGTGCAGATATGAATCTGCTAACAAGTTGCAGGGGTTGGATGGCTAGTGGGATGGAGGACAATTAGTATTAAGTTGTTGGAAGGACAAGAACACCCTTTACCACTCCATTCACAAATCCTAAATTTCTGTATTTTTGCATGTCTAAAAGATTTGGAGGCAATCTGTAAGCTGCAGCTGGTGGTCACTATCACTGTCTTGTTAGACTTCAAATGAAACATGGCACATCCTTGTCTCCAATTGATCTGCATTCAGTGAGAGAAGATTGTCAAAACCATTTCTAATTGAACAACCAAGAACTTTCAGATCTTCCAGAATAAACCTTGGTGTTGTGTGGCTAATCAAAATAATTTATCAGAATTATTAAAATATGTTTAAAAAAAACCTCAGGCACTGGAAACCTGAAATAAAGACAGAAAATTCTGGAAGCACTCCGTGGGTCAGGACAGAGATCCTACATCAGAATTGGCAAAGATGATGGGGGAATGGATGGATATAATAAAAAGAATATATCTGATAGAGTGATGCCAGGGACATCTTCAACCTTAAACCTCTCTGTTCTGGGGTTCCCACCTGCTTCAAAAGGCTCTGCAATCATACAGGTGCCCAAGAAGAGCAGGGTGAGCTACCTCAATGATTATCAACTGATAGCACTCATATCTACCATTATGAAGTGCATTGAATGGTTGGTGATGACTAGAATTAACTTTTGCCTGACCAAGGACATGAACCTACACAATTCACCAACTGCTGCAGCAGGTCTACAGTGATTGCAATCTCATTGATTCTCCAAGTTTCTTTAGAGCATCTGGTCAACAGCAAAACATATGCACTTCAGGCTGCTGTCTACCAACTGCAGATCAGCATTCCATACCTTACCATCATCACCTCAATATTAATCACCCAGATGCTAAACCAGAGCCTCTTTATCTCCCTCTGCAACTGGATCCTCGACTTCCTCCTCAGAAGAAGACAGTCAGTACAGCTAGCTTGGAAGAAAGACTGCTAAACAGTCTTGACCTAAAATATTGACTGTTTATTCCTCTCCATAGATGCTGCCTGACCTGCTGATTTCCTCCAGCATCTGGTGGGTGTTACCTGGATTTCCAACATCTACAGGATCTCTAGTGATTACGAAAATCCGATCAGTGGGAAATGGTTTGAGAACATGGAAGAGCAGACCAGGAAGACAAAATTAAATGGCCACTTTGGAATGTAGCAGCGGAAGTGAAGATGGATCTATAATGAAATTTCCTGGAAAATGACGGGAATTGTGAAGGAGCACTCCCACCCCTGTAATTCTCTCTTTTCTTAGTTTCCACTGGGCAGAAGATACAAAAACTCAAGAACACGTACCACTAGTCTCAAAGGCAGCTTCTAAGCCATGTGGTATAAGATTGTTGAATGAACTTGTTACAATGAAGAACTCCTGATCTCTCAATTTACCTCATGGCCCTTACACATTATTTGTCTCTCTTGTATTGTACTTTCTTTGTAAAAGTATTTTGCTTTCAGATATCTTTTTATTTTCTTTTATGTTACTTTGATGTACTTATGCATGGAATGATCAATCCATTTTGAATGCAAATAAAGCTGGAAGAAAGCACATCAGCGCCTCTAATTCCAAAGTTTCGGCATGGCATCTAAAACTTTGACAAACTTCTGCAGATGTGTGGTAGAGAGTATATCGACTGGCTGAATCACAGCCTGTTTTGCAAACACCAATGCACTTAAACAAATCATTCTACAAAATGTAGTGGATACAGCCCAGTCCATCACTGGTAAAGCCTTCCCCACCACTGAACATATCTACGTGAAACATTGCCGCAAGAAAGCAGTATCCATCATCAGCGATTCTCACCATCCACAACATTCTCTCTTCTCACTGCTACCATCAGGTAGAAGGTACAGGAGTCTCAGGACTCACATCACCAGGTTCAGAAATAGTTTTACCCCTCAATCATCAGGCTCTTGAACGAAAGGGGTAACTTCACTCAATTTCACTTCACCCACAACCACAACTTATGGACACACTTTCAAGGACTCTTCACCTCATATTCTTGATATTTATTGCTTATTTACTTATTATTATTATTAATATTATTATTATTATTATTATTCCTTTCTTTTTTTTATTTTCATGGTATGTTTTTTTTTTGCACACTGGTTGAATGCCCGAGTTGGTGCAGTCTTTCATTGATTCTACTATGGTTATTACACTAATATGGATTTATTGAGTATGCCTGCAAGAAAATGAATCTCATGCTTGTATATGCTGACATATGTATATACTTTGATAATAAGCTTACTTAAAACTTATCAGGTTTTACTTTGATAATACTAAACTAATTATTATTACAAAGAAAATCTTTGAATCCCTGGGCTTGCAGGGGAGGAGCAGTGTGAGAGCTGAAATGACAGAGGTATATAAGGTGTGGTTGAGGGAAAAGATATAATGAAGTGAACAGTTTAAGGAATTAATTCCAGAATTTAGGGTTTTGACAGCTGAAGGCAAATCTGCCAATGGTAGAGCAATTAAACTTGTCGGTAATCAAGAAACCAGAATCATAGAAGCAGAGAAATCCCAGAAATGGCAGGGAGAAAGTTTATCCAGGGAAGAGGGATGAAGTAAACGGGGTTGTTAATATTGCAACATCATTTTCAATTTGACAAAAACAAGTGCTTTTCTAATGGCTTATGAGGCTAACAGATTCTGCTGCAGGCACATTAAGCACTGCCTCTTTAATTTTGTAGCTGCTTTGATCAGTCTTCATACTGCTGTGTAACTGCTCTTAATGAAAGCTCTTAGCAAAACAATAGTGCACAATAAACTTGCCATAATCATTAGCCAGGCCTGTAAAATGGGAATTTTGAATTTCTTTTAAAAAAAGGAGGAATGGAAAGGAGCAGCAATGAAAGAAAAAAAATAATGATCACCAGCGTTAAAATGCCCAACTCTAAAAATATCCATGGAGATCGTAATGATGTTTAACCTGAGCTTGTCCACAGCTTTGCACCCACATTACACATCATAATGTACAACCTTTAAAGGATTGAAAGGAACAGCTCTTCATTGTTCACTGGCTATTTGTATCAAGAGGACAGCTTTGAGGACATCTTCAAAAGGCAATGCTCAAAAAGGCGATATCCATCATTACGAATCTCCGTTACCCAGGGCATGCCCTCTTCTCATTGCTGCAATAAAGGAATAGGTATAGGAGCCTGAAAACACAAACTCAATTCTTTAGGAACAGCTTCCTCTCCTCCTCCATCAGATTACTGAATGCACATTGAACACAAGTACATCACCTCAATATTTTCTGTTTTCTCTCTTTGCACTGCTTTTTAATATATTTTTAAAAATATGTTGCTTGGTGTAAATTATGGCATAGGGTAGCTAACGGGTCTGAAACCCTTGGTGAGATAGGAATGTGCTCATCCCAGCAAGCGAAGACTGATTCGGTGGATCAGGCGGAGGAAACCCCGGGGGTTCAACAGCTGAGAAGGCGTTGCAGCAGCACTTTGTGGAATGCGTAGGGCGCGGCAGAGCACTTAAGAAAACGCGGTCATCCAGTGCAGCTAAGGAAGTTGCCAGACGTAACGATTCTTCGTGCCACTGGATCCTTACTTCTGACGCTGAGAGAGCGGGATCGTCTCTGTGCATGTCTTTTCCACTTTAATATCTTGCACTGGTTACATTGTGCAACATTCATCTTACAATTACTGCCTATCTTCTACAAGTCCTATGGCAATGGGGCAGTGGCGAAGCAACAGGTGGAGGTGACCACTGGGAGTTGTAGTCACAAACCTGCACGTAGGCAGTCTTTGGAAAAGTAGTTGTTCTTCTCTGTACCCAGGCCAGCAGAGGAGTCTGGCAGCACCGATGGCAACTGAGCAGCCATTTTCAGGACAGCACTGCTCACCCTTTGATAGGGAGGGCCTAGAAAAGGTGGCCTAAACATTGCCTGCCCTACAGAAAGATAACTGGCCAGTTTGTCATGACTGGCAGTTCATCCGCCAATGCGGTTACACTCAAAGAAGAAAGAAACTTCTGTTGGGATCATGGAATGGCTGCACACTCATGGACAGAGAGAACTCAGCAAGACCCCAAAGAAGACCAGCCCTTGTTAAGGAACTTTCACACTACAGCATCAACATGACAGTCCTAAGTGAAACCAAGCTTGCGGAGGAAGGATCCCTGACTGAAACCACCAGCAGCTACACTTTCTTTTGGAAAGGAAAAGCGCAAGATGAAGAGAGGATTCATGGAGTTGGATTTTCAGTCAAGTCCAGCATCCTGAAACAAATCTCCGACCTGCCCGTGGGAATCAATGAAAGGCGTATGTGGCTACGTCTGTCCCTCAGCCACAAGCGTCATGCAACAGTTATCAGCGCTTATGCCCCCACCATGACCAGCAAATACGAGACCTATGCTGGGATAGGAAAGCTGAAGAGGTGCAATGCTTCGTCGACATCAACAACTCAAAGCTGCTCTTCAACTCCATCAAGATGATCTTCGGCCTCTCAAGATCTGGCTCATCTCCACCGTTGTCCGCTGATGGAACCACACTGCTAAAGGACAAAGAGAGCATCCAACACAGATGGAAAGAGCATTTCAGCCAGCTCCTGAACCGCCCTTCATCGGTCAACCAGTCTGCTCTGGACCAAATGCCCCAACGGCCTATTCACGAGGAATTAGATGATCCTCCCTCGACAGATGAAGTCAAGAAGGCTATCACGCAGATGAGCAGTGGCAAGGCGCCCAGCAAGGATGGAGTACCTGCTGAATTGTAAAGGCACTCGGCAAGGCTTTCCACAGCACCCTGACCAGCGTTTAGGAAGAGGAAGAGATGCAACGATAATCGCCCTCTACAAAAATAAAGGTTCAAGGACCGACTGCGGGAGACATCTCACTACTTTCCATTGCTGAAAAAATCCTTGCCCGCATCATCCTCAACAGACTGATTCCAACAGTGTCAGAAGAGAACCTTCCCGAGTCGCAATGCGGCTTTCGTCCCGAACGCAGCACTGTCGACATGATCTTTGCAGTGAGAAAGATACAGGAGAAGTGCCTGGAACAGAACATGACATTATACTCTGTCTTCATTGATCTGATGAAGGCGTTTGACACGGTCAACAGAAACGTGTTGTGGATCATCCTTAGAAAGCTTGGCTGCCCGCAGAAATTCACTACACTCATCTGCCTGCTCCACGATGGTATGACAGGAGAAGTGTTCTTAGATGGTTCCCCATCCAAGACTTTCAACATCTCAAATGATGTAAAGCAAGGGTGTGTTCTAGCACCAGTGCTCTTTAACCTCCTCTTCACCCAAATGCTGAAGCATGCTGTTAAGGACCTAGACCTGGGTATTTACATAAGATATTGCCTACGTGGATTGATGTTTGATCTGAGACGCCTTGCTGCAAAGACCAAAACGTGCAGGAGGCTCATCACTGAAGCCCTGTTTGCTGATGACTGTGCCCTCATGGCCCACCAGGAGAACCACCTGCAGATGATTGTCAACAAGTTCTCCACAGCCTCAAAGCTGTTCGGCCTGACAATCAGCCTCGGTGGGACAGAAGTTCTCCGACAACCTGCACCAAACAGTCACCCTCCTCAGCCATGCATCACCATCGACGGCACTGTCCTGAAGAATGTGGAGAGCTTCAAGTATCTAGGAAGCACCATCTCCAGTGACGGATCCCTTGACAAAGCGATCATAGCAAGGATCCAGAAAGCCAGCCAGGCACTCGGGAAACTCCATGTCAAAGTTCTGGAGCACAAGGACATTCAGCTTTCAACCAAGCTCAAGGTGTACAAGGCTGTGGTCCTCACCTCTCTCCTGTACGGCTGCGAAACCTGGACCCTGTACCGCAGCCACATCAAACAGCTGGAGCAGTTTCACATGCGCTCTTTGCGGTCAATCAAGAGGATTCGATGGCAGGACCGAATCACCAACCAGGAAGTCCTTGACAGAACCAACAGCTCAAGCATTGAGGCAATGATCCTCCAGGCCCAGCTACGCTGGACTGGCCATGTAATCCGCATGGGTGAAACAAGAATCCCCAGGCAGCTGCTCTACAGTGAGCTTGAGCATGGCAGTCGCAATCAGGGCCGCCCCAAAAAATGATTCAAAGACAATCTGAAATTGTACATCAAATAGGCAGACCTCCAGTCTTGACAACTTGAAGAGTCTGCAACCGACAGGGCTGTGTGGCGTGCCCTGACCAGAAAAGCTGCATCTGACTTTGATGATGACCGAAATCAGCGCCCTGCAGCAGCACGCTACCAACGCCACAAAGCTGTGTATGCACCTGTTCTAACAGCCACCATTCCATGTCCAACCTGCAACCGCACGTGTGCTTCGGCCTTCAGCCTCCGAAGCCACATGCGTATCCACAGATGACTGCACAATGTTTAGTCTGCCTCGGACCCCGAGAGACAACCACCAGATTGCATTACACTGCTGCCACAAAACAACAAATTTCACAACATGTACCAGTGATATTAAACCTGATCCTGATTACCCTGTTATCATCTAAATCATGAATATAGAAGATAAACAACAACAGGTCCAGCACTGATTCCCGTGGCACAGCACTAGTCATAGGTTATCTCCAATGACCTTGCACAATATGTCTATCAATGTTGCATTGTTTCCTATGGATATGAACTGAAGTTGTGACTTGTAACTGTGGAGGTAAGAGCAAATTTTGTGACAGTATATGATTGGAATATTGGAGATATGCCTATCTAACACTGAAACAGTCAAGGAGATCACTTGAAGATTGAGCACATTTACTTTGACAATGACTAGTGTCTCCGAATATAAATATTTTCTTGCAGTCTATCCATCGCATGGAGCAGAACACCTGGCAATGTCTTTCCCTTACCAAGCACTTAATTGAAATCTTCACAGTTAGAAGAGGAGATAGTGAGGATCAAAATCCTTACTCTTTGATCTAATTGATATAGTTTCCATATACTGCTACCTAATATGTCTTAGAGGTACGTATATTCGGGGAATCTACACATAAAGAGACACTGGAAACAAGTAAAAACATGGAAAAATAGGAGCAGCAATAGGACATTTGCTCCTTTCTTCACTCCCTGAGATTGCTCAGCTGTTCAATGTTTCACTTGCTCAAAGCAATCTCCCTGCTCTCTTTTCACACCACTTGTTGCCTTTTGCACCCAGGAATCTATCTGTTGTTTTAAATAAATTTAGTGACTTGACCTTTCCAGATTTTTGAGGTAGAGAAATATATCATAATTTACCTCAATGATTGGTGTTTGTTTGCACAAATTGAATTGCTTGAATGTTGAATATTGTCCACGTCTTGCTTCAAATGAACATAGAAATCTTAATTTCTTGAATTAAAAGTGGAACTCATTACAGTGGAGTCCAGGAATTGGATTATTGATGGTACAGTACATGTTAAAAGTAAGGTTTCTTTGACTACATTTGACCTAATGCCATCAGATTTCATGGGTTTTGTAGCCTATATTGCGAACTTCCTGAGCTACCCATTCTCTTTTATATTCCCCTGCATGAGCAACTCTGCATCTGGTTATCGTAAAGTTAATGTGCAACTCAGATATGATTCTACTGTAAGACAAAATTAACTCTAAAAAGTGAACTATCTGAGTGATTGGCATCCAAGACTGAGATAAGCAACTGGATGTTTTTAAAGCAAAATTAGAGAACAGTGAAAGGGACAATGCATCAAATTTCTGAATACTGCAAGGTGGCACAGAACAAACAAAATGAATAAATGAAGTCATGAAGCTCATGTGAATGAAAAACAATAGAATGATAATGAATGCAGTGATTGAATCTGTGAAGAACAGCTTAAGATATGATAAAGAACGATAACACATTTTACAGCTGTATCTTGAGCGAGAGAATTGTTAAATATGAGATGGAATACCCAAGAGGAAAGGATAATGAATCGCCAAGCAAATCCTTCACATCAAGCTTCACAGCAGAGGATTGGCAGGAAGGAGAAATCTCAAATGTTCAAAAGTGAGTTGCCAGATCTTAAGTTGAATAAAAAGGAGTCATTAAAAGTTAGTGAAGTCAAGCAAATACAAAGTTCCATGTTCTGTTGGGTTACAGGAAGGATCATGAGAGCACTGGCAATCTTAGAAAAAGTTATTTATGCAGGCTGGGTACAGGGTGTCTCACTGTCAAATTTATCAATGTTGCATCTTTTTCCTACTGTAAAATGGGCACAACAATTTTTAAATTATCCCCTCCAAGAATGCTTCCTAGCGTTGAGGGCTGAAGAATGAGATAACATAAATTTAAGCTGAATGTAAGAGGTTTAGAAAACTGAGAAGATTTATTTTTACATAGAATGAGAAGTGACTGTGGACACTTACTGAGTTGAATAGAATTTATTCCAACGTTTAAATGTAGCTTAGGTAGAAGATTAAAGGAAAGGCAATTAAAAGGATATGGCACCAGACTATGCACATGGAATTGGCATGAATATTAAATAAATAACTCACACAGTTTAAGAGAGAAATATAAGGATAGCAATAAATACTGCATTAATTAAAGAATAAACTAGCAGGTGTTGTAGTAAATATGGAAGACTATTATTCCCTTAGTAACACACACAAAAATGCTGGAGGAATTCAGAAAGTCAGGCAGTGTCTATGGAGAGATATAAACAGTTGACATTTTGAGCTGACACTGTTCATCTAGTCCCTTGAACTTTACATGGAATGTTGGGATATCTACTGATCCAGGAATAAGTTGTACATTCAGACTACGCTCACTCCAGACAGGATATTTTTGTTTAATTTTACACTTGCAAGAATTGCTTTCAAGAGAAGTTGTTTTGCCAGAGAAAGTGGTGATGAAATGACTGGCCAAGTAGAAAGATGACAATAGGGAGGCTTTAAATGCCAGAGAAGTGGAGGGTGGTTAATAAACAAAAAAAGTAGAAATATCATAAAGTAACTGTACCCGGTGAAAATTGCCCATGAGAGGTAAATAAAGAGGAAAATGGGAAGGATTTCTGAAAAAAATGTTTAAAAATTTCTTTCTAGCCTATTATGCAAAAAAAAGTCCAACAGGAGGAGAATCCATATGGATTCAGAACTGGGAGAAATTCAGTGCATTTAAAGAAAATTAATATAAGGATCATTTAGGAAATACTTGAAACTATGAGTCAGAATTATTAGCTGCTGTGCCACACTGTTACAATATTTTTTCCCAATGATTGCCCAAGGCAAAATTGTTATGACAATTATGTAGTCTTGTTTTGAATATTACCTTTTTATGCAGGACTCATCTTAAAGGAATATTCTCAGATCCACTGAAATTTGCGCTGGAATCTTCATGCTCAAGGGTGTCATGATGGCAAGGGCAGCATGGTTGTTCAGTAATTAAATCTTTGCTTCACAGTTCCAGTGACCCGTGTTTGATTCAGAGTATTTATGTATGTTGTCTATATGGAGATTATATTTTCTCCTCCAACGCATTGGTTTTCTGCTAGGTATCCTCAGTTCCTGCAACATGTCAAAGGCTTCCTGGCAAATGTATTTGCTACTGTAAGATATTCAAAGAATAAATTGCAACGAAATACAAATACAATGGGCATATAAGTCTGATGGAATTACTCATTTTGGATTTGGTATGGATCCAACAGGCGCTGGAGATAAGTAAGTAATAGTCAGCACATGTCCATCACACTATGCTGAATGGACTAATGGGAGTAGAAGATATGGTACAATGAGTTGCATCAACATAATAGATCAAAACTTTAGGAATGGTGCGAACACAACAACTTGAGTCTTAACATGGACAAGACTAATTGTGGATTTAAGGAAGATGCAGGCTGACCACTTCTTACTGCACAGAAATGACTCTCCTGCAGAGAGAGTCAAGCCCAATTTATACTTCTGTGTCAAATGTACGCCGTAGGTACCATGTACCCTACGCCATAGGGTGACGTGCACCTCCCCAGAAAAGTAACTCATGCGTTGTGGCGACACAGATCGCAACAGCTGTGATTGGTCTGCTTGGTAGCATCGCATTTCCTCCTATGCATTTCCGGTTGCTTTTCTCGGCCATGTCTGTACACTGATGCGAAATAAATGGTTGGAGATGATGAACCAAATCGTCAAATCTACCTGCTGACATCCGAAAATATTTGAAATGCATTTCCTCATCCAAGTCTCTTACAAAGAAACTCAACACAGTGGCATAGAAACCCCACTGCCAACTAGCGTTTTGGTGGTGAATTGCTGAGCGACGCAGACACAACTACGCATGCTCGCTACGGCATAGGGCTACGCAAAAGTATTAATCAGGCCTACAGCATAGGCTACGGCGTAGCCCGTACGCACAAGTATAAATCAGGCTTTAGGAACACCAAGCTTCTGTGAGCACATATAACAGACGATCTTATTTGTTCCATTAACACCAAGAAAGCACAGCAGAGTCTCCACTTCCTGAGAAGACTGAGGTGAGTAAGGCTCCCCCAACCATTCTAATCAATTTTTACAGGAGCGCAATTGAGTTTGTCCACAGCAGTATCACCATCTGGCGCAGGAATTCCAACGCATCAGATCACAAGACAGTACAAAACATTGCAAGGACGGGTGAGAAAATCATCGGGGTTCCTCTTCCAACCATCTGAGATATTTATCGGAAGCGATGTATACGCAGGGCCCTTAACGTTCTCAAGGATTGCTCCAATCCATCTCACAATCCCTTTGACCCCTACCATCAGTCAAAAAGTACCACAGCCGAAGGACAATGACTTTTAGGCTGGGAAACAGCTCCTTCTTCCAGGCTGTGAGACTACTGAACTCCCTGCCACCACCCAGGTCTCATCACTTACGAAGCACTAGTAGCATCATACTGCTTATAAGACCATAAGATATAGGAGCAGAAGTAGGCCATTCGGCCTATCGAGTCTGCTCCTCCAATCAATCATGGGCTGATCCAATTCTTCTCGTCATCCCCACTCCCCTGCCTTCTCCCTATACCCTTTGATGCCCTGGTTAATCAAGAACCTATCTATCTCTGCCTTAAATACACCCAATGACTTGGCCTCCACAGTCGTTCGTGGCAACAAATTCCATAGACTTACCACCCTCTGACTAAAGTAATTTCTCCGCATCTCTGTTCTAAATGGACATCCTTCAATCCTGAAGTCGTGCCCTCTTGTCCCAGACTCCCCTACCATGGGAAATAACTTTGCCATATCTAATCTTTTCAGGCCTTTTAACATTTGGAATGTTTCTATGAGATCCCCTCTCACTCTCCTGAACTCCGGGGAATACAGCTCAAGAGCTGCCAGATGGTCCTCATACATTAACCCTTTCCTTCCTGGAATCATTCTTGTGAATCTTCTCTGAACCCTCTCCAATGTCAGTATAACCCTTCTACAATAAGGAGCCCAAAAGCTGCACACAAGATTTCAAGTGCGGCCTCAATATCACGTCTCTGTTCTTATATTCTATACCTCCAGAAATGAATGCAAACATTGCATTTGCCTTCTTCACCACTCACTCAGCCTGGAGGTTAACTTTTAGGGTATCCTGCATAATGACTCCCAAGTCCTTTTGCATCTCTGCATTTTGAATTCTCTTCCCATCTAAATAATAGTCTGCCTGTTTATTTCTTCCACCAAAGTTCATGACCATACATTTTCCAACCTTGTATTTCATTTGCCACTTCTTTGCCTATTCCCCTAAACTATCAAAGTCTCTCTGCAGGTCCCCTGTTTCCTCAACACTACCCACTCCTCCACCTATCTTTGTATCATCGGCAAATTTAGCCACTAATCCATTAATCTCACAGTCCAAATCATTGACATAAATTGTAAAAAGCAGCGGTCCCAACACTGATCCCTGCGGAACTTCACTGGGTAACCGGCAGCCAGCTAGAATAAGATCCCTTTATTCCCACTCTCTGATTTCTGTCAATCAATCAATGCTCCACCCATGCTAGTAACTCCCCTGTAATTCCATGGGCTCTTACCTTGCTAAGCAGCCTCATGTGTGGCACCTTGTCAAAGGCCTTCTGAAAATCCAAGTACATCACATCTACTGCATCTCCTTTGCCCACCCTGCTTGTAATTTCCTCAAAGAATTGCAGTAGGTTAGTCAGCAGGACCATGCTGGGTTTGGCCTATCATGTCATGTACCTCCAGCTATTCTGTAATCTCATCCCTAACAATCAATTCCAACAACTTCCCAACCACTGATGTCAGGCTAACAGGTCTATAGTTTCCTTCCTGCTGCCTCCCACCCTTCTTAAATAGCCGAGTAACATCTGCAATTTTCCAGTCATTTGGTACAATGTCAGAATCTATCGATTCTTGAAAGATCATTGTTAATGCCTCCGCAATCTCAGAACCTGAGGGTGTATTCCACTCTCAGACCATTAAGCTTCCTGAGCACCTTCTCACTTGTAATTTTCACTGCACATACTTTACTTCCGAGACACTGTTGAATGTCAGGGAAGTGAAGTATGTGCAGTGAAAATTACAAATGTTTACTTTTTGCCTTGTGTCATAAAAGCATCTTTTGCTAAATTTCAATCTCTGGAATATATTTTACTATTTGTTAATTTATTTTGGTAATATTGCTTTATGTGTTACATGTGAGTTATGTGCATTGTGTTGTGTACCTTGGTCCAGAGGAACATTATTTCATTTGGTAGCATACAGGTATATGTTTGAATGGCAATAATCTTGAAGCTTAAAGGACATCTCAATTTCTGGGCTCTTGAGGATAGCAAACAGCTTGACTTTTAGTGAATCGATAATAGTGCACTATTCAACCCCAAAAACAGGCAACTGCTGGTTGTAACTGTGGTAATAGTGGATAGAAAATGTCAACCCAATAACTTTCTGCCCTCATTTGGAAATACTGCCAAGGGATCATTGATGTCTCCCCGAGTGCAGGCAGACCACTATTTAATGTCTCATGTTAAAGAAAGCAATGCCACTGGCGTGTCATAGTTCCTAAGCATTTCTCTGGAATGTCCAATTAGATCTCTGCTGCTCTTAAATCCATTGGTCCAGTGTTTATAGAAGAGTATGTCTTCTATACTCTTACAACATGCATCTGATACCTGCTAAGCACTTCCTTATAAATCACAGGCCATGTCAGTGTACGTGTCTGACATTTGCTACTATACTCTATACTGCAGTATATGCTGGTGTAGATAGTCTGCTCTCTGCATGTACAGATGGGTTGGGTTCAGCAAGGCTAATTCAGTACCACGACTTGTGGTGCTGTATGGAAATACTAAAGACATGTGCGTAGGAGAGAGGAACTGTTTGTGCTGAAAAACAAGTTGAGCTTTTCTCTTCTAGTTAATGTTATTAACTCAAATAAATTATATTTATATATTCACTTATAGTCGCTTAGAGAGCAAAATCCAGAATGTAATGTGTGTGGGAAGTTACGTGTGTATACACAGTTACATAAGGTTTAGGATCATTAAAAACTCCTAAACACAACACTGAATTTTGCTGGAAAATGTAACTAATTTCTTCTCTAAAGCTTTGGTCTAGTTGTTATTCATAAATATCTCTTGACAGCTAATGTACGTTAGGTTTAAGCTACCTCCCAACATGGTTCACAGAAACCAACTATTTGCTTGTGAAGGAAATAAGGACTCTATTCTGAAGGTGAAATGTATGGGATGTTTCAAGATGAGAATAGCTTAAGAGATGTCAACACAAAATGCTCATTTGGAATTCAGAATGGTTGCAAAAACCTTAGTCTGCAGCAGCAACAGCAGTAATAAAATCAATGGTTAATTTCAAAACTATATCTGATACATCTGACACAAGCGCTCAGAATTAAATCAAATCTAACACAAGGTTGAACACAGTTAGGAGAAAAGCATGGCACAGGGTAAGTGAAAGGATAATGACTATTTGAGTATTTAGTCCTTTATTTCAAAATCACAAAATACATGAAAAACCTAATTATCCTCCTATTTGTGGTAATGCCCTCAAGGGGAAAGTCCCTTCCAACATCTGTAAGTTTGTAATTTTGTGCGGTTTATAAGAGGAAAGTAGCAGAACTGGTGCCTTTAACAGCACAATAGGTAGCTGGAAAGATATTATAGCCAACAGCTTGACTAAGAAGCCAAGATAATTTCATTCCCTTAGGCAGTATTTGATTTCCTCTGTTAGTCATAATGTAACAGTGATCCGTATGTCACAAAGCCAGAATCATAATTTTATTTTGTAATACACAATTAAAAGCTGCAAGAAAATAATGGGCAAATGATCATGTGCTATTGTAAAGCTGCACACCAGGTTCTTGTAAGGTTCAGGGGAGTTAGTTTTATCTTTCGAAAGTGAATGTGGGGTCTCAATCCTGAATGTGGGGTTGCTAAGTAGGCCAGTACGTGTTTGAGCCAATGATTCTTTGTATGTTTAATCAAAAAATTCAGGAGTAGGTTTTATTATCAAAGTACATATATGTCACAATATACAACCCTGAGATTCATTTTTTGTGGGCATACTCTATAAATCTATAGAATAATAACCATAATAGAATCAATCAATGAATGATGGCTCAACTAGCACATTCAACAAGAGTGCAGAAATAAACAAACTGCACAAATATAAAAAGAAGAAATAATAATAAAAAAAATAAGCAATATCTATCGAGTGCTTATCACCTTCAAGATAAAGAGTCCTTGAAGGTGAACCCATTGGTATGGGAACATTTCAATAATGGGGCACGATAAGTTGAGTGAAGTTATCCATTTTTTGTTCAAGAGCCTGATGGTTGAGGGGTATTAACTGTTCCTGAAGCTGGTGGTGTGAGTCCTGAGGCTCTGGTACTTTCTTAGTAGAGAATATGTCCTGGGTGGTGGGGGTCTCTGAAGATGGATACTGCTTTCCTGAAACAGTGTTTCATGTAAATACGCTCAATGGTAATAAATATAAAAGTGAAAAAGTGAATATTTCAGTCAAAGCAAGCAGAAAAGGCATTGAACTCTTTTTGGAGCAAAACCTTGTTCTCACATATGTCGCTTGATTTTACTTTGTAGGAGGTGATAGTATTCAAGCTCTACCACAGCTGACAGCTTTGAGTGCAGCCTCCCTCACAGCAATGTTCTATTGTATCCAAGACACAACGTGCTGCAGGATCTTTGCCCCATTAATTCTACCATTGCAGAATTTGCTGAGGAAATCAAGTTGGCCTTGAGCTTTTGGAGCCAGATGGGTCTGATGAACGATGACCTGAGATGTGGTCTAGAGTCACACAGAAAAGTTAGGACATCAAAGTAAGGGATCACTACATCAAGGCAGTGGTGGTAGTGAGAAGAGTTGGGGATAGCTTTCAGGGTAGGAATATTAGTGAAAGGACACCTAGAAAGGGAAATAGAGGGAATGTGTTGAAGAAAAAGATATTTGGGGATAGAGACATGAAGGAAAAACATCACCGAAGGGACATTATGTGAAGGACAAACATTAGTCAGAAAATTTGATGAAATGGTATCAACAGAAGGAATGTCTTGGAATGGGGCAAGGACAACTTTGAAGCTTGAGATATAAAGTTTCCGACATGTGATTGTGTGACAGGGAAAAACGCGAAGTCAGTGTTGGACAGAGTCCAGATTAAGAGTTGAATATGCAGTTGAGGTAATTGGATTTTGGATTAAATTCTTTCGTGGAGCATTCAGAAACAGAGATGCATTAAATATTTCTGGTACAACGTACAAATGCATCAAGTCCTTGACTAAAACTGCTGAGTCAATTACAAACACGAAGTTGGAGTTATGTAATCGTATTAACAGAGAATTGCTTAGCTTGTCAAAAGATTCAAATCAGAACTTTGATGCATACAACATATTCAGCAGAAACAAAATACAAAAAGAAACATTGCAATATTCCATGAATGAAGTAGTTTCCATCACGACTCTGGAAATGAGAACAGGACTGATACGAGAGCTGGATTCCACTAACAGAAGTTAAGGAATAAAAACATATTATTGCTGTTTAAAATACAGATTCCTGAATAATGTTAAGAAGATAGAGGAAGAGATATGTTGACGGAAACAAACACAAATAATTGTGTCATAGTAACAGGTGTTTTTCTTAATCCAAAAATGGATTGCGATAGTGATAAAATAGTTGCAGAATAGGGGAGAGGTTTCAGTACTGATTCCTAATTTGCTTGTAAGATCATTTTTTTTCTCTCTAGTACTGAAGATCTATCTTGATCTTGTAGCAAAATAGAATATGCAACAATTACTCTAAATAGCTTAATGCTCAGGCAATATCTCAGGAGGAGATATTATTATAGCTCCGAAAAAAAAATTTTAAGGGTATACAGCCAAAGACACTTGTCCTTGACTGAGGTGGGGAAGCATTATTTTCAATTATATAAAGATAGACTGGAAGTGAGAATTAGCAGTTTGCGCTCAAAGAATGGAACATCTCATTAATTTGTAAAGTTTTCAAAAGGATTGTTGTCATGAGATGTTTTCTCTATCTGGAAAGCCAAGGACAAAGAACCATTCTTTTAGCTTAAACTGAAGGAACAAGAAATTTCTTTATATGGATGGTGTTACGTGGAAGCAGATTCACGGATTCATTAAGTGGGGTAGAAGACACTGATTGCAAGTAAGCACATTAACTATTTATTTACAAAGTGATATACTCAACAAGTACTTACCTAAGCACCCCTAAATTACACAATTACAACACTAAACATTCAACAAACAGTTATTTATCTAAGTGTGTGTGTGGGCCCTCCTTTCTACAGCACACTTTCTCAATAATACTTCAGCCTCTTCACAACCTAGTCTGAAGGGGGGGTCCATTGCAAAAAGGGACAGAGGGTCTCAAAGGTGCTGTTAATTTACCACCGGGGTTCCCGAAACCAGAAGCCAGTGCTGTGGCATGAAAGCCAGCCAGTGGGAGAGAGATGCCGCATACTTCAAAGGGCCAATCAGTGACCAGCACAGCGGAAACGGCTTTCAACCAGCAGGTGAGTTAACCCTTCATGTTACATCCATGTCTTGAATTGCAGCACCATCACAATTTGGCCCCAAGGCTAGAATAACCCCCACAAATGCCCCACTAAACTACATATAAAACACAAAACTACAATACCCAGTACTATCAGCCCAATAGTCATTATGCAGTGCACTATGGTAGTGACACGGACTTCCTAGCACCCCAAAAAGCTGCCAACACCCCCCCACACCTCCCCCCCGCCCCCGCCGACCGGTGTATAATAGCCGGTTCCTGGCTTTCTTAATCTTATCCACCAACTGTCAGATATGGTCAGTCAGGTGAGTGATTTTCCCCAACTCATCTGGATTGTAGATGTAGCATTCTTGACCAATAACAGCTCGTGCCTTGTTTTTCAGCTAACATTTAGTCTGAGGCCATTGGATTCTTAAAGGCAACCATTTTGAATAGCCATTATTTCGGCCCATACTCAGGTCAGTGCATCTTCCGTGTGCTTGAGAGCTATGGCTGTCTTGTTGGGCAGCGCCTATGACAGAGGCTACATGCATCAGTTTTTGGGAGAGGCTGTACCATACTGTGGAAAGGCTATTATCCAAAACCTTTCTGACCTTTCTGTGATAGTCAACACCCAAGGAGCCCCACAAACTGCTGCACTTCTTTCTTCAAGGTGGGACCATAGCATTCAAAATCTTGCATTTGGTCTTATCAGATGTCTCCAGCTGTCCAGAATGTCACCGTATGCCCAGGAATAGAACATACTGAATGAGGCCCTGTATCTTATCAGGGTTGATAAATTAACCCCACTCCCTCAGGAAGGTAACCACTACATCCTGCAAGGGCCCCTATAACAGCACATCTTTGGGATACAAAGATGCTAGAGTCTAGCTGTATCCCCTGTGAATCTCGAGCTACCATGCTGTGGTACAATGTGGGACTGTGTACATACCCCGGGGGAAGTGGCAAAATAAAATTTACTGCTGACCCTCCCACATGAAGGCAAACTGGTCCTGTGACTCTGGACTCAGGAGAATGGAGGAAAATAGCACTGGCCAGGTCCACTACTGAACATCAAAGCTTTCCCTCCCTATTATCTTATGTCTTTGATAATGGTCACTACATCCGGGACAACCGCTGTGAGGGGCAGTGCATATTTATTCAACTATTGATAGTCGACCGTCATGCCATCTCCGTACTGGAGATGGTAGAGCGAATGACTCCCTCCTGCAGCAGGGCGTCTATAGTCTTCCCAGTCTGTTTGGCGCCTCCTGGAATCCAGTACTGTTTAGTGTTGACCACCCTGAAGGGGAGCAGAATCACCAAAGTCTCCCACTTGACCAATCCCACCAGTACCCTCGCCTGGGCCACCCCAAAGGTAAAATGACATTTACTTGTTTGCAGAGATCTGCCCCTCAGCACATTCATACCAAGAACGCATTCAGGATGATGGCACCACCAAGGCAGTGATGGGTCCTGGCTCTCCTGGTCTGATGGCCACTTGCAGGTAGGAAGCTGGGAAGCTGCTAAACTCTTGATGGTAGCCCAGTGATCCTGCCAACTGTCGGATTACCTGGAACTTTTATTTTATTTTATTTAGCGATGCACCAAGCAGTAGGCCCTTCCAGCCCTACATACCAAGCTGCCCCAGCAACCCCTGACAAATCCGATTAACTCTAACCTAATCGTGGGATAACTTACAATGACCAATAACAGTGCCACACTAACAACTATGCTACCATTGTGCCCATGGAATGATGGCATATTTGGCACCAGCGCCTTCCAACACTGTACATTCCCTTTCCCCCAGTGCACCACAACGGGTACTTAAAGCCTCAGGTCCCCTGGCTGAGCAGCCCTGGCCCCATCCCTACGTGAGCGGACTTGGAGGGCACCACCCCTGTCGCTGCTGGAGTCCTATGTAGGGCCTAAAGCAAGGAACATAGGAAATTCTGATCCTGAAATGAGGAATCTGGCAAGGGATAAAATGAACCCTTACCCTGGGAGGGGTTAGACGATAACCATATTCCCTTCTCAGTTCCCTTGTCTGACTTCTCCTCGCAGCATTCCCTCTGCATCACATAAAGGGCGGGAGTGGGAATCCCATCAACTTGCTGCTTCGCCATCCCTGCCATAAGAGACGCTAAAAACATCTCCTGGGACGTGGGATCCCCCCCCTCTCCATCTGCTTATCCAACTTCCAAGCACAGATTGCATAGCTTCTGCCTCATATTTCAACCCTTCTAGCAACTGAATCACTACATTTATACCACCAACCCCAATTAAAAGCAGCACAATCACTTTCAAATGGGGAGCTGTTGTTGTAACCAAACACCCTACCATGGCAGGGGCTAATTCAGAATCCTCTGCTGGGCTCCTACTATCAGTGTATAAATCTGTAATTAAATTCTGCTCAAGGAAGCAAGGGTATCTGACCTTGACTGCCACTGCCACCCAATCCTATAAGGAATTATTCCCCTCATGGGGAATGAGTGGCATCCTCAGTGCTTTATTGACAGCGCACTGGGCCAGCAGCTCCAGTACCACATTCGTCCCATATCCTCAACAACCACATGGCCTGAGGTTCTCTCAGCCTCTGCCTGTACCTGTCCACCAGTCCAGACAGTTTCTTGGCGGAGAACTCACTGACCTCTTTCCTCTTGGAGGGGATCATTGTACTACTCCACCCACATTCCTCGTCCTCATACTGTCCCAGAAATGGGTTAATGGGGCCACGGGCCAAAAACCTCATGTCGGGTATGAGACTGTGTGGACACTGTCTGGCCTGAACTGACTCAGGTACGTAGGGGGAAGGGTGATTATTTTGAGGGAGAAAAATTGGACTTTGTTTTACTCTCTCTTCCTGAACCTCACCATCCAGCCTGATATCCCTATCACCATCCATATGTTGGGATCATTTCCCCATAGCTTCAAGACTCAGACCTTAACAGGATCTTGTTGCCAATTAGCCCATCATGCAACCTCTTTTGAGGCACCTTCATTATCCAACAAGCTATCACCAAACTTGTCTTCTAGCTCTTTGGCCTGGGTTTGTGCTAAGCAGGCAGCGCCCCCCATGGTGGTACAGCACTGGTGCAGCAAACCTCTGCTTTGTTCATTAGATTTACTATCTCCTGCTCTCCCTGTGCAATCAATTTGTGCTGGTTCTTTACAGTGATTGCCAGCAGACAAAAGGCACCTCTTTGTCTCCCTTTCTTGCCTGGGAACCCTACCTCATTTAATACGAACACAATGTAGTGTTGGAATTACATTCCGTGGAAGTCCATCTTATCTGACCAATCCACTGGCGAGCCATGGCCACCAGTAGACTGGCAAGATTGCTGAACCCAGCAGTGATGTTGGTCCATCCTGGGACTCTGCACTCCTCACATGGTGTCCCGCTTGCTTGTTCTTACCCCTGAGCATTCTAAACTCGTGTTACACTCACCAAATCCTGTCGTCTGCGCCAAGTACTATGCAGAAGCAGATTCGTAGATTCATTAAGTGCAACAGGAGACACTGATTACGAGTAAGCTTGTTAACTATTTACTTACAACCAAACAGTGAAACACTTAACCAATCAACAAAATCAAACAAGTATTTATCTAAAACAACCTAAGACCGAACATTTAAAAAAAGCTACTTATCTAAGTGTTCATGCAGGCCCTGTTTTCTACAGTACACTTTCTCATCATCCTTCAGCCCTCTTTGCAACCCAGTCTGAAGAGGATCCCCTAGCGAACGCCAGCCAATGGGAGCAAGCTGATATATCTTTCGAACAGGGCAATCAGTAACCAATATGGTGGAAACGGCTTTCAGCCAACAGGTAAGTTAACCCTTGTTTGCAAATCTTTGGGATTTGCTACATGAATGGCTTGGTGTGCTCATTTGCTGAATATGTTCAAGTTGAAATTGATAGATATTTGAATACATAGGGGATCACAGAATATGACTAGCAGCTGGTAAAATGAAATGAGATACAGGATCAGTCATGATATGAAATGTTATGGTGGGCTCAAAGAGCCATATACTGCATCCCATTCTTGCTTCTACTTCTCACACTTAAACAGGAGATGATTTGGTTTTCGACCATAAATATAGATATATTATTTTAAGAAAAATATCAGTATAGCATTTCTTTAAATAAGCAGAACAATTTTTATTAAAGGAAGACTTCAACGTTAGACATATCTAGGACAAATAATGCAAAATGAAAATTCAGCTAGATATTGAAAATATAGGAGTAAAGATTGATAGAGAAGGGACAGGTATATCCTGACACATTCTCTAGTATAGTAAGAGAAGTCAGGCAGTAATTGCAAAAGATATTTCTAACTCTTTGGGTAAGGAAACTGAGCAGAAAACTGACACATTTTTCAATGAAACTGCTGGCTCAGAAGGGGTCAAATAAATTAGTTAAATAATTATTAGCTAATGAAGCTAGTTATGATGATCAATAAATTGTCAAATTAATCTTAACTCTGGGGAAACATTTATACAAACCAACTATGGATAGCTAAAATACATTTGTTAATGACCGTATGTCATAAAACCCACTCAAGATTTTTAAGGAAAAAATTATTGTCTTAATAATGGAATAAGTAGATTAGTATTTTTAAAAGTTATTTAATAAAGGGATAATTGGAGATGGCGGTTACTAAAATCAAGGCAAACAACACAAACTGGGAACACACATCAAAGTTGCTGGTGAACGCAGCAGGCCAGACAGCATCTCTAGGAAGAGGTACAGTCGACTTTTCGGGCCGAGACCCTTCGTCAGGACTAACTGAAGGAAGAGCTAGTATGAGATTTGAAAGTGGGAGGGGGAGGGGGAGATCCAAAATGATAGGAGAAGACAGGAGGGGGAGGGATGGAGCCAAGAGCTGGACAGGTGATTGGCAAAAGAGATACGAGAGGATCATGGGACAGGAGGTCCATGGAGAAGGAAAAGGGGAAGGAGGGGAAAACCCAGAGGATGGGCAAGGGGTATTGTTAGAGGGAGAGAGGGAGAAATAGGAGAGAGAGAGAAAGAATGTGTGTATATAAATAAATAACGGATGGGGTATGACGGGGAGGTGGGACATTAGCGGAAGTTAGAGAAGTCAATGTTCATGCCATCAGGTTGGATGCTACCCAGACAGAATATAAGGTGTTGTTCCTCCAACCTAAGTGTGGCTTCATCTTTACAGTAGAGGAGGCCGTGGATAAACATATCAGAATGGGAATGGGATGTGGAATTAAAATGTGTGGCCACTGGGAGATCCTGCTTTCTCTGGCGGACAGGGCATAGGTGTCCAGCGAAACGATCTCCCAGTCTGCATCCAGTCTCGCCTATACATAGAAGGCCACATCGGGAGCACCGGACGAAGTATATCACACCAGCCTACTCACAGATGAAGTGTCGCCTCACCTGGAAGGACTGTCTGGGGCCCTGAATGGTGGTAAGGGAGGAAGTGTAAGGGCATGTGTTGCACTTGTTCCGCTTACAAGGATAAGTGCCAGGAGGGAGATCAGTGGGGAGGGGTGGGGGGGACGAATGGACAAGGGAGTCGTGTATGGAGCAATCCCTGCGGAAAGCAGACGGGGAGGAGGGAAAGATGTGCTTAGTGGTGGGATCCCGCTGGAGGTGGCGGAAGTTACGGAGAATAATATGTTGGACCTGGAGGCTGGTGGGGTGGTAGGTGAGGACCAGGGGAACCCTATTCCAAGTGGGGTGATGGGAGGATGGAGTGAGAGCAGATGTGCGTGAATCTCTTACTAGCTCTTCCTTCAGTTAGTCCTAACGAAGGGTTTCGGCCCGAAAAGTCGACTGTACCTCTTCCTCGAGATGCTGCCTGGCCTGCTGTGTTCACCAGCAACTTTGATGTGCGTTGCTTGAATTTCCAGCATCTGCAAAATTCCTCGTGTTTACAATTCAAACCAGTCATTGTTTTGTTAAATATTTGATTTCTTGTGCAAATATAAAACAATTCTTGAAACTTAAATGCAAAGGAATGACCTATATGCTTCCATTCACCTTCATATCTACATACGCTTACAATTGCTTGCAGACCATTAAAGATTGTCGTCTTGTTTTATTATTTCCATCCCCTCATTCTTCTCTGGGAGCAGGTGAGATTGAATTTTTTTTAACTTTAAGTTGTGTATGGAACTTTATTCCTCACTCTGATCTATTCCAAGTTTCTGGGTATCGTGACTGGAAAGTCTATGTTATTTTCACTCTGACTGTGTGGCTGGCGGTTGATTACAGAAGCACACACAAAAAATAAATATGAATAAAGAATGAACTGCATGGCAGAGGCAAAAGAATTATTTTTTGCTGGCCATGACCAAGACATTATCTTTAAATTTAATGCTGTGTAGACTAATCCAAAAAAAGGCTGTACCTGAAGGGTCATTAAGCCCCATAAATAAGAGCTTATGGCAGTCTCCATCTGGCTGCCTTTGGCATATGATACTTCATTTCTCTGATTATTGTTGGCTCTCTGTGAAAGATGGTCAACTTTGAGTGGACCAGGAAATGAATTCCAAGCTCCAGATTGAGAACAGAATTAAACCAGTGCGCCAGTCATTCATAATGGTCTGAAGCAGGTAAAGTCACATGAAAGTTGAACTAGTTCAGTTAATACCAGAAAAGACTTTTCATATCTATGCCCAAACCATTTCTAGCACAAAAATAAAACTCACTAAGCTGTATATATAAACATGCAAATAAATGGCGGTTCCAAAGCTGTGCTTCTTAATGTATAACAGCTACTCTAAATGTGAGTAGGGAGTAGAAAATTGTTTTTCTCTGCTGGAAAGAACTTGAGCAGTATTTTTTTTGGAATGAAAGATGCTTTAATGGAGTGAAATTTGAATACAAATAGTAGCTTAACAGCTGGCAGTGTGACTGTACCAGCTGAAGAGATTTTAGCCTAGACTTGCTGAGCTGGGCTTTTTCATTTTCAAGTGCACAAGAACGTAAGGAATAGAGGCAGTAGGACTCCATTCTACTCCTCATGCTCACTCCAACATTCACTATGATCATGGAACTTAGATGTAATTTTTATTTTCATACCTCTTTCTTTTACTGACCGCGTATCCCACAATTTCCTAAGTATCTAAAAGCAATCATTCTCTGTAATGAATGTCTTCTGCAATGGAGCCTCTAATTTGTTAAATATTGTTTGTTGACTGTCATGTCTCTTAACATGGGTTTCCAGTTAGTCATAGGGCCGCCCGGTAGCGTGTTAGCTCAACCATTCAAATTCTCATTGCTGCCTGTAATGAGGTGTGAACACATGGGTTTCCTTCGGGTGCTCTGGTTTCTTCCCACAATCCCAAGATATACCAGTTGGTAGGTCAATTGGTCATTGTAAATTGTTCCATGATTAGGCTAGGATTAAATCGAGGAATTGCTGGGCAGCATGGCTCAAAGGTTCAGAAGGTCAGTGCTATATCTCAATAATAAATAAAATAGTTAACTCATGCTTCATGCCTTTCTAAATCACATTGTCTATACAAAATATTATCATTATCATTCTTTCCTCTTAGCTATTTGGTTATTAATGAATCCTTTGTCATTGCGCAACACTAGACCATTGCTCCAAATGTACTAGTCCAGATCCGCGTAGCTATTAGTGCAGGTAAGGCAAGTTTGTGGTGGAGTGGTGAGCTCGCGCCTAGTATAAGGAACCCAAGTGACACATATATGGGTCAGAACAACTGCTGTTCACAGAAATTGTCTGGAACTCAATGACAGAGGGGGATGTTTTGCCATTCATTCATGCTGCCAAGTTTATTCAATGGCATTTAATAAAATACAAATTATTAAAAATTGCAGCTTCATTTATTCTAATTAAGATGGGACCAACGAATAATGCTACCAAAGGTGATATCCTCGTGACAGGTCACGAAGCAACTCCTTTCACTGCTTTTATATCTTATTTTTACTTCATTTGTCGCTTAGCCACAGTTGGAGCCTGCTACCGACATTCCGATGGTGTATTTTTGAATAAATCTGGAGCTTTGCTCTCTCCAAGAGTGTTCCAAAAGGCTGCGAGCAAAACGTGCGGCATGGAGGGCAGAAGCTGGGAGACAGGGCACGAGCCAGTGATCGACACTGTCTCTCGCCAATCTCACTGAGGGAGATTGAAATCGTCGAGGCTGGTGCAGAGAGCAAGTGAATATTTGGTGACATATACAAGCTTCTTGCTCACTGTTGCTGCAGGAAGGTATCTGCGTGTGACAGTGTCTCTCCCTCTCCTTCTCTCCCTCTCCTTCTCTCCCTCTCCTTCCCTCCCTCTCCTTCTCTCCCTGTCTCCCTCTCTCCCTCTCTCCTTCTCTCCTTCTCTCCCTCTCTCCCTCTCTCCCTCTCTCCTTCTCTCCCTCTTGCACGCTGCTCCCGAGGGAAGGTGTTTGCATTCAAATGATCTCTCTCCCTCGATGCTGTTGGAGGATGATGCGGAGCAAGGTTTAATCAACGTGGTTTGTGGATTGTAGACTTTTAATTCACATATGATATACGTGCTCGCTTGGGTGATTTTGAATCGGGGTGTCTTGCAGATAACAAACACGGAACTGAACTAAATATGCTTTTTGATTTTGTGTTTTTATATTCTGTGTTTTTGCTTTTTTTTTGTTGCTGCTTGTGTGATTTGATTTTTTTTCCTGTGTGGAGGGAGTGGGGACTGATAGGTTTTTTTTTGAATGGGTTCCAAGGTGCTTCTTTCTTTTGTGGCTGTCTGTGGGGAAGACGAACCTCGGAGTTGCTAGCTGAATATAAACTTTGTTAATAAATGT
The DNA here is from genome assembly GCF_963921235.1 of Mobula hypostoma. Lineage (NCBI taxonomy): Eukaryota > Metazoa > Chordata > Chondrichthyes > Myliobatiformes > Myliobatidae > Mobula > Mobula hypostoma. The sequence goes on along the minus strand of NC_086099.1, from coordinate 75,759,208 downwards.
ACTTCACAAACAAAAGAAAATCTGCAGATGCTAGAAATCCGAGCAACACACACTAAATGCTGGAGGAACTCAGCAGGTCAGGCAGCATCTATGGAAAAAAGCACAGTCGATGTTTCGTGTGGAGACACTTCGGCAGAACTGGAGAAAAAAAGATGAGGAGTAGATTTAAAAGGTGGGGGGACGAAGGGAGAAACACTAGGTGACAGGTGAAACCGGGAGGGGGAGGGATGAAGTAAAGAGCTGGGAAGTTGATTGGTGAAAGAGATACAGGGCTGGAGGGGTGGGGGGGGGGGAGTCCGACAGGAGAGAACAGAAGGCCATAGAAGAAAGAAAAGTGGGAAGGAGCACCAGAGGGAGGTAATGGGCGAGCAAGGAGACAAGGTGAGAGGTAAGAGGGGATAGGGACCGGTAAGGGGGGGAGGTGCATTACCAGAAGTTTGAGAAATCAGGTTGGAGGCTACCCAGATGGAATATTAGGTGTTGTTCCTCCAACCTAACTGTGGCCTCAACATGACAGTACAGGAGGCCATGGATTGACATATCAGAATGGGAATAGGAATGGGAAGTGGGAAAAAATAGTTGACGACTAGAACTCCTTACTGATGGCCTCAAGTGAAATGAGTCAGGGTTGACAAAGAAAGCAAGCTTCCTGTGGTACAATCAGTTGGGAAAATCTGCTTGAGAAAGTATCTCTGTAAAACTATAGATAACAGCCTTCAATTTTAAAGTAAAAAAAAACAATGTTCCCATATGCCCTTGTAGCAAATCTTCCACAAAGACTCAAAATGCTTTCCTGTGAAGACTTTTGATCATGGTTGCTGCCAGGCATCGGTTTAAAGGGATCTCTGGATCCAGCAATGCAATATTATCTAAGTAGCCAAGCAGTTACTTACAATCAGAAGCTCACAGGATCAGGAAAAAAAATATAAATCTTAATTAACATTTAAATGCTCTGCAAAAGAAAGTCTGAAGCAAAAAAAGATTAACTTTTGTCACAATTATGTACTTTTTTACTATTTTGAACCATTTGTGTAAATTATACTTTATACTTTATTCTTGCCAAACAATTGATACTAGAATGTACAATCATCACAGCGATATTTGATTCTGTGCTTCCCACTCCCTGGATTACAAATATTAAATATTAAAAATAGTAAAAATTGGTAAATATTAAAAATTTAAATTATAAATCATAAATAGAAAATAGAAAAATGCAAAGTAAGATAGTGCAAAAAAACCGAGAGGCAGGTCCGGATATTTGAAGGGTACAGCTCAGATCCGGGTCAGGATCCGTTCAGCAGACTTATCACAGTTGGAAAGAAGCTGTTTCCAAATCTGGCCGTACGAGTCTTCAAGATCCTGAGCCTTCTCCCGGAGGGAAGAGGGACGAAAGGTGTGTTGGCTGGGTGGGTCGTGTCCTTGATTATCCTGGCAGCACTGCTCCGGCAGCATGTGGTGTAAAGTGATTCCAAGGACGGAAGATTGGTTTGTGTGATGTGCTGTGCCATGTTCACGATCTTCTGCAGCTTCTTTTGGTCTTGGACAGGACAACTTCCATACCAGGTTGTGATGCACCCTAGAAGAATGCTTTCTACGGTGCATCTATAAAAATTAGTGAGGGTTTTAGGGGACAGGCCAAATTTCTTTAGTTTTCTCAGGAAGTAAAGGCGCTGGTGGGCCTTCTTGGCAGTGGACTCTGCTTGGTTGGACTAAGTCAGGTCATTTGTGATATTGACCCCGAGGAACTTAAAATCTTTTGACCTATTTCACCTGCGCACCACCGATGTAAATTGGGTCGTGCGGTCCGCAACTCCTTCTGAAGTCAACAACCAATTCCTTCATCTTGCTGACATTGAGGGATAGGTTATTGTCTTCGCACCATGCCATCAGGTTTTTAATTTCCTCTTTGTACTCAAACTCATCATTACCCGAGATACGGTCTACAATTGTTGTGTCATCAGCAAACTTATTTATTGAGTTTGATGGAAACTTGGCTACACAATCATGGGTGTACAGTGAGTTCAGCAGGGGGCTGAGTACACAGCCCTGAGGGGCACCGTTGCTCAGAGTGATTGTTGAGGAGAGCTTGTCCCCTATTTTTTACAGCCTGGGTCCTGTCTGTGAGGAAGTTGAAGATCCAGCTGCAGATCTGAGTGCAAAGGTCCAGGTTCCGGAGCTTAGAAATCAGTTTATTTGAAATGATGGTGTTAAAGGCATAGCTGTAGTCAATGAAAATGAGCATTACATATGTGTCTTTATTCTCCAGTTGTTCTAAGGAGGAATGCAGGGCCAGAGAGATGCCATCTGCCGTTGACCTGTTGCTCTGGTAGGCGAATTGCAAAGCATCGAGGTTGACCGGTAGGTTGTGTTTGATGCGTGCCATAACCAATCTCTCGAAGCACTTCATAACAATTGATGTCAGAGCCACAGGTCGATAGTCATTCAGGCATGCCACCTTGCTCTTCTTCGGCACTGGGATTATCATTGCCTTCTTAAAACACAAGGGGATCTTAGACTGAAGCAAGGAGCAGTTGAAGATGTCAGCAAACACTCCGGCTAGCTCACTTGCACAGGCCCGGAGAACCCGTCCTGGGTCACCATCTGGGCCCATCACCTTCCTTGGATTTATCTTCAGAAAGGCCCTTCTAACGTCCTCCTCGGTGATGATGAATCTCAATGCCACCAGGTCCGGTTCATCTGGAGATATTGGGATGCTCCTCTTCTGTTCGAATCTTGCGTAGAATACATTAAGTTCATCAGGAAGAGAAGCGCCACAGTCATTGATATTCCCAGCCTTTTCTTTACGCCCAGTGATCTCATTTAGACCTTTCCATAGTCTACTGGCATCCCTCTGGTTAGCCTGGGCTTCCAACTTGGCTCAATATTGCCTCTTGGTGCCCTTAATGGCTTTCCGGATTTCACACCTGGATTCTGTGTAGTGATTGGTATCCCCAGACCTAAAATCCGCAGCTCTAGCCTTTAAAAGGGACTTGACCGCATAATTCATCCAAGGTTTCCAGTTAGGGAATACCCGGATCGTCTTGCGAGACGCACAGTCTTCTGTGCATTTCCAAATAAAGTCCGTGACAGCTGAGGCATACTCATTGAGGTTAGCTGCCGAGTCCTTGAATACTAACCAGTCCACCGATTCAAAGCAGTCACGGAGGACCTCATCCATTTCCTCCATCCAACTCGACACTACTTTTGACACTTAGCATATTCTTATGACCATAATATTTGCTAGACTTTTGTGATTATTACTAGCCCACTTCCAATTCATACCAAAAGATGTAACACACACAGATAGGTTCACTGTAATCATCATTAATAAATATATTAAGTTTTCAGCAATTTACTGATTTCTGGATATCATATTGGAGAGTGGTGCAGAACAATTGTTGATGAGCAGGAAATTACTGACAGTGACTCAGTTAACTGTGCTAGTATGCATATTGAGAAGCTGTCATTCGTTTCAAGGCAGAATTTCACCATCATTACAACCACTGTTCCCTCTGAGCTGCATGAGTGCACGGCCACGCAGTCACTGAAATGCACCGCACACATAGCTAGAAAAAGATTATGAAACATAAAAAAATTTCTTTGTTGTACTGTATTTAATTGTACTTCTCAATTAATAAATAAAATCAAAATTATGTGACTTTTCAATTTTCATTCTAAATAATCATAATATGCATATTACAAAAAGAAGTTTTCAGGCCATGTAAAAAGCTCTTGCTCAGAGCAATGGCTGGTCTGCACAGCTGTAAAAATTATTAGAAGGAAAGTTGATTGTAACCTGTTGAACTCTAGCCAATACAGCACATTGGAGAACAGGATACAGAGCTGTACTCCTTCTTCCCCAATGTACATTATGTAATCTTATTTTCAATTACTGCTAACTTTTATCTTTTGCAAAAAATAATGTTGACTAACTGTGACTGAGTTTTAATGAGCTAGAAGATCCCTCAGCTGCAGGCTTTATTTTCCCATCTGCCTGAAAAAATATTGGGATAAATCTCTGCATATGAATAATCAGAATTAAATGATACAAGCGGCAATGTTCTGTCAAAATTATTTGAAGTGCTCCTGCATCTTCGCTGGAACAGTCTCCAGACAATGTCTGTACTTGTCATAACAAAGCTGATCATGAGCAACAGAAAAACAAGCTGTTTTACGGATCTTTCTCTCAACCGGCTACTTCTTTTAAACCATTCCAAATGCTGACAAATACAGTAGATCTTGAATGCACGCGGAACTTTTCAAATGCAATTAAAATTATGCATCAAAACAATTGAATAAAAATTGGTAAAATATGGAGTAAAATAACAAAAAAAAAATACTTGTCACACTTGTCTGTCTATTTGGCAGAGACTTAAAAGGATTTTAAACCCATGGGTTTGAATCTTCCTGACCCCTGTGCCTGGTGATGAAGTTTGCTGGTTCCCACAGATAAGGGGCAGGGACTGAGTTAATTATGTGACTATTTGAGACAACAATAGATCATGGCAAATTTATTCACTGATAAATGATACTTGTCTGCTTCTTTCTCACTCCAGGCTGCAAGAAGATGTGGAGCAGTTGTTGACATGGAAAGATTCTATGAATCTTAGCGGAGAAAGGGCCCTCAAGATGAAATCAATATAAGCTCTGGGAAGAGGAGATCCAATATTTTTTCCTGTCATATTTTCAAATTTCAATCATCTTCCATCTCACTTTAATATTCAGGCATTTGTATGAATGCTTTCAAAGATCTGGTTCGATAATGGGATTTGTAATTTGTAGTGGAGAGGCTAGGGGCATTGGCTTTGGGAAAGACCTGTGAAGCTGGTCAGTACCTACGGTGCATGCGGAACATGCGCAGCAAAAAACCTAATGCCCTTGAGATCAAAACACCACCTGCAACGGAAATGGTCTTACATGTTGCATATGACTTTCCTCTGCTATTTCCTCCATTGCAGGACAAGTGAAGTGAACAGGTCGAATGACGGCCCTGTGGTATAGGGAAATCCATGATTGTGGTAGGCCTTGAGCGGACAAAATCTGGGCATCATTGTGCAGATCAGGTGAGGTTGTGATGGTTTCCCAGGGGATGTGGTGTCAGGTTTATGATCGCTGGGACAGGGTTGTTCAGAATCATGTCTGGATGAGTGGACCAAAGTGAGAACTCAAGACTGAGATCGAGGATTATGAGAGATGAAGATAAGTGATCCAAGGCACAACTGCAATACTTCTAAATTAAATAGCATCTATCTGAAGTTGGTTCTCAATGGCGGATGTCACAGAATGGAACCTGTTCAGGGAGGACCTTTCAAGTCATACTGAAGCAGCCTTACCTGTACTGTGAAGGATTAATTCAGCTTGAGAGCCACTATCATCTGCAAGACTCATCTGTGAGATGGAATTTGGAATGAGCTCTTCGGGCCTGTGTGGGGAACCAGAGAGCATTGAGCGCTAAGGCTTTGAGAGTACATGGATTGATTAATTGCTGTTTAATGAGAGATGCTAATCATCTAAGTTTCTTTGCGTTTTTCTCAAGCAAAACACTCTTTATAATCCAATCTTTTGTGCTTTCTTTTTCAACTTGTTAAGTTTATTTTGATGGGTTTGGGAATTCTGTGTTTCTTGTATTAATTAAGCAGATGTCGGATTAGTGCTAATTGCAGGGTCCTAGTTTTGAGAATGTTATGTGTCACTGTGTCGTTTGGCTGAGCCACTGACATTCTGTTGGAATTATTATGAATAAACTTTGGTTGTGTCTTTACATGGGAACCTGTATTTACCCCGCACTTGGGTTCCAACATTGCCAGTGCACGTCACGACAGAGGGATCCTGCCGTGTAATGTACCCAGCAGAGGTTAAATAGTGGCATTTTGACATCAGTCAGCTTCAGATGATAGCATCATCTATTCTCAAGGCCACATTTCGAGTTTCTTAAGCCCATGTTCCGAGTTTACTTTCTGAGTGTCTCTAGTCTACATTCCAAGTTTCTCAAGTCCATGTTCTGAGGCTATGTTCCAAGTGTCTCCAGTCTACATTCTGGGTTTCTCAAGTGCACATCCCAAGTTCATGTTCTGAACTTTTGTTATCAATAGACAATAGACAATAGGTGCAGGAGTAGGCCATTCGGCCCTTCGAGCCAGCACCGCCATTCACTGTGATCATGGCTGATCATCCACAATCAGTATCCAGTTCCTGCCGTATCCCCATAACCTTTGATTCCACTATCTTTAAGAACTCTATCCATCTCTTTCATGAAAGCATCCAGAGACTTGGCCTCCACAGCCTTCTGGGGCAGAGCATTCCATATATCCACCACTTCCCTCAACTCCGTTCTAAATGGCCTACCCCTTATTCTTAAACATCAATGTTTTGAGTTTCTCAAGTCCATGTTCTGAGCTTCTGTAATCTGTGTTCACAGCTTTTTCTGGTTCTCAAGGCTTTTCTGGGTCTAAGTGTCCAAGATTCTCAAGGTGTTCCATGGCCCTCCTGGTCTCCTATGGTTCTCCAGGTTTCCAAGGTTTATTCAATGTTTTCCCTGTCTCAAGGTTCCCAAAGCTCCAGGTCTCCCAGGGCTGTCAAGTGCCAGCCATTGGTGGTGGGGTGGGGTGGGGTGGGGGTGTGTGGTGTTCTGTAATGAACTCTTCAGGCCTATGAGAAGAGCTAGAGAGCATTTGGCTCTGAGGATCTTTAGAGCACCTGAATCAGTACATTGTTGTTTAGCAAGAGTTGTTAATCACTTAGCGGCCAAGCCACTGATGCACTGATGTTCCACTTCAATTTCTAGTGAATAAACTCTGGTCGCCGTCTCCATGTTGGAGTCAGTCTTTCTTCCACACTTGGGTTCCAACATTGCTAGCGTACATTGTGACAGAGTTTCACAATATACCCATCCATGCATAACGCCACCGAGTCAGTCTGTCTACGCCTATGTACTGGTGCGTGGGATGTTCAGATGACCCAGAGACAATATCCTGAACTTTGATACTTGGACAGTAGGTGTCTCATCAAATCTAACCATAGAGTTTCCTACATAAGAAGTAGTGAAGATAATCAATGAATCAATGTCCCATGTATAGAATTTCTTGCCCATCATCCTGATCCTGTTGGGGGCGGGTGGTTGGTTTGCCTCATCAGTTATCAAAATTTGCAGCATTTTAACAACAGGGATGAAGCAGTTCATGGAGCTTCTCTTTCTTCATTGAATTTGCATCTCAAATTTTCCGTGGGGAAGAATTTCTGCATTATTTACTTTTCACATTGGTTGCATCATGATCTGGTACAGCAAGTCGAATGTGCAGAAATGTAAAATGCAGAAGAGGGTGGAGTACTGTGCCCAATACATTTTGGGCACATCACCACCATTTGTATTATTACAGTAGATGCTGCTTCACGAAGACAGCATCTATCATCAAAGAGCCTCACCATCAAGGCTACACCATCTTTTTGCAGCTACCATTGAGCAGGATGTATAGTAGTCTGAAGTTCCACACTTCCAGGTTCAAGAACAGCTACTTCCATTCAGACAGCCTGTAAAACCCTAATCACTACAGCTTAACAACACTATGACCACCTTGCAATAAAATGGACTTCATAGTTTTTGTTCTAATTATGTTTTCCTGAAAAAAATTGTGTATAATTTATGATTAATTTATGTTTTACTTGCAAATGGTGCCTATAGCTGCCATCTGTCTGTGATGCTGCTGCAAGTTAGTTTTTCATTGCACCTCAGAATCTAATTCGGTATCAGGTTTATTATCATTACCTTATACGACATAAAATTTGTTGTTTTGTGGCAGATACTCTCTGATCTGCTCAGTTCCTGCAGCATTTTGCTTGTGTTTCTCTAGATTTACAGCATCTGCAGAATCTCTTATGTAGATGAATTTTCCTTCTGTTAGCACATTGTTAAATGTGTATCCCTGCCAAAGCTCAGTGCAGATCTGTTTTGTCACTTAACCTTCTGGTTAGTTGCATATTTATGGAGCCATCACTCAACACTGTAACTAGCGACCCCTTCACCATCAGGTCTGATTATCTGAAGGTGCTGCGAATCTGGTTTGGAAGGGCCGAGTCATGCAACAAGAATTAGCTGGAGTGGATTTGGGAGGTAAAGTGGAGACTGTGGGGAGGACACTCCCTTGATAACCTGATTATCAAGTGTGTGGTGCTCTCAAGGCTGATGCACTTCCCATTTCTCCAGCTTAGAAATCACCTGGGCCGTTTTATGGCTCATCTAGGGATCCAAAATGGAGTGAGTCATACAGATCACATACAGTCCAAGGAAGCTCTGAAATGTCATATGCTAAAGGGCTTTTTTTTAGTTTACCTCTCTTTGTATCTCTTCATGTGAATAATTGTAATTGATTAATTGTGCATTGATGTGTTGAAAATAGTTGTTTCCCTTTTTAACATTATTTAAATTAATTGTAATTATCTCTGATTATTAGAGACATTTCTAAACAGTGAACCCAGTTTTGATCTAAGTAGCCATCAAGATGGTGTTGCTGCCTTAGAGTACTAGGGATGATAGCTCAGATGGTTATGTTCATTGGCTACAATAAAGTTAGTTTCAATGGGTAGTGGGAGGACCAAATGGGAGTTACTTGGCATATAGGTGAGAATTGATTATAGTGTGGGTTGGGGATATGGGGCAGGAAATGAGACTGATAGGATTGCCTTTTTTGGGCTGAAAATCTTCTTTCTGTGCTACAATAAATAAGTGATCTTTTCTAATCAAAGTTTATAATGCATAATTCTAATAAAATGATCAAAATGGCTTTTGTTTGAAAAATATTGAAGCTGTGGATTTCAGTCTTTTTGAAGTTGTAGTACAAGTATATGTATAGCAAAGATGATGATGATGAGGTTTCCATCGGTTGTGGTCGACCATGGATATTTTGTCCTAGCTGTCTAGATATGCAAGCCAGGGCAGTGCAATAAGGAGAGCAAGCATCCCCTCTCCAAGCATCTGATGAACCTGAAGGAACGGCAGAGATTGATACAGTTTGGCATCTGCAGCCATTGGTCCTGGGAAGAAAGGCTAACTAACAGCAATTGGTAGAAATTAGGAACATGTTTGAGGTCATATCCAGCTTCCTGCTCTGCTTCTGGGCTAAGCATAAAGCCCTGCAGAGGTTCTCAGTAATTTTGAGTCAAGAGCAAGGATACAGTTTGCACTGGACTCCTCTTCTTCACACAGTACACTGACAAAAGAGCCTTTCTGATCTGGATCTGTAATGCTTTTAATATTTGATCACTTAACTGTTTTAAATGAAATAAATAGTTTTTTAAACTGTCTTTTTTATTTGTTTACATATTGGAATTGTCTCAGATAATACACATTTAAAGCATTTCATTGGCCTTAGACAGTTCAAACTATTTAGGATCCATTTGCTGATCAGCACCTGGCTGTGGCTACAGCTGTGAGGTCTGCAGCTTGTTTTATCCTGTGTGGCCGAAAAAAGTAAGTTTTGCTCTGAAAGTTGCTTAACTAATATATGTAAGGCACAGGGCAGGTCAAACACAGTATTCTCATTTGTAAGTGAGTCATATGCAGGAAATGGATAAAAAGTAAAACCTTCCACTTCAAAACTTTTGGACAGAAGAATAAGCTGACCTAAATCCAAAAACAAAATAGAGCTTGCAGCCATTGGAGAGGAACAAAGAGTTGGGATTTTGATTTTAATCTTTTCTGTTTCAACAATGGAACATGAGCAGATGTGCCAGGAATAGATCAAAAACTTTTAAGTCCAGCTTTTAAACACAAGTTAAGAAGAAAGAATTGTAGCATCTGGGACAGATCTATGACAAGAACTCATTCATCAATTTATTTTGTACTACAGGTACTCTTAAAATACAATAGCTGTCTCTTTTCCAAAATTATTCGCATTGGGGTATGGTCTCATGCTGAACCACTGATTATTTACAATGTCATTTCTCCTTAACATAACTTTATAAAAACCACTGCTTATAAAATCTAAATAGTTGTGCTTAAATTTAACAACGTACCATGATCAGTCATCACCTTATAAAATAACTTTCAGACCTTATGATTATTTCCAGCCATATGCATCCCTAAATGTATCGTGGACCATTTATCTGTCTTTTTTTTTATTAAATGCAATCATGAACAATGGCCAGATCAGAAATGCTGATCAAGTCAACTAGTTCCCAAAGAGAACTCTGATAGGCCTTTCAGACGGTTCACTGCTGCTCAGCGATAGAACACAAAAAAAATCATATGTACAATTAAAAAAGAGTAGAAATACTGGAGTCATGATGATCATGATGAAATCTGCTGGAGAGAGACATTTATACATATGTCCTTCATCGTTCAAAGAGATTCAAGGATGATGTTGCAGGGTGACAAAATGTGACAGGAGCACTTGGAAATAAAAACTAATTCCTACCGGGAGAAAACAGCACCTGTCCTTTCCGCACTGTTCTCCAGCAGTTTAAGGACTAAGTCCAGCCGGAACGTAACTCACAAGTGCTCTTGAAAGTCAGGTATTAACCCTACCTACCAACAACCAAGCATTGCCATCCTGGTCCCCTTCATGATAGCTTATGAAGAAGCATGAGACTTCCCTCCCAGAGATGATGGGTGTTTGTGCACTTGATTCTTGAAGGCTTGGACCCCATCGTCACAGATGTTTCCAACCACAGCATCTGGAAGGCTGTTCCAAATTCTGATAGCACAGTGAAGGAAGCTTCTATCCAGTGTGTAGGTTCTTGCATCAGGCATAGAAACAGCATGAGCAGGCATAGATAAACTTGACCGTGTGGTGCGCCATCTCTCATAAGATGAAGGAACCATAGCGAGAAGGTCTGCAGGGCTGTGGCTGGTGTGCATTTTGTATAGCGCAGTAGCTGCAGCAACCTGTCGTCTGTGGTGTAAGCTACTGATGGCTGGCTTCTCATGAACTGTGGCTTCATCTACACCTATAATCCTGAGAGCCTTTTTTTGAATGAAATCAAGCTGGCTGAGGACATTCTGTGAGGCATTCATCCATGGTAAGTGGCATGTCTGCCACTTTTTGTAGTTCATTTTTTCCCGCATTGATTCCAGTCACAAAATTTGTTCCATTACTTCTGGTATGCACTCAGTGGAAAGATATAGTCATTAGTGGCAGTTTTTCAAGGATAAGAAATCCTTTGCAGTACAATGAAGCTTTTTAAACAGCCTCACTAGAGTGGTGGAAGTAAGCTACCAGCTCCTTCTTACCAACTCATTCTCTCTTCATTGTTATTATCTACATTGTTCTCTGGGGCTGCACTTCAAACCATTATTTCACTCATCCTGCATGACATTCAATCTTTATGTACACCATGAATGAGTAAACCATTGTAATCCAGAACACTTTTCACATTTTCTTATTTGAGCCCTTCAAATAACTGGATTTGCCAAGCTGTTATAATTACTAAAATCAGTCCGATATCCACAGGTGCAGATGAGTTATCCTGGGAATTTCACACAAAATGCTGGAGGAACTCAGCAGGCCAGCCAGCATCTATGTAAAAAAATGCAGTTGATGTTTTGGGTCGAAACGTCAACTGAACTTTTTTCCACAGATGCTGCCTGGCGTGCTGACTTCCGCCAGAATTTTGTGTGTGTTGCTCGGATTTCCAGCATCTGCAGATTTTCTCTTGTTTCTGGGAATTTCACACCATCAGGAATCCTTTACTCTCTGTATACCCATGACTGTGTCGCCACCCACAGCTCCAATCTGCTAATTAAATTTGCTGACAACACTACACCGATTGGCCTAATCACAAATAATATTGAGGCAGCCTACAGAGAAGAAGTCATCCCCCTGACACAGTGGTGTCAAGAAAGCAACCTCTTCCTCAATGTCGCAAAAACAAAGGAGCTGGTTGTGGACTATGGGAGCAATGGAAACATGCTAACCCCCATTGACATCAATGGATCTGGGGTTGAGAGGGTGAACAGCTTTAAGTTCCTCAGCACACACATCACCGAGGATCTCTAGTGGTGTTAACATACCGGTTGTGTGGTGAAAAAGGCACAACAGCACCTCTTTCACCTCAGACGGTTGAAGAAGTTTGGCGTGGACCCCCAGATCTTAAGAACTTTCTATAGGGACACAATTGAGAGCCTCCTGTCTGGCTGCATCACTGCTTGGTATGGGAGCTGTACCTCCCTTAATCATAGGACTCTGCAGAGAGTGGTGCAGACAACCCAGTGCATCGGTAGATGTGAACTTCCCATTATTCAGGATATTTACAAAGGACAGGTGTGTTAAAAAGGGCTCCAAAGATCATTGAGGACCTGTAACCCCAACCGCAAACTGTTCTGGCTGCCACCATCCGGGAAATGGTACTGCAGCATAAAGGCCAGGACCAACAGGCTCTGGGACAGCTTCTTCCACCAGGCCATCAGCCTGATTAATTCATGCTGACACAACAGTATTTCTACATTATATTGACTGTCCTGTGGTATATACTATTTATTATAAATTATTATAAATTGCATTTTGCACATTTAGACAGACATAATGTAAAGAATTTTAATCCTCATGTATATGAAGGATGTAAGTAATAAAGTCAATTTAATGGTCACATCAGTGTAGATACTTTATTTCATTTTTGCCTTATTGATTATGAAACTTTGATGCAATGTTCCATTTAATTTGTTTTTACAGCTATGTGAACCAACCATTTCTCTTGTTACGTACCCCGTAACTGGGTTGCCAAACCAGCAGAAATGGGTCGCTCAGTTGGAGTCTGGATTACTAGAACTAAGAAAGTTTTATTAAAGAAACAAGCAACACAGTAATCGAAAGGATAATAAATGCAACAGTTCAGCAATGATAAACACACATGTGCACAGAATTAAGATAACAGCATCAATCAAGCTCTATCGTTGTCTAGGGGTAAGTGACCAATTTCAAAGTGACACAAAGTTCAGTCCAATTTAGTTCAGTTCGCCGTAATCGTTGCCATGGCGATGGACAACATGGGGGGGGAGGGAGAGAGAGAACGAGAACGACTGATCATTCAGAACGGCTTCCACTCACAGACCGGCGATATTGCTCACAAGCAGCTTTCCGGCGGGTCCTTTGTGATGTCACCTGAGGCCACCGACTATGACCCCTCCTCCAGATGCGGTCGATCCTCTGCAGTGAACCCGGCACCCAAGCGAGGGTGGACACACACCGGGTTCCTGCTGATCGTACATTTCCACCCTGTGCATTTAAGGCCGATCCCCCGATCAGCCGTCCAAGAGCTTCCCACCGACTTGTGAGAGGCAACCTGCTTCCAGGGTCTCATTACCTCGGGTGTCGTGTGTGTGTCCTGCCTTAGCAAACCTGTCCCTTTTTATCCCCCTGCTGGGGTATCGCCTGTCCATCACTTCAAACAGTTCAGGGTTCAAAGGGGGAGCCGCTCCAGACAGCACTCTCTCCCGTCCCTTCATTACACATCTCCAGATGCTGCTTCATTGTTCCTTATCTCTCCCTCCCCTGAGGACAGGTGGCAGACCAACTGCTGATGCCACTGATGCTAGCCCAGGCCAGCAAACATCTTAATTTATGTGTATTCTCGTCACACTCTTAGCTTGAAAACTGTATGGCTCTTTTAATGTATTTTTCTGTAATATGCATGCTATGAATATTCAGAATGATAATTGAAAAATCACATACATTTGATTTTATTTATTAATTGAAGGATCTGATGAAATACAGTACAAAGAAAATCATTCATATTTTGTAAACTTTTTCTTGCTGCATAGCAACAAAGTCTATGTGTGTGGGAGCATTTCAGTTAGTCTGTGGCTGCACTCCCACGCAGCTTAGAAAGAACACTGCCTTAAGGAATCTGGGTAACTCCACAGCTATTAAGAATGTAGGTGGGCTAGATTTATTTGGAATTTACCTGGTCAATTGAAGTTTGTCTTAAGAGCCCAAGACTAAACACAATGGCAAGAAACATCCTCAAATGATGTTAGAAATTATGCGGAAACAAAGTACAGTGGATTCCAGTTTAATTGGGACAAAACAGGATCAGTACATTTTGGTCCAATTAAGCAGCTGCCCCAATTAATCGAAGTTTGATGGAAATAGTTAAAAATTATTAAAAAAAAGACAAACTACCATTTAACTGAGCAACAAATTATATATTTAGTAGAAATACAGAACAAATTTAAATACTGCCAATTGACTACAGTGCTATAAAACTGTGTATTAGTTTCTAATAGTTATTGACAGAGGGATTCATCCGGTGTACATTGTTGTGTTCTTTTAGTTGACTGTAAATGGACAAAATTATGCTGACACCTAGTGAAGATAATGGACTGCCTTCATACAATGGTTGATGATTGCATCCTCCAGAATCTTCAGTTTCATTGTAACATTCAAGATGATTGTTAATATCTTCAAATTCTTCATAGTTCCTAACCCGTAGAAGTAGAGAAATTGTTTCATTTTCACTCCCAGCCATGTGTGGCATTTCCAAGCCTGAATGCTTGAAATCACAGTGAGTGAAACGGTTCTGAATTATCTTCCTGCTTACTTCTCGCCAACTATCATTGAAAACAATCACTGCTTTTTGAACACAAAGACAACCAACTGATCCTATTTAAAATCTGTTTGCTCCAAGCACAGTGTAGTATCTAATGGCCACACAAATGCACCTGACTGATACTGGTTAGAAACTGTTTGGCAACAACCTTCTGTTCCAATTAACCAGCATAGTATCCCAAATAAACAAAGGGAATTCCAGTTATTTTCTCAATTATTTTTTGTTATTTAAGATTTGTCCCAGATAAATGGCTGCCCAGTTAACTGATGGCCCAAATAACTGAAACTCATGGAATTGTAGTTACTGCACTATCCAAAATCAAAACAGACAAGTCCAAAAATGTTCAGCTTGTATATTAGTAATTCTGGAATGAGGCATGCAAAGTTAACACACCAGTTCAAAATAAAGTCACAACCTGAAATATTGCTTTACTCTTTTTTTCAAATACTGCTCCAGTAGCTGTGTTCTTACAAATGCTCTCATTTTATGATTGAAAACTACAAGAGGATTGGTGGAGTCACTGAGTATACCCAAAGCTGAAACTGATAGATTTTTGGACAGAAGGGAAATGTGGACTGAATGGGAAAATAGACTTCATCACAAGATCTGGCTTGACCTTATTGACTAATGGAGCAGGTGGAACAGGTGCAAAAGAGTTGTATGACCTTTTCAAGCTCTTATATCATATTCACCTATGTTTTTATGGGTTTGTTCCATTCTACTATACTTATGTATTGCCTCTGAGGTGAAGGGTTTTAGCATCAATTGGCATACAACAAGAAGATAGGAATAACATTGTTTTTGTTTTATAAGAAGCCAATAGTTTCTTTTGAGTTACAATACATGTTTAGCATTTTCAACCAAACTCAATTTCTTTACATACATTTAGAAAGAATAATAGAAATATTGTCAAAGTATTCAGTTAATTGATTTTCAAAGATGGTTTAATCTTTATCTATACAGTATAATAAAAAGAACACACCATTAAAATCACAAATACTAAATCTTCCAGTTATTTAAAATTGGCTTACTAAATTCACATTAGGAAATATTCCCAGTTATACTTATTGACAATTTCATTGTAACTGCTGAAGATGAAATTCATCAAAAAAAGTCATGAAAACACATTTGAACCCTGTGAATAATCTAACTTTACATAACTGGAAATAACTAGTTTTTACTGAAAACTTACTCTTTAATCTATCATAACTTGTTAGCTTCTTTTGAATCAAGTATTTGAATAAAACTTTTAAAATATGCCTACTATGACATAGTCAAAATAAGGTGCTCAGTTTGAAAAGCCTTCTCAAGTAAGTGATTCAATCTGTGGCCAGTTTTGTGAATGGGGTAATCTTCAGGGAGAAAAGAAATGTTCGTCGACCAGTGTTAACTATTGAAGAAACTCTACTGCCAAACTTGTTCATAAAAAGTCACCAATTTTTACATTGAATTAACCAATTCTTCATATTGGGCTGATAAAATTAAAGCAACCATAGTCACATTAATTAATGTATCATGTGAAATAATTAAAGTTGCCAAAGGCGATAAGAACATTTTTAATATCATTACTAATTTAAACATCTTTTTTTTTCCTCAAGGACCTGCACATGTTTCAATTTCAAACCGAAATTTTACAATTCAATTAGTGATAGATCAGCATTGAATTAAGTATATTGATACATATCAGATCAACTTAATTAAAGTAGAAAGGAAAGGAATATAAAATCTGAAATCTCAAAATTGAAACTTTAGCTACATGATGAGGCGGGAGCAGTTTTTTGTTGCCCACTGACTTACCAATGAAGAATTCAGGTCATTTTCTTCAAGTAATGTCTGCAATACTTCTAGTTTTAAATGATGATTAGTTTGTTTCTTTTTAAATCTTTTTATTGAATTAGTACACCAAAGGTAAAACATATAGAAACTAATACACTGTTGCGATATAAATTTACAAGAGATAGTAATACATAAAAAAATACAAACAGTGCAGTTTAGTTATAAAATAATGAGGTAATATAGTAGTATACTAAATTTTCCATATATATCAATAAATAGAAGAAAAAACCCCAAAAAAACCCACCGTGCAACTAACCTAAAAAGCAAAGCAAAGTAATAGGCTAACTAGGTACCAAGTAGACTTAAACAACTTAAACAATCACGTCCTCAAACCCGACCGCCATTAATAACAGTTAAAAAGCAAGAAAGGAATGTAAATATGGTCAAAGAGAAAAAAAAAGTTAGATTAAATGAAAATGTTGAATAAAAGATCTCCAGGTCTGTTCAAATTTAACTGAAGTATCGTAAAGATTACTTCTGGATTTTTTCCAAATTTAAATATAGTATCATTTGAGAAAACCAAAAAAAAACATAGTTGGGGCATTAATCTCCTTCCAATATTGTAAAATACATCTTTTCGCCATTAAAGTAAGAAATGCAATCATTCTACGGGCTGAAGGGGAAAGATTACTGGAGGTTTTAGGTAATCCAAAGATAGCAGTAATAGGACGGGGAGAAATATCTGTATTCAATACCTTTGAGATAATATTAAAAATGTCTTTCCAAAAAGTTTCCAGAGTAGGACAGGACCAAAACATGTGAGTTAAGGAAGCTATCTCCCCATGACATCTTTCACAAAGAGGGTTAATATGAGAGTAAAAATGAGCTAATTTATCTTTAGACATATGTGCTCTATGAACAACTTTAAATTGAATTAGGGAATGTTTGGAACAGATAGAGGAAGTATCGACTAGTTGTAAAATATGCGCCCAGTCATCTGCCAAAATAGTAAAGCCCAATTCCTTTTCCCAGTCGGACCTAACCTTATCGAATGGAGCTATCCTAAGTTTCATGATAGTATTATAAATAATAGCCGTTACAGCTTTCTGACACGGGTTAAGGTTAATTATAATATCTAAAATATTTGTAGGGGGTAACACCGGAAAGGAAGAAAGTATGGTACTTAGGAAATTCCTAACTTGCAGATATCTAAAAAAATGCATTCTTAGTAAGTTATATTTGTTAGATAACTGTTCAAAAGACATAAGAGAGCCATCTGAAAATAAATCCAAAAACCGTGATATACCATTGGTCTTCCAAATTTGAAAGGTATGGTCCGTAGAGGAAGGGGGAAAGAATATATTGCCTAAAATAGGAATTGCTAGCCCAAATTGATTAAGATCGAAAAATTTTCGGAATTGAAACCAGATGCGTAAGGTATATTTAACTATCGGGTTACAAACCCGTTTATGGCGTTTCAAATCGAAAGGAAGAGAGGAACCTAAAATGGAGCCAAGTGTGTAACCTTGAGCAGGTTATAATTCCAATACTACCCATTTAGGAATGGATAGTGTGTCTTGGTCAAGTAACCAAAATTTCATGTGTCAAATATTAATTGCCCAATAATGAAATCTAAAATTAGGTAATGCCAAGCCTCCATCTCTCTTAGCTCTCTGTAGATGTATTCTACCCAGTCTCAGGTTTGTATTTTGCCAAGCAAATGAAGAAATTTTAGAAAAAAGGATTTTGGGACAAAAATTGGTAATGCCTGAAATATATATAAAAATTTTGGCAGAATAAACATCTTAACAGCATTAATACGACCAATCAAAGTTAAACACAGTGGAGACAATTTAAAGGAAAGTCATATAATGTGGTCAATTAAGGGTAGGAAATTAGTCTTAAATAAATCCTTATGTTTACAGGTAATTTTAATCCCAAGCTATGAAAAACGATTATGAACCAATTTAAATGGCAAGTTCTGATATAAGGGAACTTGCTTATTAATCGGGTAAAGTTCACTCTTATTGAGATTTAACTTATAACCTGAAAAAAGACTAAATTGTGCTAATAAATCTAAAGCTGCAGGAATAGATTTTTGAGGATTAGAAATATATAAAAGTAAGTCATCAGCATAAAGTGATACTTTATGAGACTTTAAACCACGAGTTATACCAACAATGTTAGGAGATTCTCGAATAGCAATTGCAAGAGGTTCTAATGCTATATCAAATAATAAATGACTAAGAGGACAACCTTGTTTGGTACCTCGAAAAAGAGGGAAAAAGGGTGAATTTCAAGTGTTAGTACGAACTGAGGCCATAGGAGAATGATATAACAATTTGATCCAGGATATAAATTTCGGGCTGAAGTTAAACATTTCAAGCACCTTAAATAAGTAAGGCCATTTGTCCCTATCAAAGGCTTTTTCAGCGTCAAGGGAAATGACGCATTCAGGATCATTTTGTGACGGGGTATAGACAATGTTTAAAACTGTACGAATATTATAAAAAGAATAACGATTCTTAATAAAACCCGTTTGGTCTTCCGAGATAATATAAGGAAGTGCTTTTTCTAGTCTGTTTGCTAATAATTTAGTAAAAATTTTAGAGTCAACATTTAACAAGGATGTTGATCTATAAGATACAAATTGAGCAGGGTCTTTATCCTTCTTTAATATTAAAGAGATCGATGCTCTATAAAAGGACTCGGGTAGTTTACCAAGTTTTAATGAGGCCTCCAGAAACCTGAATAGCCAAAGGATTAATGAGGATGCAAAAAATTTTAAAAATTCTGCGGTAAACCCATCAGGACCAGAAGCTTTCCCCGAGTTCATAGAAAAAATAACATTCTTAATCTCATCAGTGGTAAAGGGAGTGTCTAACATAGAACATATATCGTGTGAAATCTTAGGAAAATCTAGGTTATCTAAAAAGTCACACATATGTTTAGAATCTCGTGGAGACGCTGATTGATATAAAGAGGAATAAAAGTCAAAAAAGGATTGATTAATCGCAGCTTGATCAAATGTCAGCTGATCTTTTTGATTATAAATCTGATTAATTTGAAATTTAGTAGAGTTAGTCTTTAACTGATTAGCCAACAGTTTACCAACTTTGTCACTATGTATATAAAATTCGCTTCTTGTTTTCATTCTTTGATTTGCAATAGAGGACGAAAGTAATAAACTGTGTTCCATTTGAAGTTCAGTTCTTTGTTTATACAACTTCTCAGAGGGAGCTGTAGCATATTTCTTATCAATTTCCTTAGTTTAGTCCACAAGAACCAGCTCCTCCTCCTTCAACCTTTTCCTCAAAGCAGCAGAGTACGAAATGATCTGACCACGAGTATAAGCTTTAAAAGTATCCCAAAGGGTGTTCATGGATATATCCTCTGTACAGGTAATTGTAAAAAAGAGGTCAATCTGTTCATTCATAAAGTTAACAAAATCCAAGTCCTGAAGCAACAGTGAATTAAAACGCCATTGCCTATTATTTTGTGTATTGGCCAGTATTTTAATAGAAAGCTTAAGTGGAGCATGGTCCGAAATAGTTATGGAGTCATACTCACATTTAACCACTGAAGAAATAAGACGAGAGTCAATTAAAAAAAAAATCAATTCTTGAATAGGAGTGATGAACATGTGAAAAAAAAGAGAAGTCTTTTTCCTGGGGATGCAAAAATCGCCAAATGTCCGTTGACCCAGAATCTGAGAGAAATTAATTAATCAAGGTTGCGGATTTATTGGGTAGAGTCCATATAGGAGCCGAACTGTCCAATAATGGGGATAAACAAGTATTAAGATCTCCGCCCCAGATTAGTGAAGACTCATTCAAATTCGGGAACAAATTAAATAATGATTTATAAAATTCCAGACAGTCCAAGTTTGGAGCATAGATGTTAACCAAAACTACCTTTTTATTAAAGAGTAAACCACTAACCAGTAAAAATCTACCATTTGGATCAGAAATAATATCGTGTTGCACAAAAGTGATTGAGGGATCTATAAAAATAGAAACTCCTCTAATTTTGGCATTGGAATTCGAATGATAGTGTTAATCCTTCCAGAACCTAAAATAATGTAACCTGTCCCCCCTCCGCACATGGGTCTCTTGTAAAAATAGAATATGTGCTTTAAGTCTCCGGAATACTTTAAAGATTTTTTTTCCTTTTAATTGGATGATTAAGACTGTTAGTATTCCAAGAGGCAAAGTTAATAGTAGACTCCATAATCCCTGAAGTCAACCCTCAAATAAAGGAGGATTGCCAATAGGTTCGACCCACGAACCCGGAAAGGGAACAGAGTAAACATGAGAAATCGAGAAAGAGGATGTGACGAATACTTCAATAATAGAAATAGCCCAAGAAGAAAAAAAAACTAAAAAGTGAAGCCCCGCCACCCCCACCCGTAACCTCAAAGCTGAATCTAAGATAGACTAGCCAGACAGAAGCAAGCACTAGATGTACCCCCATGACGTCTGATAGACACTCACTAAAAAAAATGTATATATGGAAAGATCAGCTAATGATGATTAGTTTGAATGAGTTCAATTGAATATTGATGTGCATGGTTCATTTATCAATTATCTTTTGTCACTTATATTGGAAGTGCAGGCCTATGCCATGGAATTTGCACTTATCAAGTGATTATTGGACAAATAAAGATGTTCAGAAACTCAGGAAGTAGCTGTGAACAGAGAACCAGAGATGATGGTCTCACTATTTTCCCTAATCAGAAAACCTTTGGGTACGTCACTGTATTTTCCAATTGTAAGCAAGGCGATGTGTTGTTTAATATATGACAGTACTTGCATATTAAATGGAATAACGCTTTCCCTCTATTCCCATGCTATTAGTCTCAAAGATAATGAACTGGAACCTGATATTCAAACACTGTGCTGCAACCAAGGATGGGGAAAGTTACCTGGACACTGTGATTCAGGAGGAAATCATACCCGTTACATTAACTACTTCGAATTTGTTCTGTGGCCAGGGATAATTGTAGCTCAACAGTTCCAATTAATGTCAGAGAAACATATGCAATATACAGCCTGAAATTCTTTTTCTTTGCAGACATCCACAAAAACAGAAGCATGACCCAACTAGTGAGTGACAGTTAAAATGCTAGAACACCAAAGACCTCTACTCCCCACTTTCACACACAAGAAGCTGTAAAGCGATGACCATTCCCCACTCTACCCACTTCCACAAAAAAGCATCAGCGCCCTCCACCCACCAAGCATGCAATAGCAAGGCCCCCAATAAAGACTATGATCTGCAGTACAACAAAAACTAATGGTTCAGCCGACAATTTGTCATTCCACAGGCTCTCTCACTCCTAAAAAAGGGAAAAAAAGGTGCCCCCTTCACAGCGAGAGGGGAGAAATAACAAAACAGCTCACTGATTTACGGCGTTAAAAGTCTATCATGCCGCTTTTTTTCTGAGTTCTGTGACTTGAGAATTGGCACCAATCTCTCACTCACCAACAACAGAGAAAGCAGGGATCGGCTCTGACAGCAGATCCATTGTTCCTGATTATCCGTTATCTCCGACAATGCTTCAGTCAGTGGCACAGGCTTAGAACCATCCTGTCTACAGGGCTGCAAGACTTCAGAACCCTGAAGGTGCACTTGTCTTCTAGGCTGCGTCATTAGGAAATCGAAAAATGGTTGGCTCCAGGAGCAGGTCCCACTAATGCAAGCAACCGAATTCTGAGTGTAACACCAGGTCAGCAGCTTCAACAGAACTTCATCCACCCTGAAATGGAAAAGGAGAGACATCAGAGGTAGAAATTAAACTCTTTTCATTGATGAACAGGAGGTAGATACAATTTAGCGCCATCATGACTCCGCCTTCGGTTAAGAGAATGTGATTGCGAGTAATGCAGGTAGGAGGATCCTACGAGGTAGTGATGGAGGAGTCTTTGTGCTTGAGCTTGCCCAACAGGTCTGAGATTGTTTCTCCCTGTGAGGATGAGAGTGGGGGCTATAGGAAAGATAAGCAACCTAACTGTGGAACCATGGTTCAGACAGCCATTTAAAAGGGGCGAGAGAAGAGAAACGTACTTATAGTTTGGAGACATTATATTAGGCGATTAAACACAATTTTCTATTGCAAGGATCATGAGCCTCGAAGGTTGTATTGTCTGCCTGGTGCCTGGGTTTCAGACATTTCAGACCAGAGCTAAATGCATGACTCAAAGTTTGGCTTAAGAGTCGTGGCACTGAATTCATAGGACATTGCCACTAGTATTGGGGAAGGAGGCAGCTTTTCCAATGGGATGGGCTCCACCTGAACCATGCTGGGACTAGGGTCCTAGTAAACTGCATATCCAGGGCAGTGGAAAGGGCTTCAAACAAAATAATAAGGGAGTGGGTCGAACAGCTTGTGTCAAAGGAGAGTGCAGTAGAGGCTATTGAAATCTCCAAAATAAAAGTTAAGATATAATATTCAGAAAGGGATAATAATTTAATATCAAGTAACATGGAGAAAAATGGTAGTGAATACATGACTCAAAATGTAAAATTTGAATGCATGCAGTGTACAAAATAAGATAGATAACCTTACAGCACAGGTAGAATTTGGCAGATTTGATGTTGTGGGCATCACTGAGTTATGGTTGAAAAAAGATGACAATTCAGAAGTCAACATTCAAGGATACACGTCGTATTGGAAGGTCAGACAAGTAGGCAAAGTGGGTGGGTGGCATTGTTCATAAAAAAAGAAATCGAAAGATTGAAGAGAAGTGACTTAGGATCAGATGATGTAGAATCCTTGTGGGCAGAGTTAAAACTCCAAGAGTGAAAAGAACTTGATGGAGGTTATAGCCCTCTAAACAGTAGCCAGGATGTGGAGTACAAATATGCAATGGGAGATAGAAAAGGCATATAAAACAGTGATATGATATGATGATCATGGGGGATTTCAATATGTGTAGATTAGGAAAATTAGGTTGGTGCTGGATCCGAAGGGAAGGAATTTGTGGAATGCCTATAAGATAGCATTTTAAAGCAGATTGTGCAAAGCCCACGAAGCAATTTTGGCTTGGGTGTTGTGTAATCAATAGATTTGATTAGCGAGCTGAAGGTAAAGTCAGTGATCATAGTGTGATCAAATTCATCCTGTAGTTTCAGAAGGAGAAGCTGAAATTGGATGTATACACAGTGGAGTAAAGAGAACAACAGGGGCATGAGAGAACAGCTGGCCAATGTTGATTGGAAGGGGACACTAAAAGGAATCAGATTCATAATCAGGTTAATATCATTGGCATATCTTGTGAAATTTGTTAATTTTGTGGCAGCAGTACAATGCAATACATAATTATAGAGAAAAAGCTGTGAATTTCTGTATTTATATATATATATACACATATTCATAAACATATATGAAATGTATATATTAAATAGTTAAATTAAACAAATAGTGCAAAAAAATTAGCGAGGTAGTGTTCATGGGTTCAAAGTCTATTCAGAAATTGGATGACAAAGGCAACCATTGCTGACAAGGGAAGTCAAAGACAGCATTAAAGCAAAAGAAAGGACATACTATACATCAAAAATTAGCGGCAAACTAGAGGATTGGCGAGGGTTTAAAAAGCAACGGAAGGCAACTAAAAAAAAGCAATAAGGAGAGATAAGATGTGCTAGCTAATAAGATAAAAGAGGAAGCTGAAAGATTTTTTCAGATATATAAAAAGTAAAACAGAGGCTAGAGTGGACATTGGACTGCTGGAAAATGATTTTGGAGTCGCAGTAATGGGGAGCAAAGAAATGGTAGGTGAACGGAATACGTATTCTCCCTCAGTCTTCACTATGGAAAAAAACAGCAGCATACCAGAAATTTGAAAATGTTGGGAGCAGAAGTGAATATAGTCACTATTACTAAGGAAATGTTGATAAGGAAGCTGAAAGAATGGAAAGTAGATTTGTCACCTGGATCAAATGGGCTGCACCCCAGGGTTCTTAAAGAGACAGCTGAAGAGATTGTGGAATCATTAGTAGTGATCATTCAAGAATCTCTAGATTCTGGAATAATCTGGAGGACTAGAAAATCTTAAGTGTTATTCCACTCTTTAAGAAGGAGGGGGGCAAAAGGCAAATGAAAATCATTGGCCTTACTTCAAAGGTTGGGAAGAGGTTAGAGGACATTATTAAGGTTTCAACATACTTGCAGGCAGATGATAAAGTAGGTCAAAGTCAGCATTGTTTACTGAAGGGGAACTCTTGACTGTCAAATCTGCTTGAATTTCTTTGAGGAAATAGTAAGTAGGATAGACAGGGGAGAGTCAGTGGATGTTGCTTACCTGGATTGTCAAGGTGCTGCACATGAAGCTGCAAAACAAGATAAGAACCCATGGTATTACAGGAAAAATACAAGTATGAATAGAAGACTGACTGACTGGTGGAAAGCAAACAGTAGAAATAAATGGGGCCAAGTCTTGCCTCACGAATCTGATGGATTTTTTTTTAAGAAATAGCAAGCAGGATAGACAAAAGAGAATCAGTTGATGTTGTGGATTTGGATTTTCAGAAGGCCTTTGACAATGTGCCACACATGAGGCTGTTTAACAAGGTAAGAGCCAATGGTATTACCGGAACGATTCTAGCATGGATAAAGCAGTTGCCGATTGGCAGGAGGCAAAGAGTGGGAATAAAGGAAGTCTTTTCTGGTTGGCTGCCAGTGACTAGTGGTGTTCCACAGGGTCTATGTTGAGACAGCTTCTTTTTACAGCTTCTTATTATATGTCAATAACTTGGATGACAGAATAGATAGCTTTGTGACCAAGTTTGCGGATGACAGGAAGATATGGGGAGGGACAGGTAGTTTTGAGGAAGTGGAGAGGCAGCAGAATGACTTAGACAGATTAGGAGAATGGGCAAAGAAGAGGCAGATGGAATACTGTGTTAGGAAGGTATGGTTATGCACTTTGGTAGAAGAAATAAAAGAGCAGACTATTTTCTAAATGGAGAAAAAAAAATCAAAAATCTCAAGTGCAAAATGACGGGAGTCCTTCTGTAGAATTCCATAAAGGTTAACTTGCAGGTTGAGTCAGTGGTGAGGAAGGCAAGGATGATATTATCATTCATTTCAAGAGGACTAGCATATAAAAGCAAGGTTGTAATGTTGAGGATTTATAATGCACTGGTAAGGCCTCACTTGGAGTATTGTGAGCAGTTTTGGGCCCCTTATCTTAGAAAGGACGTGCTAACACTGGAAAGGGTTCAAAGGAGGTTCCCGAAAATGATTCCTAGATTGAATGGCTTGTCATATGAAGAGCGTTTGATGGCTCTGAGTCTGTAGTCACTGGAATTCAAAAGAATGAGGGATGACCTCATTGAAACCTATCGGATGTAGAAAGGTCTTAAGAGTGGATGCAGAGAGGATGTTTCCTTGCCGGGAGTGTCTAGGACCAGAAGGCACAGCCTCAGAAAAGAATGGAAGTGAGGAGGAATTTCTTTAGTTCGGGAGTGGTTAATCTGTGGAATTTGTTGCCACAGCCGGCTGTAAATGTCAAGTCTCTATGTATATTTAAAGCAGAGGTTGATAGATTTTTGATTGTTCAGGACATGTAGGGATACGGAGAGGAGACTGGAGCTGAGAGGGAAAATGGATCAGCCATGATGAAATGATGGAGCAGATTCGATGGGCCAAGTGGTCTAATTCTGCTCCTATAATTTTTGACTGTTGGTGACTAGAGGTGTTCTGTAGTGCCTATGTAGGGACAACTTCTTTTTATGTTGCATGTTAATGATCTGGGTAACAGATTGATTGTTCAAGATTGTTTGTTTAAGATTCTTTGATTTCATTTTCAGTACACGTGTGTAAAGGATCTAATGCAGGATAACCAAAAAAATCACAATAAATAAAAACAAGAGAAAATCTGCAGATGCTGGAAATCTGAGCAACACACACAAAATGCTACAGGAACTCAGCAGGCCAGGCAGCACCTATGGAAAGAAGTGCAGTCGACATTTCGGGCTGAAACCCTTCAGCAGCCCGGTAGATAAAGTACGCAATAAAAATATAAATACATAACAAAATTTATATACATAGATTGTGTGTCCATAAAGTGACGTTAGGCACAGCAGTGTCTGTACATTATGTGTCTCTGACAGGAAATGATAAAGTAGTGGTGATGGGGGTGTGTGAAAGGGTAGGTTAGTGGCGGGAAAGTAACTGTTTTTGAGTCTTGTGGTCCTGGTGCGGATGCTACAGAGCCTCCTCCCTGATGGGAGTAGGACAAACAGTCTATGAGCAGGGTGGGTGGGATCCTTCATGACGTTACTGGCCCTTTTACATCATGTTTCCGTATATATGTCCTTGATAGCAGGTAGGTTGGTGGCCCGAATGCGTTGGGTAGTTTTAACAATCCATTGTAGAGCCTTCATGTCTGCCACAGTGCAGTTCCTCTACCATGCAGTGATGTAGTATGTTAGGATGGTACTACATATCCGTGGATGGAAGGACATGAGTATAGAAGTGCAATGTCCAGCTTTCTTCAGCATCTCCTGAAAGGAGATGTGTTGATGAGATTTCCTGCTTGTGTAGAATGTGCTCTGGGACATTGAGAGGTTGTCCAAAATGTTCACTCCCAGGAGTTTGAAACTGTTCACATTTTCCATTGCTTTTCTGCCAATGTAAAGACGGGTGTGAGTGATATCAGTTCTCCTGAAGTTGATAACAACCTCCTTTGTTTTGTTGACAGTGAGGAAAAGGTTATTTGTTTGGCCATCTCATCATTGCTAGTGATGAGCCCACCACTGTTATGTCATCTGTGAACTTGACAATGTGATTACTCAGGTATTTGGCCATGCAGTCTTGTGTGAGCAGAGTGTACAGCAGTGGGCTCAGCACACAGTCCTGAGAGGAACCCGTGTTGAGGATGATGGGGAGGGAGAAGTGTTTGTGCATCCTGACTATTTGAGATCAGTTCATTATGAAGTCCAACAAGTAGTTGTGCAGTGGTGTATTTAGACCAAAGAGTAGGAGTTTATTCACCAAGGTCTGTGTGAATGTCAAAATGAGTCTGGAAACATCAATATGACATAAGTGTTCTTGTTTTCTGGATGTGTCAGGGCCATGTGCATACAGATACTATGGCATATGCCATAAAGAAATTCTTTCAATAAGCATATTGATGAGTGTTCATTGTGGCAGGAATGGAGTTTTGGTAAGTGCCAAACCAGCCATTCAAAGCACCATTCAGTGCCATTGGGCAGTGGCCATTTAGTTCTGATGACTTTGTGACCAAGTTTGCAGTTGATGAAAAGATAGGTGGAGGGGCAGGTAGTTTTAAGGAAGCAGAGAGTCAGCAGAAGGATTTGGATAGATTAGAAGAATGGATAAAGAAGTGGCAGATGGAATATAGTGTAGGCAAGTATATGGTCATTCACATTGGTAGAAAGAATAAAGGCAAAGACTACTTTCTAAGTGAGGAGCAAATTCAGAAATCAGAGGTGCATAGGGACTTGAGAGTCCCAGTGCAAGTTTCCCTCAAGGTTAACTTGCAGATTGCATCAGTAGTAATGAAGGCAAATGCAATTTTATCATTAATTTCATGAGGAATATAAAAGCAAGGATATAATGCCGATACTTTATAAAGCATAGATCAGACCACATTTGGAAAATTGTAAGCCATTTTGGATCCCACATCTAAGAAAGGATATCTTTCATTGAAGAGGGTCCAGCGAAAGTTCATGAGAATGATCCTGGGAATGAAAAGGTTAATACAAGAAGAGTGTTTGATAGCTCTCAGCCTGTACTCACTAGAGTTTAGAAGAATGAAAGAGAATCTCATTGATATGCTGAGGTAGAATGGATGTGGAGAGGATGTTTCCAATAGTGACAGAGTCTACAATTAGAGGGCACAGCCACAGAGTAGAATACAAGGGGTGATTGATAAGTTCATGGCAAAAGGTAGAAGGAGTCAATTTTAGAAAACCTAGCACATTTATTTTTCAACAGAGTCCCCTCCTACATTTACACTTAGTCCAGCAGTCATGGAGCATATGGATCTTGGACCTCCAGAAAGTGCCCACAGCAGGGGTGATTGATAAGTTTGTGGCCTAAGGTAGAAGGAGATGAGTTATACAGCTCTCGTTACATGCACATGCAGTTCAACTCTGAATGATTATGCAGAAAGTTTGAAGTTAACAGCTCATCAGGGGTGATTGATAAGTTTGTGGCCTAAGGTAGAAGGAGATGAGTTATTAACTTCAAACTTACTGCATAATCACACAAAGAATTAGCTTTGAAAGGCCAATAGCCTTTGCCCCAAGAACGCCAACTTCAGCTGAACACAACTATGCACAGATTGACAGAGACGCCCTAGGCCTCATGTGGGGAGTTAAGAAATTCAGTCACTACCTGTATGGCCAAAAGTTTACTCTGTTGACTCTCGTGTCAATCTTCAATCCAAGAAAAGGTGTTCCAGTGACGACAGCACAAAGGCTGCAGCGATGGTCCCTTTTCTTAGGAGGTCACAGGTATGACATTGACCACAGGGGGACCAAGCAACACAGCAACGCAGATGGTTTGCCACGTACACCACTGCCCAATTCCAAGATAACTACGCAAATGGATTCGGCAGAGGTTTTTCACACAACAATAGTTGAACAATTACCGGTAACAAACAGCCTTATTGAAAGGGAAACACGCAATGAACCTACATTGTCAAAAGTGTATGACATCACGGTAAAGGATGGCCAGCGCAGGGTAACTCACTGTTTCCAGCCTTCTCATCGAGGAAGGAGCAGTTGTTAGTGTGTCTTGGAACTCTAATGTGTGGCTCATGAGTTGTGATTCCTTCCAAGCTACGCACCAGAGTGCTGGAGGAACTGCACGAGGGGCACCTGGGTACCGTGAAGATGAAAAGTCTTGCCCGTGCCTATGTGTAGTGGTCAGAAATTGATAAACAGATTGAGGACTTGACCAAGAACTACTCTGGATGTCAAAAGATTCAGAACACACAACCACAAGCCCCTCTCCATCCATGGGAGTGGCCCTCATCGCCATGGCAATGAGTGCACATTGACTTTGCTGGACCATTCATGGACTCTATCTTTTTAATCGCCGTTGATGCAAATTCCAAATGGCCAGAGGTCATCAAAATGAAAACAACCACATCGGAAAAGACCATTACAGTTCTGAGGACCATGTTCATCAGGAATGGCATACCAGAACAAATCTGCACAGACAATGGATGACAATTTGTCTCTGAAGAATTCCAAAGTTTTGTGAAGAACAATGGAATCAAGCACTTTACATCTGCCCTTTACCATCCATCCACAAATGACTTGGCAGAAAGATTTGTGCAGACATTAAAGAAAGCCATCAAGGCAATGGACAGTGAAAATCGACCACTGCAGCACAAGATAGACAGCTTCCTCCTTGCCTATTGTAATGCAGTACACGCAACCACTAATCAGACCCCAGCGATGATGTTTCTGAACAGGAACCTGAGGTCCTGCATGGATCTTATTAAACCAGATGTACAGCGTGATATGGAAAACAGACAGTTCAAACACTTGAATGCTAAGCCAACACGGATCTTCAGTGTGGGACAGTCAGTTCTTGCACGGGATTATCAGACTGAAACGTAGCAACCGGGTATAATTTCCACCATAGATGGGCCACTAATGTATAGAGTACAGGTGAGAGAGAATGTATGGAGACGTCATGTGGATCAAATCCTGGATGCTCAGGTGAAAAACACAAAAGCACCTTTCCTGGCCTCCCATGACATAGAAGCAAACACTCCTGATGTGCCCACATCAGTCTCATCCACAGATAAGCCTGCCATCATTGCTGAGGACTCATCTGATGTACCTGTGGAGACTAATTCCCCAAAGCAAACGTTTCAGGGCAGACGTTACCCGGAGAGGCAGAGAAGACCCCCCTCCCAGAGACTGAAGTTATAATTATTATTACGTTACTTTGTTATAATTTGATATTGTTAAGTTGCTAAGTAAACAATTGGTAGGCATTTATATGTAAAGGGTACACATATTTGTTTAGCGTAGTGCCCCAGACAAAAAACAGTTGATATACTATTAAAATAAATGGGGAGGAGTGTACCACATAGCCTACTGTATATTATGGGACTATCTTATGTTGTAGTAACACATCGTTGCATGCGCTATTAGGTGCGTATTGAGCATGCGGTATTAGGCGTGTATTGATCTGTACGTGTGTGTTCAGTTTGGTTTCAGTCAGTAAAGAAACCTGTTCACTTAGCTCCCGTCTCGAGTGGTTTTATTTATAGCTTTGTTGTGTAACCCGGCCACATACACAACATGGAGCATTTGACCAAATGTGACATCCTGGACTTAATCATCTTTAGTTGCTAAATCAGTCACCTTCCTACCACCAGGCATCATAAGTGGGGATGTTTTCTGATGATCACACAACCTTACAAATTCTGTTTGTATCTCACCAAATGGAGCAACCAATATTTGTGTACAGCAGTCTTTAGCAACTTCCAGCTGAAAAAATAGTGATTAACAATTAATACCACATAGGTTTCAGGCAATGATTATCTCCAACAAGAGAGGAGCTAACCACTTCATCTTGACTTTCAATACTAATCAACATTCTGGAGCCAATATTAACCAGTACCATAACTTGGAACATTCATATAATTATAGTGCTCTGGAGAGAATAACTTACCTCTTGACATTCTGAACCTTTCCACCTTCTACAAGAAACATAAAGAGAATGAGGAATATTGTTCTCTTCATCCCTGAGTTAGATGGCTGAGTTTGTCATCGAAATGGTTATAATCAAAACCTGTACCCGGCTTATTCATCATATACGCTGGGAAAGCACTAAATCCTTTTTCCACTCTTCACTTGTCTGTATGGTTTGAGCTCCAAAAACAAGTTTGACATAATCTACCAGTATAAACATCCACTCTCAGCTCCTTCATTGGGCTGAGGTATTTGCCCTTTATAAATGCATTTGATTTTCCAGACAACTCCAACAATGCATTCAGTATTCTCTACGACCAAGAAGGCCAAGACCAGATGCTGCACAGGTGCATCACCAGCAGTAGGTTAGAACTTATCCACTGTTCCATAAAGTTTTCCTACTCTTTCGATCCGGCAAAAAAAGTTACACTCTGAAAGCTATCTAGATTCAACTTTGCCTGTTCTAACGGAAGTTTATCAATATGAATGGGGCCTGAATTTGGAAATATAGTGCCAATTTCATCATTGCTGAAAGATTTAAATTTTTGAACTTCTGAACCAGTAGGATTATTGAAATACCTTCACTAGCAGCACTACAATGGTTCAACGAGGCAGCTCTCTACTATCTTCTTAATGGTGATAAAATATGGGCAGTGAATGCCTGCCTTACCAATTGTGCCCTCACTTGGTGAATGATTTGTTTTTAACTCCACAAAAGAGTTATCAGAAAATGAAGAACAGCAAACACAGCCTGAAGGTGAATTTCAATGTTAAGTGAATAGACTAAGCACTTCTCTTCATTTGTACATACTGTACTTACGTTCTTACTCAGTTTCAAAACACAGCTCATTAAAAAGTCTATAAAAAATTTAACCTGAGGCAACAGCATGTGCACATTCTTGTGTGGTAATTGATGAACAACAAAGCAGTTATGGCGCTAGCCCTTTCTATTTTTAACAGGAATTACATGGCATTCATTAATCTTCTTACACAAACACCATTAAACATTAAGGATGCAGAGGTGACTGGCAGAAAACCTGTCCAAAATAATAAAATGTTCAGACATGAATGAAACCCAATAAAATTTGCTGCAGATGGTTTAAAGGTTTTAAATAAGTTTGGAACCTTAAACATTGATTTTAAACTTAGCTGAAACTGGTTCAGTGAGCAGTTAAAATTGCTTTTGAAACCCATCCACTGATGTCAACAATGTTCTTACTAGTACCTAATTTAATATGATCTTCCCATCAGACAAGAAGGAATCACTCTCACACCTACTCTGGATTCTTGTTTGACTATTCAAATTAGACATCAGTAATATGATATGGATCTGACTGCTAATTAAAACTTGAGTATTGGTTGTGAAAATTCTAGGGAAAAAGACCAGAGCCAAGCAAGATACATGACTTAAAAATACTTTATCTTGAATATTTCTTCTTCTGACACCATGAGGAAAAAAATGGATCTCCAGTTTCTACTTTTGTTAATAATAGCCTCTCCTGAAATCTTCAATCTGATGTACTCGGGTGCCAGGTACCATCTTGTGGATCCTGGTGGCAGCTGATTTCTATCAATTATTGTCCTAGGCAGTTGGCACTGCCTGCCAGAGATAGAAGAGAAAATGGTCAAGCATAATAGACCGATAGTTAAAATCTTTCTCGGTATATGTTTGCCAAGAGATGATATTTTGACTATCTATATCCTATTTGCACGAAACTTAGGACTATAGGTCATCATGGTTTCCCTTTGTTTGTGCGTTTCTTTCACTATTTGTGTAAAATTAAAATATAGACATTATCCCATTGTTATAACATCTCAAAAAGAAACTACATGGTGATTTAGATTCAAGAACAAATAATTATTGTTACATAGCAAAACATTTGATGTTTTGATTATGTTACAGTTTAATAATTAGCTCCCATTTATCTATTTTAGTCCCACATCCAGACCTAAATCTCTTGCTCTGTTAAAATAGGTGTCCAACTTAATTTTTTGCTAAGATAGTAGGAATAATATTGTTCAATCACTCATTCCAACTAAAAAATATTCATTATATATTCTATATTTTCAAATAATTTATGGAGTACACTACTAAAAATACTTTAAACAATTTCTTTTTACCTGAAAATCTGAATGAGTTAATGATGTTTGGCTTTTTATATTAAATTACAGTTTTAGTGCCCTGCTGCGGAGATCCAAACTAGTAGTAATTAGTCTCAATAGTGCTTAAACACTCTTAATTATTGCTGTTTCCTTCACGACTTACATGTGCTCTCTTGGAAGCATAAAAGTATATAGCTTAGACACATGCCATTCAGTCATGTTTTCTGAATGAATTTAAATATTATGGTATGTAGGTATGTAATTTTTTTTAAATTCAAACTGTCTTACTTCACAATTGTTTAGAATGAATTACGTGGCTTTCTGTTCCTTCCGTCTGCTTAGTCTCAAGGGTTTTATAATTGATCTAACTTCAGATCATTAACAACTTTATGTTATTAACTCTACTTTCCAACATCCAGATTATTTATGCTTTGAATCAACCAAGCATAGATTTAACACAACTGTTTTCCATAACAGACAATTCCATGGATATAATAGTTATATACACCAGGAGTGCAATGACAATACTCTGTTTCTATGGAAAAATCCTTTCATGTCTACTCAGAAGTACTGATGAGAATCAAAATCTTGACACAAAGAAAGGACCCAATGCAGACTTCTCTACATTAGTGAGACACGTCATCAATTAGGGGACCACTTCGTTGAGCATCTCCGCTCCATCTTCCAAAAGCCGAACTTCCTGCTGGCCAGAAGTTTTAATTTGGATTCCCATTCCAGTTCTGACGTGTTGGTCCGTGGCCTCCTCTTGTGCCAAGCTGAGGCTATAGGGTAATGTAACTCCCAACCACTGACATTGAGTTGAGGTTTCACTTTAAGAGGCTGGTCTGACATGATGACAATGTTACATGAGGATTGTTAGCTCATTTTTGTGTATAGGTTTTGGAGCTCAATAAAATGTGTTATGGTCTTCATTAAGCATAAAATACCTCACTTCATTTTATTTGTGACCCTGATGCTCTAGGATGATTCCAGAGTTTTTGAACATGTGGGCCAATACAGTCACTTTGAAACTGCCGGAGTTTGGGAGCAAAATCCTGTTGCCTGGTTTGTACAAGCTGAGGCCCATTTCGGGCCGCGAGAAATTGCCGCTGATGACACCAAATTCTACTATTTGGTAGCATTGCTCAGTAATTCCACAGTGGTGAGAGTTCCGGCTGGTGGAATACCCACCTGAACACGATAAATACCGAAAGCTGGCAACTCAGCTTTTACAGACTTCTGGACTATCTGAGTTTAAGCGCATCAAACAGTTGCTCTCCATACCCAGTATCCACAATGCTAGAGCTTCAGAGCTAATGGACCACATGCATCCTTGTTTTATTTTTAAAGAGCTCTTCATGTGCAAATGCCTGAACAAGTTTGAAGAGCCCTTGCTCATGCACTGGTGAAGTACTACAGGGAGCTTGCTAAAATGGCCGATAGTCTACACTCAGCTCATTATTTTTCCCTTCTTTCGCTACCTCAATAAGCAGAGTCAGCAAGGCTCCCAACATAAGGACGCCCATGGCTGTGAAACAGACAATGTTGGATCTATGTTTTTCCCATGCCCACTTTGATACTAATGCTAGGAAGTGCCAACTGCCTCGCAGCTTCAACAATGCCAGCGCATCAGGATATCAGAGGTCTGTGAACACTATGGGTTCCGGTTGCCAGGGCTGTCTACTGTTCATTACGGACACCCTTTCAGAGTAATGCTTTTTGTGTGACACAGGTGCTGATGTGTGTGTCTTGCCAGCATCACCTATTAATAGGAAGGCAAAGAAGACAAAACCTCACTGGAGGCCGTCAATGGCAGCAGGATCCAGACTTACGGGACACAACGGGTGACGCTCTGCTTCAGTGGGTGACGTTACACATGGGACTTCATTCTGGCTAAAGTGGCTAGACCTCTGCTTAGTGTGAATTTCCTGCACGCCCAAGGACTGTTGGTTGATCTTAAGAACTGCTGGCTTGTGGATGTCAAGGAGTTTGGGTCGTTACCTTGCTCCCCCAGTAAGTTCCCCACAATGACTCTGTCAAGCACATATGCCACCGCATACGAGTTCACTCGACCGCTGGGCAAATTTACAAAAGCTCAGTAAGCCCATATTTTCCACTACAGTCACAAGACATGGGGTTGACCACCATATATTCACAACTGGTCTATCATTCCATGCCTGTGTGTGTAGACTGGACCCAGAAGTGCTGGCAACCATGAAGATTGAGTAGGAAGACCTGGCATTGTATGCCGGTCGAACAGCTCCTAGTTCGATGGTAGTTGCTGTCCTATGTGGTGGTTACCAAAGTCTTAATGAAGTCTCCATCCCCATCATTACTAAGTCCCATACATTCAAAACCTTTCAGCATGTTTAGCCAGAAAGTTAATTTTTTTCCGAAGTTGATCTAGTTAGAGGCTACCACCAGATGCCTATGTGCTCAGAGAACATTCCCAAAACAGCTGTGAGAACCCTGTTTGGCCTTTTTGAGTGCCTGGGCTGAAAAATGCAGCACAGACTTTTCAATGGCTGATGGACTCTGTATTAATAGACTTAGATTTATTTTTGTTTACCGGAATGACATACTTGTTGCCGGTGTATTCTAATCTAAACATGTATCTCATCTCCACACACTTTTCAAGTGCTTGAGCAAACAAGGGTTGATTATTAACACTGCTAAATGCCCGTTTGTGTGGTTAACCATCGACTTTCTCGGTCATCACATCTCCACAGAAGGTGCGAAACCCCTCCCATCAAATGTAGCCGTATTATTCCCACCACCCTGCACTACCAAGAAAATTAGAGGAGTTTTTAGGTATGGTGAATTTCTATCACCACTTCATTCCATGAGCTGCTGAACTTTTGCTTCCCCTATATAGGGTGCATAAACAACAATTAACCAATTTAGGTGCTCTTATAACCTTAGGGCTCAATGCTCCCTGGCTCCTTGCATTGCAATCACACCCGTACTTACCAACAGAAAATGGCTGATCAAGTTACAACCTATGGGTCTGATCTGCAGCAAACTTAACAGAAAGTTAACAAAGAAATGTGGGTTATCAGATCTCCATTAGGATATCAAGGCTTTGGCTAAAGATTTGGTCAGACTCTACTTCCCCTTGTCTACTTTTCTCTGCAGTGTCTCTCTCTGTAATTCACCAGCTCTGTGTAAGATCTCTGCCCCCTTCAAAAGCCCATATCACACAGTAGTTTAAGGTCACTTGACCAATGAGATGGAGTGGGCCACTCCATTGTCTGGGGATACCCAACCACATAGAGAAATCAGCTGCTCTATCCACTCTGCTTTCCATTTCCTCAATTTTCACTGACAACTGTCAAAGGTTTCAAAGATACATTTAATGTCAGGGAAATATATACAGTATACATCCTGAAATGCTTTTTCTTCACAACCATCCACGAAAACAGATGAGCGTCCCAAAGAATGAATGACAGTTAAAAGTTAGAACCCCAAAGTCCCCCTCCCAGCTCCCCTCCCTCCTGTCTGTAAGTGGCAGCAAGCACAATCCTCCTTCCCCCTACCAGCAAAAACAGCAGCCGCCACCAAGCACTCAAGCGTGAGCAAAGCAACAGCAAAGACACAGACTTGTAGTTACCCCAAAGACTACATTGTTCACCCAGCATTTGAAGTACCACAGGCTCTTACTCGCTCCAAAAAGGGAGAAAGAGATGTCTCCGTTTCACAGTGAGTGGGGAGGCATAACAAGCAACTCGTTGGTTTACGATGTTAAAAGTCCGTTACATCGCTTTTTTTGAGCTCTGTGTCCAAAGATCTTGAGTCTCTGGGCACACAGCTGTAGATCTTCCGTAGATCTAACTATTATGCCATTCTACAACAAAAAGAGTGTTTCCAGTAAGATCTGACTTGCAAGGCTGCTGTGAGCCCCGCAGAAGGATAATGCTTTGAATGGCGCAGGTTAAGTTTTTGTCTGCACCTCAAAGTGAAAACCACATGACAATTTTCTCCACTGGGTTTTTCATCAATTTTTGGGTGAAGTTGAAGAGGAACCAAATAAAAGTAGTATGGTTAGAAGTGCGAATGATGGTTGGAGGGGCTCACCAGAAGGTGTGTGTGGGCTGATAAGCAAATGCGGTAGGTGGGAAACAAAAAGAAACAGGGAGATGGGAGGCTTGCGGAGTTGGTTTGCAAAGAAGTATGTGTGCATGAGGGCTTAGGTAGATCAGTAGGAGGGAGAAAAGGACTAAGAGGAGTGGGTTTTCTGAAGTGGTAGAGTTCATTGTTCAAACCATTGGGTTGTAAACTACCCAGGATGAATATGAGATGCTGTCTGTCTCACCTACCCCAACTCCTTCATGCTCCATTAGATATATAAGATTACATTGACACATATACATAAGACCCTTGTGTCTTATTTGCAGTTCAGACCAGTGGTTAAAGTTATTAAAGGAAGATGAAACTTTTCAAACTCCTACAGAAAGAATATCACGGTACCTTCAGTTGTCAAGATGACAATTGCTTTTGTTTATAAGTGGCAGAGTACATGGAGGAAAGCATTGGAGATCATTGTCACTTTTCCTTCCTTTCAGCCCACAATTAATCCAAGAAGATAGCTAATGCATATTATTTCCCTTCGCTGGAATTATATTTCCTATGGAAAGCATCCAGCCGCAAAAAAAAGAGATCAACAATTCCATTGTGCAGCAGGATTCCCTAAAGCACATGACATAATCAACTTTACTCTTGGCCATTCATATCCCTGCCCCAGAGGGACCATTATTCATGAACTGAGAAGGAATCATTCTCTCGATATATAATCTTCAGATACCAGGCACCGACTCATGGATACGAATAAAATTACTCTTGCAGCATCCAGCATTTATTCATTGTGCAAATGTCAGCATTGGCATCATTTGATATACCCTGCATCACTGGCTCAGGACTCCAGTGGAGTATCTGAAAATAATGTGATGCAAAACATAAATACTGTATTAACTGTTAAAGCACTATTAAAATGGATCTTTGGTATCACAAAGAGTAATCTATTTTATTTATAGGAAGAGGTACAGTCGACGTTTTGGGCCGAGACCCTTCGTAGTCTTGACGAAGAGTCTCGGCCCGAAACATTGACTGTATCTTTTCCTATAGGTGCTGCCTGGCCTGCTGCATTCACCAGCTTTTTTTGTGTGCGTTGATTGAGTTTCCAGCATGTGCGGGTTTCCTCGTGTTTCTATTTTTATTTAATTATTTTATTAACAATTCTTCAAGAAGCATATCGTTTCTGAAACAAAATGGGAATCCTGCGGATTCCAGAGCACAACTGCACAACTTTTCTGTTGAACATGCTTTGCATTTCCCTGATAATGGGCACCAGAAGCTAACAGACTGATTGGTTAGTGGCTGCTGCAGATCACTAAGGAAATAATAATTACATGATGGATTAGGTCCAAGGGAAGCAAGAGCCACAAAAATCTTCCATCATTTTCCTGTGATTGCTGTCCCTACTCAAAAACATTTTACCTGTGATGATGAGCTCATGAGATAATGAATTAGAAATTCAGACATTCTCTTAAATCCAATCCCCGAACAGTGCTGCTGACTATAAGTAGAACAGGCTTAAAACATAGGCTTACTCCCCCTCCCCACACCCCCAACCAAATGGTCTGGTAAAAGAAAGACTCAGACACGAGGAAATCTGCAGATGCTGGAAATTCAAGCAACACACACAAGAAATGTTGGTGGAACACAGCAGGCCAGGAGGCATCTATAGGAAGAGGTACAGTCGACGTTTCGGGCCGGGACCCTTCATCAGGACTAACAGAAAGAAGAGATAGTAAGAAATTTGAAAGTAGGAGGGGGAGGGGTGTATCTAAGAGCTGGAAAGTTGATTGGCAAAAGGGATACCAGACTGGAGAAGGGAGAGGATCATGGGACAGGAAGCCTGGGGAGACAGAGAAGGGGGGAGGGGAGCCTAGAGGGTGGAGAGCAGGCAAGGAGTTAAAGTGAGAGGGACAGAGGGAGAAAAAAGAGAGAGAGAAAAAAAGGGGGAAAAAATAAAAAATATATTAAATAAATAAATAAGGGATGGGTTGTAAAGGGGAAGAGGGGCATTAACGGAAGTTAGAGAAGTCAATATTCATGCCATCAGGTTGGAGGCTACCCAGACGGAATATGACAAACATAGATTATGAAGACACGTAGTCCCCTTTTATATTGTCATTTAGTAATGCATGCATTAAGAAATGATACATTATTTCCTCTGGTGTGATATCACAAAAAACAGGACAAACCAAGACTGAAAAAACTGACAAAACCACATAATTACACATATAGTTACAACAGTGCACAATACCATAACTTAATGAAGAAAGTCCATGAGCACAGTAAAGTTCAAAGTTTCTCAAATGACCCACATCTCACGCAGACAGGAGAGGGAAGAAAAACTCTCCCTGCCATGCCGACCACAATCCAACTCTGAGTCGTCGAAAAATTCGAGCTCTGATCAGCTCTCCGACACCGAGTACTGAGCACCATCTCTGTCCGAGCGATTCGACCTCTTTCTCGTTTGCCAAAAGCAGACAAGGCCGGGGATTTTGAGGCCTGCCCTCCGAAAGATTCCCGACCACACAGTAACGACAGCAGCGGATGGGCGTTTCAGAAGTTTCTCCAGATGTTCCTCTGTGATTTCACGTCCATTCTCCATCAAATCAGAATTGCCCACGGCCCCTATTTAACAGATACGACATCATTTTTCACCGGAGAGCTGTGCACACGCGGCGCGCTGCCTCCTTCTCCTCCCGAATATAAGGTGTTGTTCCTCCAACCTGAGTGTGGCTTCATCTTTACAGTAGAGGAGGCCGTGGATAGACATATCAGAATGGGAATGGGACGTGGAATTAAAATGTGTGGCCACTGGGAGATCTTGCTTTCTCTGGCGGACAGAGTATAGGTATTCAGTGAGATAGTCTCCCAGCCTGCGTCGGGTCTTGCTAATATATAGGAGGCTGCACAGGGAGCACCGGACTCAGTATATCACCCCAGCCGACTCACAGGTGAAGTGTTGCCTCACCCGGAAGGGCTATCTGGGGCCCTGAATGGCGGTAAAGGAGCAAGTGTAAGGATATGTGTAGCACTTGTTCCGCTTACAATGATAAGTGCTGGGAGGGAGATCGGTGGAAAGGGATGGGGGGTACGAATGGACAAGGGAGTCGCGTAGGGAGCGATCCCTGTGGAAAGTAGAAATGGGGGGGAGGGAAAGATGTGCTTGGTGATGGGATCCCGTTGGAGGTGGCGGAAGTTACAGACTCGGAGGCTTGTGGGGTGGTAGGTAAGGACAAGGGGAACCCTATTTCTAGTGGGGTGACGGGAGGATGGAATGAGAGCAGATGTACGTGAAATGGGAGAGATGTGTTGATTCCTCTTCCCACCCTATCCTCTCACAGCTACCTGGACCATTCCTCTTCCCACCCTGTCTCTTGCAAAAATGCCATCCCCTTCTCACAATTCCTCCACCTCTGCTGCATCCTCTCTCAGGATGAGGCTTTTCATTCCAGGACGAAGGAGATGTCTTCCTTTTTTAAAGAAAGAGGCTTCCCTTCCTCCATCATCAACTCTGCTCTCAAACACATCTCTCCCATTTCACGCACATCTGCTCTCACCCCATCCTCCTGCCACCCCACTAGGAATAGGGTTCCCCTGGTCCTTACCTACCACCCCACCAGCCTCCAGGTCCAACATATAATTCTGCATAGAACATAGAATAGCACAGCACAGTACAGGCCCTACGGACCACAATCTGCTGGAGAGGCAAGAAAGATGACAGACGTATTGATTCGAAATGGAGAAGTGACAGCCTAGCAACTGTGTTGGCTCTGCACACACTTGATAGATAAGAAAGCAGCTAAGCATTCAGTAAACAACAAATGAGCTTGCTTTTCTCATATGCCAGGAATGTACCTTTGTCATACTGAAATACATCTACAAATATTCAGAATACATCTGGAATGGACATTTGTCAGTTTGTAAGGTTCCCTTATGACTACTTTTCAGTTAAGTAATACTCCTATAGAATAGTACAGCACAGTACAGTCCCTTCAGCCCACAATGTTGTGCTGACCCTTAAACCCTGCCTGGAGAAGGGGCACTGACTATCCACTCTATCTATTCCTCTTAATATCTTGTATACTTCTATTGTGTCTCCTGTCATTCTCCTTCTCCCCAAAGAGTAAAGCCCTAGCTCCCTTAATCTCTGATAATAATCCATACTCTCAAAACCAGGCAGCATCTTGGTAAATCTTCTCTGTACCCTTTGCAATGCTTCCACATCCTTCCTATACTGAGGCAACCAGAACTGGACACAATACTCCAAGTGTGGCCTAACCAGAGTTACATAGAGTTGCTTCATTACCTCGCCACTCTAAAACTCTATCCCTCGACTTATGAAAACTAAACACCCCATAAGCTTTCTTAACTACCCTATCTACCTGTGAGGCAACATTCAATGATCTGTGGACATGTACCCCCAGATCCCTCTGCTCCTCCACACTATCAAGTATCCTGCCATTTACTTTGTACTCTGCCTTGGAGTTTGTCCTTCCAAAGTGTACTACCTTACCACTTCTCCGGGTTGAACTCCATCTGCCACTTCTCAACCCACTTCTGCATCCTATCAATGTCTCCCTGCAATCTTTGACAATCCTCTACCTATCTACAACACCACCAAACTTTGTGTTGTCTGCAAACTTGCCAACCCACCCTTCCACCCCCACATCCAGGTCCTTAATAAAAATCATGAAAAGTAGAGGTCCCAGAACTGATCCTTGTGGGACACCACTACTCATAACCCTCCAAAACGAATGTACTCCCTCCACCACGACCCTCTGCCTTCTGCAGGTAAGCCAATTCTGAATCCAACTGGCCAAACTTCCCTGGATCCCATACCTTCTGACTTTCTGAATAAGCCTACCGTGTGGAACCTTGTCAAATGCCTTACTAAAATCCATATAGATCACATCCACTGTATTACCCTCATCTATATGTCTGGTCACCTCCTCAAAGAACTCTATCAGGCTTGTTAGACACGATCTTCCCTTCACAAAGCCATGCTGACTGTCCCTCATCAGACCATGATTCTCTAAATGCCCATAGATCCTATCTCTAAGAATCTTTTCCAGCAGCTTTCCCATCACAGACGTAAGGCTCACTGGTCTATAATTACCTGGACTATCCCTACTACCTTTTTTGAACAAGGGGACAACATTCGCCTCCCTCCAATCCTCCAGTACCATTCCCATTGACAACAAGGACATAAAGATCCTAGCCAGAGTCTGAGCAATCTCTTCCCTCGCCTCGTGGAGCAGCCTGGGGAATATTCCGTCAGGCCCCGGGGACTTATCCATCCTAATGTATTTTAACAACTCCAACACCTCCCCTCCCTTAATATCAACATGCTCCAGAACATCAACCTCACTCATATTGTCCTCACCATCATCAAGTTCCCTCTCGTTGGTGAATACTGAAGAGAAGTATTCATTGAGGACCTTGCTCACTTCCACAGCCTCCAGGCATATCTTCCCACCTTTATCTCTAAACGGTCCTACCTTCACTCCTGTTATCCTTTTTTTCTTCACATAATTGAAGAATGCCTTGGGGTTTTCCTTTACCCTACTCATCAAGACCTTCTCATGCCCCCTTCTTGCTCTTCTCAGCCCCTTCTTAAGCTCCTTTCTTGCTTCCCTATATTCCTCAATAGACCCATCTGATCCTTGCTTCCTAAACCTCATGTATGCTGCCTTCTTCCACCTGACTAGATTTTCCACCTCACTTGTCACCCATGGTTCCTTCACACTACCATTCTTTACCTTCCTGACCGGGACAAATTTATCCCTAACATCCTGCAAGAGATCCCTAAACATCGACCACCTGTCCATAGTAAATTTCCCTGCAAAAACATCATCCCAATTCACACCTGCAATTTCTAGCCTTATAGCTTCATAATTTGCCCTTCCCCAATTAAAAATTTTCCTGTCCTCTCTGATTCTATCCTTTTCCATGATAATGCTAAATTCCAGGGAGCGGTGGTCACTGTCCCCCAGATGCTCACCTACTGAGAGATTTGTGACCTGACCCATTTGGTTACCTAATACTAGATCTAGTATGGCAGTCCCCCTAGTCGGCCTGTCAACATAGTGTGACAGGAATCCATCCTGGACACACTTAACAAACTCTGCCCCGTCCAAACCCTTGGAACTAATCAGGTGCCAAACAATATTAGGGAAGTTAAAGTCACCCATGATAACAACCCTGTTACTTTTGCACCTTTCCAAAATCGGCCTCCCAATCTGCTCCTCGGTATCTCTGCTGCTACCAGGGGGCTTATAGAATACTCCTAGTAGAGTAACTGCTGCCTTCCTGTTCCTGACTTCCACCCATACTGACTCAAAAGAGGATCCTGTTACATTACCCACCCTTTTTGTAGCTGTAATAGTATCCCTGACCAGTAATGCCACCCCTCCTCTCCTCTTCCCACCTCCCTATCCTTTTTAAAGCACTGAAATCCA
This sequence comes from Mobula hypostoma, assembly GCF_963921235.1. Taxonomy (NCBI): domain Eukaryota; kingdom Metazoa; phylum Chordata; class Chondrichthyes; order Myliobatiformes; family Myliobatidae; genus Mobula; species Mobula hypostoma. The sequence continues at coordinate 75,715,571 of NC_086099.1, read as the reverse complement.
GGAATATTGAGAATCCATTCCTGTCCTGGTGCCAGCCAAGTCTCTGTAATGTAATTCTCTGTAACTTCCGCCACCTCCAACGGCCGACGCAGGCTGGGAGACCATTTCGCTGAACACCTACGCTCTGTCCACCAGAGAAAGCAAGATCTCCCAGTGGCCACACATTTTAATTCCACGCCCCATTCCCATTCTGACACGTCTATCCACGGCCTCCTCTACTGGCAAGATGAAGCCACACTCAGGTTGGAGGAACAACACCTTATATCCTGTCTGAGTAGCCTCCAACCTGATGGCATGAATATTGACTTCTCTAACTTTATTTTTTCCTCCCTTTTTTTCTCTCTCTCTTTTTTCTCCCTCTGTCCCTCTCACTATAACTCCTTGCCTGCTCTTCACCTTCCCGGCTCCCCTCCCCACTTCTCTCTCTCCTCAAGCTTCCTGTCCCATGATCCTCTCCCTTCTCCAATCTGGTATCCCTTTTCCCAATCGACTTTCCAGCTCTTAGATCCACCCTTCCCCTCCTGCCTTCTCCTATCATTTCGGATTCCCCCCCCCACCACACTTTCAAATCTCTTACTCTCTCTTATTTTACACCGCACACTGTCGGAGCAGTGCTGCCAGGATAATCAAGGACACGACCCACCCAGCCAACACATTTTTTGTCCCTCTTCCCTCCGGGAGAAGGCTCAGGAGATTGAAGACTTGTACGGGCAGATTTGGGAACAGCTTCTTTCCAATTGTGATAAGACTGCTGAACGGATCCTGACCCGAATCTGGGCCATACCCTCCAAATATCTGGACCTGCCTCTCGGTTTTTTTGTACTACCTTACTTGCCCTTTTCTATTTTCTATTTATGATTTATAATTTAAATTTTTAATATTTACTATCGATTCGTACTCCAGGGAGCACGAAGAGCAGAATCATATATTGCTGTGATGATTGTACGTTCTAGTATCAATTATTTGGCAACAATAAAGTATAAAGTAAGATAAAAGTAAAGTTTTAGTTAGTCCTGACGAGGGGTCCCGGCCCGAAACGTCGACTGTACCTCTTCCTATAGATGCTGCCTGGCCTGCTGCATTCCACCAGCATTTTTTGTGTGTGTTGGTAAAAGAAATACTTGCATTTGTAAAGCATCCTTTATTTCTCCTTCAAAATGTCCCACAGTATGTTACAGCCAATTAAATATGTTTGAGTGTAGCTATTGTTATGATACTGGAATTAGCACATGCAAAATGCCAACATTTAGATAATGCCCAAATCATATAGTTTAGAAATATTAAATAAAAGATAAACAATGGCCAGAACTTTAGTAGAAACCTTCATGCCCTTCTTTGAAATCGTGTCATACGATCCAAAATTTACTTTGACATAAGTGAGAAGATTGGTCCACCTTTGAAAAATTTGTGGAAGCCGTAGTAAGACAAGGGTTAACATAATATCCAGGCAAGTTTAGACTGCAGTTGGAGTTCAGACAGCCCAGGCAAGAAAGGTCTTTGAAGACTTTTCTTCCCTTTACACAATAGGGGTGTCAGAGACAGACGAGATAGGAATATAATGGACGAATGTGAAACTTACCCAGTAACTGAAGAACAATTGCTTTACTAACTTCAGAATAACACTGGTTGGCAGCTTATAGTTTCAATTGACTTTTAACTCTCTATTGTGAATGGTGATTGATCTTACAAGTAAGGAATTCAAACATTCACAGTTTACCAAATGGCCAATATCCATACCTGCTAGCTAATCCTGTATAAAAATGACATTTCACTGTTCAGAGATCAGAACCGACTGGTGACAGGGGCTATGCTGTTCTCCTTGTGCACAAGGAAAGTAAAGTATGATTGTGCAGTAAATGTGCATGTGTTCTGACTCCATTTATTGGCAATTACATTTTCATACAAACAAATATGTCTCATAGGACATAGAAAACATAAATATTTACTGTATGATAGTACAGCACAGGACATGTTATTTGACTCAGGATATCATGCTGTCCTTTTAACCTACTATAAGATCAATCTAACCCTCCCCTCGCCCACGGTCCTCCATTTTTCTTTCATCCATGTGCCTATCTAAAAATATCTTGAAAGTCCCTCATACCTCTGCTTCTACCACCTCCATTGGCACAGTATTCTAGGCACATATCACTCCCTGTTCTTAAAAAGAACCAACTCTGACACCCTCCCATCCTTTCCTTCAATCACCATAAAATTAATGCCCCCTTGTATGAGCCATTTCCTCACTGGGAAACTGTCCCTGGATATCTAACCACATTAGGGTCCCTCTACATATGCTTCTTATCAGCTTGTACACTTATATTAAATCACCTCTCATCCTTCTTTGCTTCAAAGAGAATGGCCTGAACTCACTCATCCTATTCTCATAAGACATGCTCCCTAATCCAGGTAGGATCCTAGTAAATATCCTCTGCACCCTCTTGAAAGCTTCCACATTGTTCCTATAATGGGGCGACTAGAACTGACCACAATACTCCAAGTGTGGTCTAACTAGAGCCTTATAGAACTGAAACATTATCTCATGGCTCTTTGTCTCCTACCATAGTGATGTAATTACTCAGTATTGCATTGATATGTAAAGGGATGTGAAGAAATGAGATTATTAAATTGATTTCTCCAGAGTAAGACTTGAGCAGACAAGATGGCAGAGTGGATTGCTACCCATTGAGCTATACTGATACTGGAATGACATTGGACAGACAGTAAGGATATGCCTCTAACCTGATGACATGAATTTCAATTTTTCTAACTTCTGCTAATTTCTCCCCCATTCCCCTTCACAGCTGTTCCATTCCCCATTCTGGTTCTCCTCTTACCCATTCTCTTCTCCTCTCCTGCCAATTACCTCCCTCTTGTGCCTCTCCTCCTACCCTTTCTCTCATGAGTTACTTTTTCCTTCTATCAGATTCCTTCTTCTTCAGCCCTTTACCTCTTCCACCCATCTCCTTACTTCATCTCCCCTCCCCCACACACCCACCTTCTCCCCTCAGCTGGTTTCACTTATCACTTTCCAGCTTGTGCTCCTTCTTGGCCCCCTCCCCCCATCTTATTTTGGCTCCTTCTCCCTTCCCTTCAAGTTCTCAGCCAAAAATGTTGATTATTTATTCCTCTCTATAGATGCTGCCTGATTTGAACTCCTACACCATTTTGTATGTGTTTCCCAGTCAGAAAACACCTGCTGTTAGCCAACCAATATAAAAATGTGCTAGCTAGGATCTAGAAGAAATTCAATGACACAAAATCAGATGTAATGGAGAGACAAAGGCAACTCCGTAGAGAGAGACCTATTATGGACGGAGTTGCATTTAATTTTTTAAGGACACAATTTGGAGTAAATAAATGAAAATAGTAATATTAATTTATATAATGTCAGATTTGCACCAGTCTATCTTAATATGGATGCAAATATGTATAATGCAGTTGTTTTCACTTCTGAATTGCTAAAAACATGATTTAAATAGAAACAGCTTTTCTCATCAAATTTATGAATGCAATGGTAGATCTGTCCTTATGGGTTCAGACTGTTCTAATACTTAAGTACAATATTGCCATTTCATAGCAAGCCATGAAGTTAAATCGGTGGACAGCCTCCCCACAAATGACATTGCAGCACATAAGGCAATTAATAGAGAGCAAAGTTATGAAAGATATCGGTTCTCAGGAGGCTGCGAAGGACCATGAACCACCTGGTAAGTAGTATTGTAATCATACATTGTGTGCTTGCACGACATGTTATAACAATCTTTCCAAACAGTGATTATACTCAAGTGCTTCTTACTTAATATAACGCGAATGCAATACCCAAATGAATAAGTTTGCTCAGGTACTAATAATGCCCCATCTGCTGTCTTCACAGAGAATAATGAAGCCAATGTTCTCCAGGGCACAGACACGAAAGACTGATCATCACATGTCCGTACTTAAATCATTGAGAGTTTCTAAACATACACTTCGGGCCCAAGTTAAATGCTCGAAACAAGACTCATGTGGAATGTTAATATCTGATTAATATTAAACCAATGAAACCACATTCACATTTTTAATGATGGTGGGCTGGAAAGAGCCAAACAAACCTGCTTCCAGAAGATGAATTATTTATTTGATCTGATTGAAGTACAAGAAATGAGACAGACCAACATTTCTTATATAGTGGTGAACTACCTTAGGCTGAGAGGTTGCTAGAACTTAATGTAACTAACATCACAAGCTTTGACATCTCTTCTCTTTTATGAGTATAACCCATATGTTTGTGGCAGTCCTGATGATTGGTCTGATATCACTTCATATTGTATATTTTATGGTCATTGACTGGAGACAGCCTTTCCTGGCTTCAGCGCCCTTGAGGTTCATAGTCTGTCTTTTAAGATCAAACTCTAGGTAGATGTTGTCAGCCGTCTACCCACAGCTGACAGCATCTAATACCAGAACCTTTAAACAGAATCAGAATCACTGTCTATATGATATGAAATTTGTTGTTTTGCAGCAAAAGTACAGTGCAACTAAATAATATTATTATAAATTACAAAAACAAAATAAATAGAACAATACAAAAGTAATAAAAAGGTAGGGCTGTGGGTTCATAGATGGTCCCGAAATCTGATGATGGAGAGGAAGAAGTTGTTCTGAATCGTTGAGTGTCGGTCTTTGGGCTATTGTACATTCTCTGTGACAGTAGTAACACAAGGAAAGCATGGCACAGATGTTGAGGGCCCTTTATGTTGGATGCTGCTTTTGTATGGCAATGGCTCGTGAAGATGTCCTTAATGATGGTGAGAATTCTGCCCAAGATGGAGCCAGCTGAGTCTAAAATCCTCTGCAGCCTCCTTTGATTCTGTGCATTGAGCTTCCATGTCAGATTAAGGTGCAACCCGTCAGAGTGGTCTCCTCTCTAAATCTATAGAGCGTAGAACACTCTGACTTTGGTCTTTGGTGATATACTAAATCTCTTGAAACCCTTAATGGAGTGGAGCCATTGGCATACTTTTTTTGTGAGTACATCAGTGTTTTCAGTCTAGGATAGATCCTCTGACATATTAACTCTGGAACTTAAAAATACTCACCCCTTCCAATTCAGTGTAGACTAGTGCAAGTTCTCCTAACTTCCCTTTCCCGAAGACCACTATCAGTTCCTTGGTCTTGCTGATGTTGAGTGTGCAATTTTTGTTGTGACCAGATGATCTATCTCAGTCCTGTATGCCACCTTATCACCTTGTGAGATTTTACCAACAATAGTGGTATCATTGGCAAATTTCTAGATTCTGTGTTTAGCCACTTTTATGAGTGTAGAAAGACTACAACAGTGGGCTAAGCATGAATCCTTGATGTGCAGCTATGTTGATTGTCACTGAGAAGGAGATGTTATCACTGATCCATACTGACTATGGTCTCCCAATGTAGAAGCCAAGGATTCATTTGCAGAGGAAGTTACAAAGACTCAGCTTTAAAAGTTTGATGATTAATACTGAGGTTTTAATGGAATTCAATACTGTGCTATAATTGACAAAATTCCACCTGATATATACCTTGCTGTTGTCTAGGTTCTCCACAGCAGAGTGGAGAACTAGTGAGATTGCATATTCCACAGTTGTAGGCAAATTGCAGTGGGTCCAAATCCTTGTGCAGGCAGGAGTTAATTCTAGCTATAGCCAACCTCTTGGAACACTTCAAGATGATAGATATGAGAGCTTCTAGTCGATATTCATTAAAGCAGCTCCCCCTGCTTTTCTTGGGCACTAGTTTGAAGCAGGTCGAACCTCAAAAGACAGCAGTGAGAAGTTGATGATGTCCATAAGATGAGAAGATATAAGAGCAGAATTAGGCCACTTGACCCATTGAGTCTGCTCCAGCATTTTATCACGGCTGATCCATTTTCCCTCTCAGCCCCAATCTCCTGCCTTCTCCCTGTACCACTTCATTCCCTGACTAATCAAGAATCCATCTGTCTTATATATACCCAATGACTTGCCTCCACTGCCACCTGTGGCAAAGAATTCCACAGATTCACCACTCTTTGAACATTCCTGCAAGCTGATCAGCCCCAGTTTTCAGTATCTGGTCAGACATGCCTTGCGAGACAACACCCTGTTCTGACATTGGCCTCTGAGACAGAGATCACAGGTCATTGGATGCTGTGAGGATTTGCACAGGTGTAGTGTATTCTCCCTTTCAAATCTCTAACTAAACTTAGTGTTCTCCTCATTTACATAAAAATCTAGTTTATCAGATCAACAGATGATATGACCTTTGAATATGCAAGATACTATATATCTGGAACTACATATGTCATCTCATTCTGTCTTATGTCAGCCTGACATCTGTTCAGCACAGATTTAATAGATTAAAGATCTTAAATATATTACTTTCCATGTGAGAAAGTATATTGGATGATTCCTTATGCTTGTCCACATACAACCAATTTCAAACTCTTCCATGGCCTATGATTGTTTCATGGAGACATGAGAGACTGCAGATGCTGGAATCTAAAGCAACATAAAAGATGCTGGAGGAACTCAGAAGGCTGGCAGCATCTATTAAAGGAAACGGTGAGTCAATGTTTTGAATTGAGGTCTTTTATCTTCACTGAGACTCAGTTCCTTGCTGAGTTCCTAAAGGCCAATTTATACTTGTGCATCAAATGTATGCCGTAGGTACGGCGTAGCCGCATATCCTACGCTGTACTCTACGCTATAGCCTAATGTGCACCTCTCCCAAAATGTAACTACGTGTCACAGCAACGCAGACCTCAACAACTGTGATTGGTCCGCTTGGTAGCATCACATTCCCTCCTACGCTGCAATAGCTTCCCATTGGGCGACTGAAGGGCAGGGAAGGAACTCTAGCTGCAATGCTTTCCATAAAGCTTTACAGACCTCCGAAATTACGGAGGACCCCGTGCTTGATGCCAGTTTGTAGCTAGCTGCTACAGCCTGTTGACTTCCACCTGAAGCTAAAACTCGAATGATGATTGCCAGTCTCTGAGTATACTTTGCGTACACTGATGCGAAATAAATGGTTGGAGACGATGAAGCAAATCGTCAAATCTACCTGCCAACAACCGAAAATACTTGAAATGCATTCCAAGTAAATCAGTTTCTCGCCTATATAATGCACTCTCCCATGCTAAAAATGTAAATACACTGTATATTAAAGAGAAGTGGGAGAAAGAAGCGGGGTTGGTACTTTCAGAGGAGGCTTGGGGGAAAATCTGCAGCTTTCAATGGTCCTCGACTAATTCTTTGACTTGGAGAGAACATTGTTGGAAAAACATTATAAGATACTTCAAGACCCCATATCAGGAAAAATATAAAGATACAAATGTGATGTGTTGGAGAAGGTGCGGCTCCAAGGAGGCAAATCATTTTCATATTTTCTGGGATTGCCCTAAATTAAGTCTATTTTGGGAAGGTATTCATAGAACATTAGTTAAGGTACTTAGGTCCCAGATACCTCTGAACTTTGAGACGCTCTATTTGGGGCATGTATTGTTCCTTGAACAGAAGGAAGATATAAAGTTGCTGCAGGCCCTCTTAGTGGCAAGTAAGAAATCAATCACTAGAAAATGGCTAAATCCAATACCACCTACATTAGAAGATTGGTATGAAATTATCTTGGAAATATTTAAAATGGAAAAGTTGACTTACTCCCTGAGAACTCAAAAAGAAACATTTTATCAAATCTGGAATAAATGGATTGAATATATAACCCCAATGCGAGCAGACTTTAGATGACTCTCCTAATGATTTATATTGCTCTTCTCATCAACACAGTAATATTGCTAACGTAAGCACCCCTAGTCTAAATGTTTGTTTTTTTTTGGAAAATAGAGAATTAACACAAGTAAAGGGAAAGATTTGGGAAAGGGATAAAAAAAAAAGAAAAAATTAAGTAAATAAGTACATAGGGATTGGATAATTATGTCTGCGGGCAGGAACAAGCACGAACAAATTGGGATATAAACACCTACAATGGTTGGTATATAGGCTTGTATGCAACATTTTGAACCAGTGGAAATGGTCCGGAAGGGTTGTATGGAAACTATTATTACCATTTTTCTTAACAACTAATTTCATTACTTAGCCTAATAGGTTAGATTTACCACAGTACATAATTATCTATTTAAATGTTTATTTTCCTTTTATATCATCTCAATGTGTACTTAAGAATGTATAAATAATTGTAGTTTTATACATATAAAAAAATGGAAAAGGTTATATGTGTGAAAAAAGTACATGATAATTGTGAATTCCTTATCCAAATAAAAAAAAAGAAATGCATTCCCTCGTCCATGTCTCTCAGTGGCCGGACAAGCACAGAAAATTCACCCTCCTTCAGTTTCAGTCGCCATTGTTTGAAGTTTGAGTTTCTTCGAGTTGAGTTTCAACACGAAGAAACTCAACACAGTGGCATAGAAATCCCACCAGAGCAACGCAGACACACCAATGCACAAGTATAAATGCTCACAACGGCGTAGCCCACTTGCGTAGGCTACGGCGTAAGCTAGTACACACAAGTGTAAATCAGCCTTAACGTGTCTGCTATGATCATTTCATCGGCAAGTAGTAAGTGTGGGCTCCCTCACCTCCACCTCTCTGACTCTCAACACAGGAGCGCCTCAGGGATGTGCACTCCCTGTATACCCATGACTGTGTCGCCACCCACAGCTTTACTCTGCATTGATTGGTCTAATCTCAAACAGTATGAGGTGGCCTACAGGGAAGAAGTCATCTCTCCGACACAGTGCTGTCAAGAAAACAACCTCTTCCTCAATGTCGCAGAAACAAAGGAGCTGGTTGTGGATTGCAGGAGGAATGGAGACAGGCTAACCTCTATTGAAATCAGACAGTGGAGGAAGTTTGGTATGGGCTCCCAAATCCTAAGGACTTTCTACAGGGGCACAATTGAGAGCATCCTGACTGGCTGCATCACTGTCTGGTAGGGGAAGTGTACCTCCCTTAATCACAGGATTCTTCAGAGAGTGGTGTGGACAGCCCAGTGCATCTGTAGTTTTGAACTTCTCATGATTCAGGACATTTACCAAGTGTGAAAAAAAGACCCGAAGGATCATTGGGGACCCAGATCACTAGAACCACCATCTATTTTAGCTGCTATCATCTGGGAAAGGGTACCACAGCATAAACGCCAGGACCAACAGGTTCCAGGACAGTTTCTTCCACCAGGCCATCAGACTGATTAACTCACACTGATTTAAGTGTATTTCTATGTTATATTGACTGTTCTATCTAGTACAACTTATTATAAATTACTATGATTGCAAGTTGCACATTTAGACGGAGATGTAACGTGAGGATTTTTACTCCTCATGTATGTGAAGGATGTAGGAAATAAAGACAAATTCAATTCAATTCAGTTCAATTCTTCATCATGTTTCTTTGCTGTGAAACCATGTTACCGAGCCCACTATCATAAAAAAACCATCTTATTGCAAGCTATTATAATGCAAAAAAAAATGGAACATACAACATCAAGCAGTACAACACAGGAATAGATCCTTCATCCCATGATATTAGTGCTGACCTCCATTCCAGTTTAAATAACTTAAATTAATCTCATCTGCTCGTACATGGTCTATATCCCTCCATTCTCTGCCTTTCATGTTCCTCTATAAAAGCCTCTTAAAAATTGTCTAGATTTTGGTGGAAAAAGACCTGGTGAAGACCAGTTTCCTATTTTATTTTTGTAGATTTTGTAAGCTTTAGATCTGGACTAGAGTAGTTCAAATAGTAAAGCTTCAACTAACATCTGCCAGCAAATCTTCCTTTTCCTTCCACAGTTTGATATTTTCAGCAGTTCTTTGGTTCCTTATGGCATGCTGGGATATTATAATTGGTTGATATTTTATGTGTTTAATCCTTCAGAGTTTAGCTCTCAAGATCTTTAATTTTGCTTTAGTTAAGTGCAATCTTGCTGTACATGTCCCTGCATGTTGAATAAATTGAGAACAAATATAATTATTATATGGTTCTAATGAGAAGCTCCTGCTAGACCACTGCATTATAAAAAGAAGTTTAAAGCAAAATCAATAGGCACTACAAAATATTATCATCCTCCATTGCTTCCCTAACAACACTACATCAAATGGAGCAATACAACTAAAAATGCACCTATGTTTTTAATCTGGTAGCTGTTCACTTTAGGTTACTTTGTGAATTGCTGCACTGCAGCAATAGGGCATAGCTAGTGTTCTCTATTGCTCCCAGATCTTTGCCTTAATGCCATTAATACATCACTTAGGTTAATCTGCAAGGTTATGACTGATTCGTCGGGCTCCATTGACACAGAACCACACTCCTTCGCTGAGAGGGTCGCAAGAGTGTAGAATAAGCTGCCAGTTCAAGTAGTGCATGTGAGCTCGATTTTAACATTTAAGAAAAATTTGGATAGGCATTTGATGGTAGGGATATGGGGGGCTATGGTCCCGGTGCAGGTCAAGTAGATCGTTTAAATGGTTCAGTATGGATTAGATGGACCAAAGTGCCAGTTTATTCTGCTGTAGTTTTCCATGATTCTATGACTTAGCATCAAACTATCCCTCCACGAACTACAATTGGAATGGTTTAATAATGTTCACATTTCAGCATACTATATTAAAGTCAATTTCCGTGAAGATTCTCCTGATCAATTAAAATTTCACTGAAAATGCTTGACTTTCTCATTGGGATCCTTAACCACTTCATTCGAAGACTACAATCAGTATGGATCACAAATAACATCTCCTCCTTGCTGATAATCAACAGAGGTGCACTTCAGCGATGTGTGTTTAACCCACTGCTCTATCCTCTCTCTCGATACTCATGACTGTGTGGCTAGTCATAGCTGAAATGCTATCTGTAAATTTGCTGATGACACCACTGTTGGCAGAATCTCAGGTATCGACGAGGAGGCGTACGAGAGTGAGATATATCAGCTCGTTGGGTGGTAATGCAACAACAGCCTTGCACTCAACAACAGCAAGATCAGATAATTTATTGTGGAATTCAGGAAGTTAGAAGAACACACACCAGTCCTGATAGAAGAGTCAGCATTGCAAAAGGTGATCAGCTTCGAGTTCCTGGGTGTCAATATCTCAGAGAATCTATTCTGGGCTCAATAGATTATATGATCATTAAGAAACTATACTTCATTAGCAGTTTGAGGAAATTTGACATACTACAAAAATCTCGAGCAAATTTCTATAACGTACTGTGACTGGTTGCATCGCAGCCTAGTATGGAGGAGTCAATGTATAAGATCAAAAGAAAATTCAAAGAATTGTAGACCATGTCAGCTCCATTACAGGCACCAATCTTCCAGCTACAGATGACATCTTCAAAAGGCAATGTCTCAAGAAGGTGGCATCCACATTATGGACCCTAACCGTACAGGACGTGCTCTCTTCCCATTACAACCATCAGGGAGAAGCTACAGGAGCCTGACGATGCACAGTCAATGTTTTAGAAACGACTTTTCCCCTCCATGATTAGATTTCATGAATGGTCCATTAAATCATGAATGGTTCATCAGTATTTATTTATTATCATTTTTATTGTAACTAGTAGTAATTTTTTAATCACTGTACTGTTGCCATAAAACAACAAATTTCACGACAGATGTCTGTGACATGTTGTGTATGTGGCCTGATTACACAACAATGCTATTAATAAAAACGCTGGAGACGGGAGCTAAATTTCATGGTTCTTTACTGGCATAATCTGAACTCGACACACACGTACAGATCAATACGCGCCTAATAGCACAAGCAACGACGCGTTACTAAAACATAAAGTAGTGCCTTATTATAATGTAGACTATACGGTACAATAATAAACTTGATTCTGATTGTCTTCCTTACATTGATTTGTAGAGTTCCATACTTGAATAGTATTTCTTTATAAGCCATTTTGCAGTACTGAAAAAAGTCTTCATTACCCTTTATTACACTATACTTCCAAAAGGGTTACAGGCTATAGGTATATTGACTATATTCTTTGATGAAACTGTTAATAAAAGTAAACAACATTTTTAGAACAATGATTCCACCAATATAAAAAAAAGTTGTTTACATTTGAAGGAATACTAAGTTGAACATGGGACCTTTGAAATGTCTTTCCAAGTATTATACACCATTGCTACCTAACGACTTGTGATCGCCTTTTGTTGATAACCTCTAACCTCCAATGCTAATTTTATAATTATTAGAGGACCATTCTTTTATTTCAGCCATACTAAATTAAAATGCTTAGAAAGAAGTGAATATCCCTTAAGGGTGATATAAATAATAGTGTTTTAATGAATCCTCCTCTTTTGCAATTTTAACAATGAAAACAAAATGCAGATGCTGGAAACCTGGAATAAAACCAGAAAATGCTGCAAGATAGTAGTCAGCATTTGAGACAACATCTCGGGAAAGAGAAAATAAGTCAACATTTTAGGATGAGTATTCCTTAGAATTAGTTTAAAAAAAAGAGAAAACAAATTAATAGTAAATTTCCAAGAAGATGGTGGGGGCATAGATAGGAAAAAGGTAAAATCTCTGATTTGGCAAAATTACTGTTGTTTTGAAGATATATTATGTAGGTTTGCTGGTCGAGTGGTTGTTGGACCAATGAGAGAAACCAAGTTCAAGTATAAATTTAATTATCATTAAACCACACATCAATATAGCCAAACTAAACAGTGTACCTCCAAGGCCAAGGTGCAAAACACATTATCAATAGCACACAGCACATAGCACACAGTACAAATAGCAATAGAGTAGAAAAACACATAGTCGCAAAGAAATCTGTCTCTCTCTCTCTCTCTGGCTATCCATCCCATAGGATGATGATGGTTCCTTTCAGTCAGTTAGTGGGGTGGTACCCCACTCCTCAGAAAGGAACAGCGTGTGTATGAGTGGATTTTAGGTGAGTAGGGGGTTGCACAGGTCCAGACCCACCCTGTCAACATCCCCTCCCGGATCCAGCGGCATGTTGGTGTCCAAGATGGCTGGGGAAAGTTCTGTTGCAGTGAATGTACAGACCAAGCTTCGATGCAAGGGATGCCCTTTCCGCGCTTCATGGCACCTGTTTGCTAGATGGCTGTTGACCCTACGAGAGGGTTCATTTGCCCTTTGACAGGACTTGTTTTTCATCCTGCAGAGTGTCTAGCCACCCTCCTCACCAGGCAAGCCGACCACCCGACCATGCGACAGGTAGTACTGGGTTACGTGGTACCAGTAGCACTCAGACGAGTGACCTGACCAGAAATAACCTTTATAATATAACCTAAGTACCTGAGTAGCATGGCCTGTAGATTGATGGCCAGTTGTCTTGGTCCATCTTGTTCTTCTAATGAGTAAACACTGGAGGGCAGCACTGAGCAAACACTGAGAGCAGCACTAAATGAACACTGGAAAACAGCACCAATCAGAGGGGCCAGCCCAACCCAGTACAGATCCCAGCACATCCACAGAGAACTCTGCTGTCTCCCACACTGCCTCCGGTGTCTCCTCTCCTGGGTTACTTACAAGCAACACTGCTACGAGGACCTAGTCCTCATCACAACTGAGGCAACACTTCCCCGCCGTTGCCTCTCCAATGAACCAGAGAACTGGATTTGAAGTATTATTCATTACCAATGTCCAATAGGGACATTTGTTGTGTGAAATCAGTTTACAGATTTGGTCAATGGGGCAGAAGAAGTTCAACTATTTATTTGGAGGACAAGACAGACTCTAAGCCTTCAATAACCCTGTCAAGTTACACACAGTTACAAATACTCATCTAAACTGAACATACACATAGTGGGAAATACTTACCTAAAGTCTGTGCCAGGGCCCTCTACACTGCAACATACCTTCACTGTTTATCATTTCCACACCACTGTAGATTAGCCCATAGTGACCCAGAGACCTCAGTCCAGTTCTCCAAATGAAATGATTTTAAATCCAGATGGGGATCTTAACCCTTGAATTAGGAAAATTGAAGTTATGAAAGGGCTTTAGATATGTCGCAGATGTGAGTGGGTAAAAGTTGGACAAGGAGAGAATAGGAGAGGCAAGGTAAGAATAAATTCATTCTGTTGCTCTGAAGTAATGGAATTTGTAATTCATAATTCTTCGGGAGAGGAAATAAAATGGCCTCTGTGTCTTTGGAATCTTCCGGTAAGATGGTGGCATGTTCGGATGCAGCAGTCCCTTCGGGGCCAACGAAAGGCGTGTTTTTTTGGTGATTGTCAGACTGCACTGAACCCAGGAGCTATGGGTACATCAGTGAGATGCTCATTGTTTGGAGTAGCCAGCTAGTGAATCAGAGAGGGAGAAGGTGACCAGCGGGTCAAAGAAGGAGCTGGCCAGTGGGATAGAGAAGCAGAAGCCAGATGGCAGGTCAGAGAAGGAACTGGCTAGTGGGTTGGAGAAGGATAGCCCAGCTGGCGGGCTGGAGGACCTGTATTGCATTTGGAGGAGCTAACTTGGATGCAGACCATATTGCTGCCTGCTATTCAAAGGTATTGGGGTTTGTGCTCAGAAGCAGCATGCTGTGTAACCGTGAATGACTGTCTAGGATGCTTCTCTTGCAATGGTAAGACTTTGTTGGACATTGATAATGTAATTGCTGCAGGCCCGTTTCCCTTGTTTGCTAGTGAGGCAGCAGAGTGGCCTCGGTTATAGCAAGGATTAGGCCTCAAGCCGCGGGCTTGCCTGCTGCTGCAGACCAGGTGAGGAAGTGCCAGAGGCGGGGTAGTGTGGCATCCATGCTTGGCTGGGGGCTGCCCTCTGGGGTTCGGTCAGTGGAATGACAGACTGAATTGCCAGGAACTATACCATCAATTTGTGGGACGTATTGCTCAGAGTCTTGGACTGTATACGTGTCTCTTGCATGACTATGTTTTTTTCTCTTGCTAGTTTGAATGTGCTGTGTATGTTTTGCAATTAGGCTTCAGAGGAATGCTGTCTCATTCATTTGTATTCTTGTATGTTTGCATGATAATTAATCTTGATTTGATGAGATTGGAGGCTTTGGATCAAGGAAGAAGTCATTTATCTTGGTTATCTCCAAGTTCCAACTATCATTAAACAACCTCTATCTCACCCCACCCTCTAACTTCTATATACTGGCTACCTTCCTTCTACAATCTCACTCCTGATACAGGATCTGAATCCAAAATGTTGAACATTCTTTTGCCTCTTTAGGTACTGCTTGACCCAAAGGATACTTGCAGTGGTCCATTTCTGCTCCATATTCCAGCATCTACAGATTCTTGTGTCTCTAAGTTATTTATCTTGTTTCTGAAACCTTCTGGCTATTAAATTCCCCCATATAACAATGACAATTTGAAAAATGCCAAATGTACTAACGCATAATTTGGTAAATTCTGAGATCATGGTAAGATTTCTAGTAGCTCTATCTTAAGGCAGTTCCCTTACATTCATCCTTATCCTACAAAGAAAGAAGGACAAGGTAATGTGCTATTTGCTTGTGTTAAGATGAAACAATTAAGTTAATAATATTCAGTGTAGACATTAATTACATCTTTTTGTTTTCTCTTTGACAGACCATTATATTAAAAAAATCTCCATGACTGTTTTTTAATAGAACCTTTCTTGTTTGTTCACATTGCACAATGGCAAAATGCCAACATGGAAACATTAATTCTGCTCAATTTCCCTGCTTCCTTCAGATTGACTTTTGAATTCAGTTCATTGAACTACCTATGAACCCACAATCCAAAGCCCTAGTCCAGTGCTTCAGTTCTTTCAAGTGTAATTTGTCGATCCCTATCAAAGGAACAGCTAAGATTATAGACTATTTGTGAGGCTTCAAAAACACTAAGGCAGTATAGCTAGAAAGTTCACAAATTTAAAAAAAACACATTAAACAAAAATATACTCGGCATTGTCAATACCCCAAAGCAGCTTCACATTCTTAAAATGAGGCCCCTATGAAGCCAGAAGTTATGTATTCAAATTTCAATGTTCAAAGTAAATTTATTATCAAAATATGTGTATGTCACTATACATTATATTGAGATTAATTTTCTTACAGGCATTCACAGAAGGACAGAGAAGTACAACAGAATCAATGAAAAAGCTACAAAAGACTGAAGAGCAACCAATATGAAAAGAAGAGAAACTGTGCATAAATCAATAAATAAAAACACGGAGAACATCAGTTGTATAGTCCTTGAAAGTGAGCCCATAGATTGTACAATCAGTTCAGAATTGAAATGAGTGTAGTTATCAACTCTGGTTTAAAAGCCTGATATTTGAGGGGTATTAACTATTCCTAAACTTGGTGATGTGGGACCTAAGGCTCCTGTACCTACTTCCCAACAGTTGAGAAGAGAGAATGACCTAGAGAGTCTTTGATAATGGATGCTGCTTTCTACTGGCAGCTCTCCTTGTAGATGTGCTCATTGATGTGGAGAGCTTTACCTGTGATCGACTGGTTTGTGCCTACAACTTCTTGTAGGTTTTCTCACTCTGGGATACTGGTGTTTCAGTACCAAACCATGATGCAGACACTCAGGATATTCTTTACTGTGCATTTACAGCTGTTTGCCAAATTTTTAAATGACATGACCAATCTCCACAAACTTCTGAGAAAGTAGAGGCACTGTTATTTCTTCTTTGTGATGATATATACTCAAACAACAGGAATTCTGCAGATGCTGGAAATTCAAGCAACATCAAAGTTGCTGGTGAACGCAGCAGGCCAAGCAGCATCTGTAGGAAGAGATGCAGTCGACGTTTCAGGCCGAGACCCTTCATCAGGACTAACTGAAGGAAGAGTGAGTAAGGGATTTGAAAGTTGGAGGGGGAGGGGGAGATCCAAAATGATAGGAGAAGACAGGAGGGGGATGGATGTCAGAATGGGAATAGGATGTGGAATTAAAATGTGTGGCCACTGGGAGATCCTGCTTTCTCTGGCGGACAGAGCGTAGATGTTCAGCAAAGCGGTCTCCCAGTCTGCGTCGGGTCTTGCCAATATATAAAAGGTCACATCGGGAGCACTGGACGCAGTATATCACCCCAGTCGACTCACAGGTGAAGTGATGCCTCACCTGGAAGGACTGTTTGGGGCCCTGAATGGTGGTAAGGGAGGAGGTGTAAGGGCATGTGTAGCACTTGTTCTGCTTACACGGATAAGTGCCAGGAGGGAGATCAGTGGGGAGGGATGGGGGGGACGAATGGACAAGGGAGTTGTGTAGGGAGCAATCCCTGTGGAATGCAGGGGGGGGAGGGAAAGATGTGCTTAGTGGTGGGATCCCGTTGGAGGTGGCGGAAGTTACGGAGAATAATATGTTGGACCCGGAGGCTGCTGGGGTGGTAGGTGAGGACCAGGGGAACCCTATTCCTAGTGGGGTGGTGGGAAGATGGAGTGAGAGCAGATGTACGTGAAATGGGGGAGATGCGTTTAAGAGCAGAGTTGATAGTGGAGGAAGGGAAGCCCCTTTCTTTAAAAAAGGAAGACATCTCCCTCATCCTAGAATGAAAAGCCTCATCCTGAGAGCAGATGCGGTGGAGACGGAGGAATTGCGAGAAGGGGATGGCGTTTTTGCAAGAGACAGGGTGAGAAGAGGAATAGTCCAGATAGCTGTGAGAGTCAGTAGGCTTATAGTAGACATCAGTGGATAAGCTGTCTCCAGAGACAGAGACAGAAAGATCTAGAAAGGGGAGGGAGGTGTCGGAAATGGACCAGGTAAACTTGAGGGCTGGGTGAAAGTTGGAGGCAAAGTTAATAAAGTCAACGAGTTCTGCATGCGTGCAGGAAGCAGTGCCAATGCAGTCGTCGATGTAGCGAAGGAAAAGTGGGGGACAGATACCAGAATAGGCACGGAACATAGATTGTTCCACAAACCCAACAAAAAGGCAGGCATAGCTAGGACCCATACGGGTGCCCATAGCTACACCTTTAGTTTGGAGGAAGTGGGAGGAGCCAAAGGAGAAATTATTAAGAGTAAGGACTAATTCTGCTAGACGGAGCAGAGTGGTGGTAGAGGGGAACTGATTAGGTCTGGAATCCAAAAAGAAGCGTAGAGCTTTGAGACCTTCCTGATGGGGGATGGAAGTATATAAGGACTGGACATCCGTGGTGAAAATAAAGCGGTGGGGGCCAGGGAACTTAAAATCATCGAAAAGTTTAAGAGCGTGAGAAGTGTCACGAACATAGGTCGGAAGGGATTGAACAAGGGGTGATAAAACAGTGTCGAGGTATGCAGAAATGAGTTCGGTGGGGCAGGAGCAAGCTGAGACAATAGGTCAGCCAGGACAGGCAGGTTTGTGGATCTTGGGTAGGAGGTAGAAACGGGAAGTGCGGGGTGTGGGAACTATAAGGTTGGTAGCAGTGGATGGGAGATCCCCTGAGCGGATAAAGTCGGTGATGGTGTGGGAGACAATGGCCTGGTGCTCCTTAGTGGGGTCACGATCGAGGGGTAAATAAGAGGGGGTATCCGCGAGTTGTCGCTGTGCCTCGGCAAGGTAGAGGTCAGTACGCCAGACTACAACAGCAGCCTCCTTACTGGCGGGTTTAATAATAAGGTTAGGATTAGTGCGGAGGGAGTGGAGAGCAGAGCGTTCCGAAGGAGTGAGGTTGGAATGGGGACAAGGTGCGGTGAAGTCGAGACGGTTGATGTCCCGTCGGCAGTTAGCAATAAAGAGATCCAGAGCAGGCAGAAAGCCAGAGCGGGGTGTCCATGAAGAAGAGGAGGGTTGAAGACGGTAGAAGGGGTCATCGGTGGGGGTGGAAGAGTCCTTGCCTTACCACCATTCAGGGCTACACATGCCCTTACACTTCCTCCCTTACCACCATTCAGGGCCCCAAACAGTCCTTCCAGGTGAGGCATCACTTCACCTGTGAGTCGACTGGGGTGATATACTGCGTCCGGTGCTCCCGATGTGGCCTTTTATATATTGGCAAGACCCGACGCAGACTGGGAGACCGCTTTGCTGAACATCTACGCTCTGTCCGCCAGAGAAAGCAGGATCTCCCAGTGGCCACACATTTTAATTCCACATCCTATTCCCATTCTGACATGTCTATCCATGGCCTCCTCTACTGTAAAGATGAAGCCACACTCAGGTTGGAGGAACAAATATTCCGTCTGGGTAGCCTCCAAGCTGATGGCATGAACATCGACTTCTCTAACTTCCGCTAAGGCCCCACCTCCCCCTCGTACCCCATCTGTTACTTATTTTTATGCACACATTCTTTCTCTCACTCTCCTTTTTATCCCTCTGTCCCTCTGAATATACCTCTTGCCCATCCTCTGGGTCACCCCCCCCCTTGTCTTTCTTCCCAGACCTCCTGTCCCATGATCCTCTCGTATCCCCTTTTGCCTATCACCTGTCCAGCTCTCGGCTCTATCCCTCCCCCTCCTGTCTTCTCCTATCATTTTGGATCTCCCCCTCCCCCTCCAACTTTCAAATCCCTTACTCACTCTTCCTTCAGTTAATCCTGACGAAGGGTCTCGGCCTGAAACGTCGACTGCACCTCTTCCTACAGATGCTGCTTGGCCTGCTGCGTTCACCAGCAACTTTGATGATATATACACGTTGGTTCCATGACAGATCCTCTGATGTGACAAATTTAATGACCCTCTCCACACCCAATCCCTTAATGAGAACTGGCTCATGGACCTCAGGTTCCTTCCGCTTGTAGTCAATAATTTGCTGAGGTTGAGTAAGAGCTTGTTGTTGTGGTACCATTCAACCAGCTTTTCTATATCCCTTTTACCTGCCGACTTGTCACCACCTTTGATCCAGTCAACAACAGTGGCATGGTCAGCAAACTTAAATATGACATTGGAGCTGTATTTAACTTCACAATCATAAGACCCTAAGACATCGGAGCATAATTAGGCCATTCGGCCCATCAACTCTGCTCTGCCATTCCACTATGCCTGATTTATTAGCCCTCTCAAACCTATTCTCTTGCCTTCTTCAAAGAACCTTTGGTGCCCTGCTTATTCAAGAATCTATCCAAATAGGCCTTAATTATTTCTAATGATTTTACCTGTGCTGCCATCTGTGGTAATCAATTCCACAGATTCACCACCTTCTGGCTAAACAAATTTTTCCTCATCTCTTTTATAATTGGATGTCCCTTTATTCTGAGGTTGTACCCTCTGGTCCTAGACTTCTCAAATATAGGAAACAGCCTCTGCACATCCACTGTATCTAGGCTCTTTAATATTCAATAGGTTTCATTTCTAAACTCCAGTGAGTACAGGCCCAGAATCATAAAGCATTCCTCATATATTAACCCTTTCATTCTTGAGATCATTTTCATGAACCTTCTCTAGACCTTCTCCAATACAACACATCATTTCTCAGATGAGGGGTCCAAAGCTGCTCACAATACTCAAAGTCCAGTCTGACCAATGCCTCATAAAGCCTCATCATTATATCAGGCAACACACATCAAAGTTGCTGGTGAACGCAGGAGGCCAGGCAGCATCTGTAGGAAGAGGTACAGTCGACGTTTCAGGCCGAGACCCTTCGTCAGGACTAACTGAAGGAAGAGTGAGTAAGGGATTTGAAAGTTGGAGGGGGAGGGGGAGATCCAAAATGATAGGAGAAGACAGGAGGGGGAGGGATAGAGCCGAGAGCTGGACAGGTGATAGGCAAAAGGGGATACGAGAGGATCATGGGACAGGAGGTCCGGGAGGAAAGACAAGGAGAGGGGGAGACCCAGAGGATGGGCAAGGGGTATATTCAGAGGGACAGAGAGAGAAAAAGGAGAGTGAGAGAAAGAATGTGTGCATAAAAATAAGTAACAGATGGGGTACGAGGGGAGGTGGGGCCTTAGCGGAAGTTAGAGAAGTCGATGTTCATGCCATCAGGTTGTAGGCTACCCAGACGGAATATAAGGTGTTGTTCCTCCCACCTGAGTGTGGCTTCATCTTTACAGTAGAGGAGGCCGTGGATAGACATGTCAGAATGGGAATGGGATGTGGAATTAAAATGTGTGGCCACTGGGAGATCCTGCTTTCTCTGGCGGACAGAGCGCAGATGCTCAGCAAAACGATCTCCCAGTCTGACTTCTCTAACTTCCGCTAAGGCCCCACCTCCCCCTCGTACCCCATCTGTTATTTATTTTTGTGCACACATTCTTTCTCTCACTCTCCTTTTTCTCCCTCTGTCCCTCTGAATATACCTCTTGCCCATTCTTTGGGTCACCCCCCCTTGTCTTTCTCCCCGGACCTCCTGTCCCATGATCCTCTCGTATCCCCTTTTGCCTATCACCTGTCCAGCTCTTGGCTCCATCCCTCCCCCTCCTGTCTTCTCCTATCATTTTGCATCTCCCCCTCCCCCTCCAACTTTCAAATCCCTTACTCACTCTTCCTTCAGTTAGTCCTGACGAAGGGTCTTGGCCTGAAACGTCGACTGCGCCTCTTCCTAGAGATGCTGCCTGGCCTTCTGCGTTCACCAGCAACTTGGATGTGTGTTGCTTGAATTTCCAGCATCTGCAGAATTCCTGTTGTTCTCATCATTATATCCTTGCTTTTGTGTTCTCGTCTTCTCAAAATTAATGCTAAAATTGCATTTGCCTTCCTCAATAGCAACTCAACTTGCAAGTTAACCTGTAGGGAATCCTGCACAAAGACTCCCAAGTTCCTTTTCACCTCTGATTAATGGACTTAATCCCCATATAGAAAATAGTCCATGTCTTTATTCCTTCTACCAAAGTGCATGACCATGCCACATTTCCTACATTATATTCCATCTGCCACTTCTTTGCCCATTCTCCCAATCTGTCTAAGTTCTTATGCAGACACCCTGCTTCCTCAATACTACCTCGTATCATCTGAACCTTGGCCACAAAGCCATCATCCAAATCATTGACATATAATGTGAAAAGAAACAGACCCAACACTGGCCTCTGCGGCGCAACACTAGTCACCAACAGTCAACCAGAAAAGGTTCTCATTATTCTTGCTATTTGTTCCTGCAAATCAGCCAATATTTTACCCATGCTAGTATCAGCCCTGTAATACCATGGGCTCTTATCTTGTTGAGTAGCCTCATGTTAAGCAGCTGTTCTATTCACCTTTGTAGCCCAATGAAGTGAAATACCAACTGATGTTCTAATATGCTGATGACCGATGACAGATCTCTCCCCTTAAAACTGACACCTTTTAAACAAATTATTATGAATGATCTCCATTCTTTTGAAAGGGAATATGGGATCTTTTTCTATGTTAAAAAATGAAACATTGATTTACTACTGTACCTGGATGCTGTAATGTTATTGGGTTTGCTGAGAGTAAGGTTCTAACTCCATCCAAAGACAATGAGTTGAAGCATAGGAAGGAGATAGACAGCCTACTGGCATGGGGTCATAACACCAACCTTTCCCTCAAACTCAGCAAAACAAAACAGCTGGCCATTGACTTCATGAAGGAATACATGCTGCTGGTTTACATTAATGGTGCTCGGTCAAAAGAGTTGAATGCTTCAACTTCCTAGGAATGAACATCACTAATACTATTGTCCATCCATGTAGGTGCCATGGCCATGAAAGGGTACTAGCACTTCCACTTCCTCAAAAGCCAAAATAAATTTGACATGTTCTCTTTGACCTGTATCAGTTTTTAACAATGCACCTGGAGAGCATCCTATCGAGATGCATCGCGGGTTTTTAAGACAACTGCTCTGCCCAAGACTAAGAAACTGCAGAGAGTTGTGGACACAGCTCAGCACATCATGGGAACCAACATGCCATAGATGGACTCTATCTACATTTCTTGCTGCCTCCATCAAGCAGCTAACATTTCAAAGATGCTACTGATTCTAGACATTCTGTCTTTTCTCCCCTCTAATCAGGCAGCAGATACATCTAGCATCACTCTGCACTGGTGACCAACAGTGATCAAAGGTGACTTCTTGCAGGCAGTTCACAAAACTACTAGATAGTCTAGTAGATATACTTCTGAACTGCAACAGCCTATAATGTCCCTTTGAGAGTTGTACTTTTGAACTGACTAACCAAACTGACACTACTGCGATCTCCTGGGGGATTCAGTGAACCAGACTTTCAAGAGTGCTTGTACAATGATCAGTGGGGGTGGACATTGTGTCAAGACCTAATAGTGGATGACAAATCCATGCTGAGCTCCATTATGCTGATTAAACTGTCAAGCAAGATTAAAATGATCGAGGCTGAGATTGGAAAACAAACAAGTGTTCAGCACTGTCTGGCTGTGTTTGGTTGCTCACTCTTCTCACTTCTTCAGACAGGCAGGAGGTGCAGGAGTCTTGGATCCCCTGCCACTAGGATTAGGAGCAGTTGTTGCCCTATAGCCATCAGGTTCCACTCGTCTCAGTGCTGAACTGAATTCACAGCTGCGGACTTACTTTAGGGAGCTCTGCAGTTCGTGTTCCATGTGTTACTTGTTTAGATTTTCTTTACGATTTGCAAGATTTGTCCTCTTTTGTGCACTGGATATGTGGTGGCCTTTGTTGTGTGTGTATTATTTTCATGAATTCGATGGAGTTTCTTTGTTTTGTGAGTGCTGCAAGAAGATGAATCTCAAGGTTGTATATGCTATACATACTTTGAACCTTGAGACAAAAGCTTGAAAGCATGTACCATGAGGCTCAAGGACAGCTTCTACCATGCTGTTACTGAGTGGTCCCTCATAAAATAAGATGGACCCTTAATCTCACAATCAACCTCATTGTGGTCTTTGTCTGCCTGCCATGCATTTTCACTGTGAATGTAACAATTTATTTCGCATTCTTTTCATTGCTCATCTACTGTCACTACACTCATAATTTTGGGGCTAAGTACAACTCAGATATCATCTATCAATTTGCAGATGGCACCACTGCTCTAGGTGAAATCTCAAATGTCAACAGTTGTACTAAATACCTGGGCTGATCAACTGGCTGGAGTGTTCACTAAGATCTTTAACCTCTTGCTTCAGCAGTCTGAGGTACACATCAGCTTCAAGAAGGCTTTAATTATACCAGAACATGAGAAGAATGTGGTAATTTTCCTCAATGACTATCGCCCAGTAGCACTTACATCTACAGTGATAAGGTGTTTTGAGAAGTAAGCGATGAAACATATCAACTTCTTCCCGAGAAGCGTCCTGGATCTATTCAAATTTGCCTCCCCACGCAACAATTCTGCAGCAGATGCCATTTCTTTGGCTCTTCACTCACTCCTGGAACAGCTGTTCAACAAAGATGCATATATCTGAATGCCTTTTATCAACTACAGCTTAGCATTCAATACAATTATCCCCTCAAAACTAATCAATAAGCTTCAAGACTTTGGTCACAATAGATTCTCGTGCAATTAGATCCTCAATTTCCTCACTTGCAGACCCCAGTCAATCTGGATTGGCAACAGCATCTCCTCCACAATCTCCATCGGCACAGGTGCACCACAAGGCTGTGTGGTTAGGCCTCTGCTCTACTCACTTTACACTTATGACTGTGTGGCTAAGCACAACTCCAAAGCTATATTCAAGTTTGCTGATGACAACACTGTCATAGGCTGAAACGAAGGTGGTGCCAAATCAGCACATAGAAGGGAGATTGAAAATCTGGCTGAGTTGTGTCACAACAACCTTTTACTCAATGTCAGCAAACCAAGGAGATGATTAATAACTGGCAGGAGTAAACTAAAGATTCATGAGTCAGTTCTCATTGGTGCATCAGAGGTGGTGAGTGTGAACAACTTTAAAATCCTTGGTGTTATTATTTCAGAGGACCTGTCTTAGGCATAGCATGTAAGTGCAATTACAAAAGCACAACAGTGCCTCTACTTCCTGTTACGTACCCCGTAACTGGGTTGCCAAACCAGCAGAAATGGATCACTCAGTTGGAGTCTGGAGTACTAGAACTAAGAAAGTTTTATTAAAGAAACAAGCAACACCTTAATCGAAAGGATAATAAATGCAACAGTTCAGCGATGATAAACGCACATGTGCACAGAATTAAGATAACAGCATCAATCAAGCTCTATCGTTGTCTAGGGGTAAATGACCAATTTCAAAATGACTCAAAGTTCAGTCCAGTTTGTAGTTCAGTTCGCAGTAATCGTTGTCATGGCGATGGACAAGGTGGGGAAGAGAGACATAGAATAGGAACAACTCATCATTCAGCACAGCTTCACTCACAGACCAGCGAGATGGCTCACAAACAGCATTTGGGCGGGTCCTTGGTGATGTCACCTGAGGTCACTGACTGTGACCCCTCCTCCAGATGCGGTCGATCCTCTGCAGTGAACCCGGCACCCAGGCAAGGGCGGACACACACCGGGTTCCCGCTGATCGTACCTTTCCACCCTGGTCGTTGTCTGGCACTTCTCACCCACTCGTGAGAAGCGTACCGCTTCCAGGGTCTCGTTACCTCGGGTGGCGTGTGTGTCGTCTTAGCGAACCTGTCCCTTTTTATCCCCCTGCTGGGGTATCGCCTGTCCATCACTTCAAACAGTTCAGGGTTCAAAGGGGGAGCCGCTCCAGACAGCTCTTCCTCCCACATCCCTTCATTACACATCTCCAGACGCTGCTCCATTGTTCCTTATCTCTCCTTCCCCTGAGGGCAGGTGGCAGACCAACTGCTGATGCCACTGATGCTAGCCCAGGCCAGCAAACATCTTAATTTTATGTGTATTCTCGTAACATTCCTTAGGAGTTTGCAAAGATTCGGCATGACCTTTAAAATCTTAACCACCTTCTATAGATGTGTGGTGCAGAATATATTGACTGGCTGCATCACAGCCTGGTATGGAAACACCTACAAAAAGTAATGGCTATGGCCCAATCAATCATGTGTACAGGGAGGGGAGGGAACGTCGACTCAGATCATGAGAGGTCTGCGTCGGGCATTTCCATGCCTTACAAGGCACAGATTGGAAGTCTGTGTGGGGCGCAGACATCCCACCATTAAGCACATCTATATAAAGTGTTGTTGCTGGAAGTCAGTATTCATCATCAAGTATCCCATGATCCAGGCCATGATCTCTTCTCACTGCTGCCGTCAGAAAGAAGTTACAGATGCCTCAGGACTCACACCACCAGATTCGGAAACAGTTATTACCCCACAACCACCAGGCTCTTGAACCAAAAGGGATAACATCACTCAATCTCAGTTGCTCCATCACTGAAGTATTCTCACCACCTATGGACTCACATTCAAGGACTCTTCATCTCATGTTCTCAATATTTATTGCTAATTTATTAATATTACTATTGTTGTTGTTATATTATTATCATTATTATTATATATATATTTTCTCAGTTCAAGTTGGTAAAACATGAGGTAAGGGCATAACCAAGCACACTTATTTCTCAATAGCTAGGAAATTTTTGACTATTCTAGTGGTGCTCAGTATTCTGTCTTTCTGAAGATTTTCATAAATATTGCTGTATAGGCCTAATTACTTAATGCTACTGTGTAGTAACTTTGGGATGATACCAGTTGCAGATACAATTAGGACAAAGTATACTCTGTTCATGTTCCATTGTGTATCAAGTTCCTCCTTTAATTCAGCATATTTCTGGTGTTTTTCATTTATTGATTTCTGTATATTATTAGTGTTTGGAATAGTTATATCTATTAAGTAAGTTGGTCTTGCTTGATTATCCTATAATATTATATCTAGACAGTTATTATTGATTGTTCTATCTGTAATAATCAATCTGTAGTAATATAATTGTAGGACTCTGACTCTAAAATGGGAATACGCTTGTATTTTTAGAAAGGTATTGTGCTTTTTAAGAGTTTGCATTTTAAAGCAAGATTTTGGTGTATGATATTTGCCACTTGTGCCTGTGGAAGAAATCAGATTGAGTTAAACTGCTGCAGGATTCTGTAATGTGTTGGATTGTTTTTGATTTCTCTTGGCATTTCCTGCATTTATTGTTTTAAATTTGTTGGTCTTTTGTTATGTATTTTTCATCATTTTTGTGTTAACCACCTGGTCCTGTATTGCCACAAGGCATCCCTCTGTTTCTGAGATGCGGTCTCCAACTCAGAGCCAGGCATTCAACATCTAGTCTGCTCAGATCATGGGAGTGTTTTCCATGGAGGGTCATGCTCTTCCATTGGTTAACATTTTCTTCTGTAGTGATACTTTCTTCAACTTTTCTAGGTTGTGCTTTCATTTAAGCTTATTGGTGTGTACTTCATATCAGAATTGTTTATGCTCACATGGAGTACTGAATACTTTTTTCGATGATGAAAATATATCCTAAGAAATTTTATCTGACTGCTGTGTAAATTTTTTCTGTCTGTTATTCTTCTTCTTCCTTCTGTCCTAGGTAATATTAATCTAAGTGTGTTAGAGTGTACATAGTGTCTTCTAAAATTTTTCTATGTAAATTTTCCAGATCAGTTTTGGACCAAGGTATTATGCCAAAAGAATACATTAATATGGGTATAACAAAAGTGTTTATTGGCTTTGTTATATTTTTACTATTGAGCTCTGTTTGCCAGATTTTCTGAAGCCTTGAAGTAAATTTTGTCAAAAGTTTTCTCTTTATCTCATTATTATCTATTGTCCTTGCTTGTTGATATTTCAGATATTGGATATGTTTCATATTTCCCCATGAGTTGCATTGTATCCTGCTGCTCTGGTTTATTATATTCTACTAGCTCTATTGAACCTTTCCTTATGCTTAATGTTCTGCACTTATCCAGCCCAAAGTTCATAGTTATATCTTTCGAAAATAGCTCTCCTATTTGAATTACTTGCTTCAGCTTTACTGATAAAGGGGCATATGATTATAGCATGCCATTGCCTCATCAGATGTTGCAGAAATTTCACAAGTATTGGGTGGGGTGCAGTTTATATATATTCTTATTTATATTATATATAAAATAAGAATGTCTATCAACCATGAGTGTGGAACAGAATCAAATGCTTTTAGGTAGTCAATATATCAACATGAATGATTTCTGCTTTCCTGCCAGGTTTGATTTAGAATTACAGAATTTATTATAGAAACATAGAAACATAGAAACATAGAAAATAGGTGCAGGAGTAGGCCATTCGGCCCTTCGAGCCTGCTCTGCCATTTATTATGATCATGGCTGATCATCCAACTCAGAACCCCGCCCCAGCCTTCCCTCCATACCCCCTGATCCCCATAGCCAC
Source organism: Mobula hypostoma (assembly GCF_963921235.1). Taxonomy (NCBI): domain Eukaryota; kingdom Metazoa; phylum Chordata; class Chondrichthyes; order Myliobatiformes; family Myliobatidae; genus Mobula; species Mobula hypostoma. Next base: position 75,687,462 of record NC_086099.1, on the reverse strand, counting down.
AAGGGCCATATCTAACTCCCTCTTAAACATAGCCAATGAACTGGCCTCAACAGTTTGCTGTGGCAGAGAATTCCACAGATTCACCACTCTCTGTGTGAAGAAGTTTTTCCTAATCTCGGTCCTAAAAGGCTTCCCCTCTATCCTCAAACTGTGACCCCTCGTTCTGGACTTGCCCAACATCGGGAACAATCTTCCTGCATCTAGCCTGTCCAATCCCTTTAGGATCTTATACATTTCAATCAGATCCCCCCTCAATCTTCTAAATTCCAATGAGTACAAGCCCAATTCATCCAGTCTTTCTTCATATGAAAGTCCTGCCATCCCAGGATTCAATCTGGTGAACCTTCTTTGTGCTCCCTCTATGGCAAAGATGTCTTTCCTCAGATTAGGGGACCAAAACTGCACACAATACTCCAGGTGTGGTCTCACCAAGACCTTGTACAACTGCAGTAGTACCTCCCTGCTCCTGTACTCGAATCCTCTCGCTATAAATGCCAGCATACCATTCGCCTTTTTCACCACCTGCTGTACCTGAATGCCCACTTTCAATGACTGGTGTATAATGACACCCAGGTCTCGTTGCACCTCCCCTTTTCCTAATCGGCCACCATTCAGATAATAATCTGTTTTCCTATTTTTGCCACCAAAGTGGATAACTTCACATTTATCCACATTAAATTGCATCTGCCATGAGTATGCCCACTCACCCAATTTATCCAAGTCACCCTGCATCCTCTTAGCATCCTCCTCACTGCTAACACTGCCACCCAGCTTCGTGTCATCCGCAAACTTGGAGATGCTGCATTTAATTCCCTCATCCAAGTCATTAATATATATTGTAAACAACTGGGGTCCCAGCACTGAGCCTTGCGGTACCCCACTAGTCACTGCCTGCCATTCTGAAAAGGTCCTGTTTATTCCCACTCTTTGCTTCCTGTCTGCTAACCAATTCTCCACCCACACCAATACCTTACCCCCAATACCGTGTGCTTTAAGTTTGCACACTAATCTCCTGTGTGGGACCTTGTCAAAAGCCTTTTGAAAATCCAAATATACCACATCCACTGGTTCTCCCCTATCCACTCTACTAGTTACATCCTCAAAAAATTCTATGAGATTCATCAGACATGATTTTCCTTTCACAAATCCATGCTGACTTTGTCCGATCATTTCTCTGCTTTCCAAATGTGCTGTTATCACATCCTTGATAACTGACTCCAGCAGTTTCCCCACCACCGACGTTAGGCTAACCGGTCTATAATTCCCCGGTTTCTCTCTCCCTCCTTTTTTAAAAATTGGGGTTACATTAGCCACCCTCCAATCCTCAGGAACTAGTCCAGAATCTAACGAGTTTTGAAAAATTATCACTAATGCATCCACTATTTCTTGGGCTACTTCCTTAAGCACTCTAGGATGCAGACCATCTGGCCCTGGGGATTTATCTGCCTTCAATCCCTTCAATTTACCTAACACCACCTCCCGACTAACATGTATTTCACTCAGTTCCTCCATCTCACTGGACCCTCTGTCCCTTACTATTTCTGGAAGATTATTTATGTCCTCCTTAGTGAAGACAGAACCAAAGTAATTATTCAATTGGTCTGCCATGTCCTTGCTCCCCATAATCAATTCACCTGTTTCTGTCTGCAGGGGACCTACATTTGTCTTTACCAGTCTTTTCCTTTTTACATATCTATAAAAGCTTTTACAGTCCGTTTTTATGTTCTCTGCCAGTTTTCTCTCATAATCTTTTTTCCCCTTTCTAATTAAGCCCTTTGTCCTCCTCTGCTGAACTCTGAATTTCTCCCAGTCCTCAGGTGAGCCACTTTCTCTGGCTAATTTGTATGCTACTTCTTTGGAATTGATACTATCCCTAATTTCTCTTGTCAGTCACGGGTGCACTACCTTCCTTGATTTATTCTTTTGCCAAACTGGGATGAACAATTGTTGTAGTTCATCCATGCAACCTTTAAATGCTTGCCATTGCATATCCACCATCAATTCTTTAAGTGTCATTTGCCAGTCTATCTTAGCTAATTCACGTCTCATACCTTCAAAGTTACCCCTCTTTAAGTTCAGAACCTTTGTTTCTGAATTAACTATGTCACTCTCCATATTAATGAAGAATTCCACCATATTATGGTCACTCTTACCCAAGGATTGTTATCAGTTGTTCTTTACATCCTTTATACCCTTATGGTATCCTTTCTGCTCTTCTGTAAGCATATTGAGATGATCTAAGTGAGTGGTAAATAGTTGCAGGATGCATAATATTATAATTTTATATATAGTTTGTAAACACGTAATAGGATTTGATGGATCATTTGTGATTTCTCCTTCAGGTAAGTTACTACTATTTATTCCTTGTTGTATTTGCACAGTTTCTTTGTCTTTTTCACTCTGGTTATACACCCAATTCGTGCAATCTTGCTTTGATTATCTTACAGTTATTGAAGCAAGGTGTGAGCTCTAAGGTAGACACAGAACAAGCAGGGGGAGAGATCTGGCGGTTGCTTATCGATCTGTGCCCGCAAGAAAATGAATCTCAGGGTTGTATTTGCTGACATATATGTACTTTGATATTAAATTTACTTTGAAATTTGAACTTTGAACTATATTAATAAACCCAGTTCTGATTCTGATTTTGTTATAGTTTTCCCTTGTACTACGTCAATGCACTATTAAAATAAAATAATCTGTATGCGGAGTATACAAAGCAATGCTTTTTACTTTATATCAGTGCACAGGGCAATAATAAACGTGCTTACCAATTTCATTCTGTGTGGTGAGTAAGTTGAAGGGAAACTTGTAGCTATTATCATTACTGTTCACCTACTGTACTTTCCTTTCCAGGTGACAGAAGCCTGATATTTTGGTAGTACCATCAAGGATTTCTGCCAATTTGCCGCATTGCATCTTGTAGATTGGGTGAACCAAATTGGTAAAGGTGCTGAGGAAGAGGATTTCCTGGAATATATGCGGGATGTTTTTTTAAACCAACATGTCGAGGAACCAACTAGAGAGTAGGCTATTCTGGACTGGGTTTTGAGCAATGAGGAAGGGTTAATTAGCGATCTTGTCGTGAGAGGCCCCTTGGGTAAGAGTGACCATAATATGGTGGAATTCTTCATTAAGATGGAGAGTGACATAGTTAATTCAGAAACAAAGGTTCTGAACTTAAAGAGGGGTAACTTTGAAGGTATGAGACATGAATTAGCTAAGATAGACTGGCAAATGACACTTAAAGGATTGACGGTGGATATGCAATGGCAAGCATTTAAAGGTTGCATGGATGAACTACAACAATTGTTCATCCCAGTTTGGCAAAAGAATAAATCAAGGAAGGTAGTGCACCCGTGGCTGACAAGAGAAATTAGGGATAGTATCAATTCCAAAGAAGAAGCATACAAATTAGCCAGAGAAAGTGGCTCACCTGAGGACTGGGAGAAATGCAGAGTTCAGCAGAGGAGGACAAAGGGCTTAATTAGGAAGGGGAAAAAAGATTATGAGAGAAAACTGGCAGGGAACATAAAAACGGACTGTAAAAGCTTTTATAGATATGTAAAAAGGAAAAGACTGGTAAAGACAAATGTAGGTCCCCTGCAGACAGAAACAGGTGAATTGATTATGGGGAGCAAGGACATGGCAGACCAATTGAATAATTACTTTGGTTCTGTCTTCACTAAGGAGGACATAAATAATCTTTCAGAAATAGTAGGGGACAGAGGGTCCAGTGAGATGGAGGAACTGAGTGAAATACATGTTAGTAGGGAAGTGGTGTTAGGTAAATTGAAAGGATTGAAGGCAGATAAATCCCCAGGGCCAGATGGTCTGCATCCTAGAGTGTTTAAGGAAGTAGCCCAAGAAATAGTGGATGCATTAGTGATAATTTTTCAAAATTCGTTAGATTCTGGACTAGTTCCTGAGGATTGGAGGGTGGCTAATGTAACCCCACTTTTTAAAAAAGGAGGGAGAGAGAAACCGGGGAATTATAGACCGGTTAGCCTAACGTCGGTGGTGGGGAAACTGCTGGAGTCAGTTATCAAGGATGTGATAACAGCACATTTGGAAAGCGGTGAAATGATTGGACGAAGTCTGCATGGATTTGTGAAAGGAAAATCATGTCTGACGAATCTCATAGAATTTTTTGAGGATGTAACTAGTAGAGTGGATAGGGGAGAACCAGTGGATGTGGTATATTTGGATTTTCAAAAGGCTTTTGACAAGGTCCCACACAGGAGATTAGTGTGCAAACTTAAAGCACACGGTATTGGGGGTAAGGTATTGGTGTGGGTGGAGAATTGGTTAGCAGACAGGAAGCAAAGAGTGGGAATAAACGGGACCTTTTCAGAATGGCAGGCGGTGACTAGTGGGGTACCGCAAGGCTCAGTGCTGGGACCCCAGTTGTTTACAATATATATTAATGACTTGGATGAGGGAATTGAATGCAGCATCTCCAAGTTTGCGGATGACACGAAGCTGAGTGGCAGTGTTAGCTGTGAGGAGGATGCTAAGAGGATGCAGGGTGACTTGGATAGGTTGGGTGAGTGGGCAAATTCATGGCAGATGCAATTTAATGTGGATAAATGTGAAGTTATCCACTTTGGTGGCAAAAATAGGAAAACAGATTATTATATGAATGGTGGCCGATTAGGAAAAGGGGAGGTGCAACGAGACCTGGGTGTCATTATACACCAGTCATTGAAAGTGGGCATGCAGGTACAGCAGGCGGTGAAAAAGGCGAATGGTATGCTGGCATTTATAGCGAGAGGATTCGAATACAGGAGCAGGGAGGTACTACTGCAGTTGTACAAGGCCTTGGTGAGACCACACCTGGAGTATTGTGTGCAGTTTTGGTCCCCTAATCTGAGGAAAGACATCCTTGCCATAGAGGGAGTACAAAGAAGGTTCACCAGATTGATTCCTGGGATGGCAGGACTTTCATATGAAGAAAGATTGGATGAACTGGGCTTGTACTCATTGGAATTTAGAAGATTGAGGGGGGATCTGATTGAAACGTATAAAATCCTAAAGGGATTGGACAGGCTAGATGCAGGAAGATTGTTCCCGATGTTGGGGAAGTCCAGAACGAGGGGCCACAGTTTGAGGATAGAGGGAAAGCCTTTTAGGACCGAGATTGGGAAAGACTTCTTCACACAGAGTGGTGAATCTGTGGAATTCTCTGCCACAGGAAACAGTTGAGGCCAGTTCATTGGCTATATTTAAGAGGGAGTTAGATATGGCCCTTGTGGCTACGGGGGGTCGGGGGTATGGAGGGAAGGCTGGGGCGGGGTTCTGAGTTGGATGATCAGCCATGATCATAATAAATGGCGGTGCAGGCTCGAAAGGCCGAATGGCCTACTCCTGCACCTATTTTCTATGTTTCTATGTAGATAGTGCGCATTACCATTGTGGTGGAGGAAATGAATGTTCACGGTTGTTACTAGGTTCAGTTCAATCAAGTTAGTTTGCCCTAAGTGGTGTCAGTCTTCTTGAGTATTATCAGATGCACTGATCCAGGCAAGGGTTGAGTATTCCATTACAATTTCAAGGGTAGAAATATTTAAGAAATCAGGAGATTACTGCTGACACAAGAGGAACTGCAGATGCTGGAAGTCTGGAGCAGCACTCAAAGAAGCTGAACGGCTGGGTCTGATGTAGGGTCTTGACCAAAATCAGTAACTGTTGTTTTCCCTCCATTGATGCTGCCTGACCCTCTGAGTTCCTCCACCCCCTTTAGGATATCAGTGTTGAATGTGTTTGCTGGAGTTTTATATCTGCCTATTCTTTCAGTTTATATGGTTGATTAGATCATTTTCTTTCCCTTTTCAATGAACCCTCTGCTTGATATTTTACTTTGTAAAAATATTGTCAGTTATTGGCAATTGACTCATTGATTGCAAAATATTACATCTAGATTTTTTTTTATACCATTATGTTAAATGTTGTATACAATCTATGCCTTTTGCAATTAGGCAGCTCCTTATTCTATAGACTGTCAAAACCATTCTCAATGCAAATATTTCATGTTGGTTCCAGTACTTTACTGATTGCGGGCTTAATGGTTTTAGATCCTGCGTACTTGAAATATTGCTTCTGCCTGTCAATCTTCCTGATGTCTTCTGTTTCATTCCCATTCCCATCTGTTTCCTAGCAATTTGCTTAATTTAAATACATCATTTCAGAAATTATACAAAGAGAAAACAATGATTTTAATGAAGTATTTTTATTTTGGATTGTGAAAAAAACAGACTAATACTTATCAGAAATATAATGAATTATCTTTCCAACAATGAATCGGATTATGGTCTACTCCTTCTTAAACAGTCATTCAGGCTTGAGAATAACAACTCCACTCTGATTTTGTGAGTCCTTGTGTAGGCAATAAGGCTAATGTGCAATCTGCAGACTCTTCCATAGATGCAGTAAGTAGTCAGTGGTTTACAGGGTTTTATACTTTTTGTAGGCTTTTTGTGTGCTTTCAATGTATGGCCTTGAGGGCCTCTATGCTATGCTGAAAGCTGCCTCACCTTGAACTCCATTAGATGTGAGATTCCCAGGATTTGTAGAAATTGGAACATTACAGCACAGTGCAGGCTTTTCGGTCCACAGTGCTGTGTTCACATTTTAACCTACTCTAAGGATATTGCTCTCCTGCTGCCTATGACAAATTTGGCAGCTCTGATATCTTGGTAATGAAATGTACATTTTATCAATTGATCAAAGGGTTTTCTGCTGTATTGAAGATGCTGGAGAACTTCATCATGGACATTTGCCTTCCTTGAGAGGTTGGTTGCTCCTAATAGGAATAGAAGAGGTCCATACTTTTCACCATCTCAGCATTGATCTTTGTTATGAGAGGACAGCACAGTGTAACTGGGACAGATTGGCAAAAGGCTTTTAACCATATAACCATATTGTGGCGACTCACTTTCTGGCACCCGCGAACCGGCTCACAACAGCACACGCAGGCAGAGGGCCGGTCCCAAAAAGGGCGCCAGGCCATCTTCACCAGCAGGGGGAAAATCCCGTGCGCGGAAAGGGTCTGGGAATATGCATTCCCCACAGCAGTCCCACCCAGGGAGGGCGGGAACGGGAAGGCTTTAAAGCGGGCTGCGAAGTCTGAATAAATCTCTTTCATCGCAACTCTAACTCACCGACTCCGTGTGGTTATTCTAGCGCTGTGTGTAGCACATCGCTACAATTGGTGACCCCGACGGCCCAAACGATATTTGGACCAGAGATGACCGAAGCTGCATCTGTTCACGTAGTTTCGTTAAAACTGCCAAGCTTCTGGACGCTGAGATCCCAATTATGGTTCGAACAAGCAGAAGTACAATTCCACATTCGGCAGATAACTGCGGAGTCCACTCGCTACTACTACGTGCTGAGCTCACTCGACCAGGAGACTGCTGCACAAGTTGAGGAGTTTATACAGTCGCCCCCGGAGGACGGCAAATACACAGCATTCAAAGCCCTGCTCATAAGGACTTTCGGACTCTCACAGCGCGAACGAGCACGCCGCTTAATGCACCTGGATGGTTTGGGAGACAGGCCGCCGTCAGCATTAATGAACGAGATGCTGGCCCTGGCTGAAGGACACAAACCCTGCCTCATGCTTGAGCAGGCGTTCCTATAGCAACTGCCCGAGGACATATGCCTGCTGCTGTCCGACGCAGATTTCAGCAACCCCTGGGAGGTGGCAGCCCGAGCAGATGTGTTGTGGAATGCCAGGAAAGAGAGAGGGGCACCCGTCGCACAGATCACCAAGCCGCGTGCCCAACGACAGACCAGACCAGGCCTGGCAGCAGAGCCTACAAAACCCGGCGACGGGAGTGAGGAGCCCAACGAACAATGGTGTTTCTACCACCAGCGGTGGGGCACAGAGGCCCGCCGCTGCAGACCACCTTGCAAATTCCCGGGAAGCGCCAGGGCCAGCCTCCGCTGATGGCTATGGCAGCTGGCCATCAGGACAGCCTCCTGTACGTCTGGGACGAGCAGTCGGGACGCCGCTTTTTGGTTGACATCGGAGCAGAGATCAGCGTCTTACCTTCAACGAGTTACAACACCCGCAACAGAGAACCAGGACCCACCCTGAGGGCCGCTAATGGCAGCACAATACGAACCTACGGCACCCGCACGGTGCGGCTACAGTTCAGCTCCAGCCGGTTCACGTGGGACTTCACACTGGCCGCCGTGGCCCAACCACTCCTGGGGGCGGATTTTCAGCGAGCCCACAGCCTGCTGGTCGACCTGCAAGGGAAACGATTAGTCCACGCCAAGACTTTTCAAACGTTCTCCCTGGGTGAAGCACAGTTGCCAGCCCCACACCTGGACTCCAGCACGCTGTCCGACGACGAATTCACCAGGGTCCTGGAGGATTTCCCATCAGTACTGACACTGCAGTTCACGGCAGCCATGCCCAGACACGGAGTACAGCACCACATCCCGACTCAGGGACCACCCTTCCACGCCCGTGCTCGAAGGCTTCCCCCGGACAAGCTCCGACTGGCAAAGGAGGAGTTCAAGAAGATGGAGGAATTGGGGATCATACGACGGTCCGACAACCTATGGGCCTCCCCGCTTCACATGGTGCCCAAGGCAACGGGGGGCTGGAGACCATGCGGTGACTACCGCAGACAGAACGAGGCTACAATGCCAGACCGCTACCCTGTGCCGCACATACAAGACTTCGCAGCAAACCTACACGGCGCAAGGATCTTTTCCAAGGTGGACCTCATCCGGGGATACCATCAAATCTCTGTACATCCGGACGACATCCCCAAAACAGCACTTATCACCCCGTTCAGACTTCTCGAATTCCTCCGAATGCCGTTTGGTCTAAAGAATGCCGCACAGACTTTCCAGCGGCTAATGGACGCCGTGGGACGCGACCTGGACTTTGCATTCATCTATTTAGACGACATCCTCATAGCCAGCAGTAGTCGGCAGGAGCATCTGTCCCACCTCCGCCAGCTCTACTCCCGCCTGAGCGAATTCGGCCTTACAATCAACCCAGCCAAATGCCAGTTCGGACTCGACACCATCGACTTCCTGGGCCACAGGATTACTAAAGATGGGGCAACCCCACTGCCCGCCAAGGTAGACGCGGTCCGCAACTTCCCCCGACCCAACACAATCAAAGACCTGCAGGAATTTGTGGGTATGGTGAATTTCTACCACCGTTTCCTCCCCTCAGCAGCCCGAACCATGCGACCCCTGTTCACTCTAATGTCGTGTAAGGGCAAGGACATTACCTGGGACGAAGAGGCCGCAACCGCTTTCGTTAAAACCAAAGAGGCCTTGGCAAACGCCGTGATGCTAGTGCACCCCAGAACGGACGTTCCTACTGCCCTCACGGTGGACGCATCCAACACAGCGGTCGTTGGAGTGCTGGAACAACTCATTGAGGGCCGCTGGCAACCCCTGGCGTTCTTCAGCAAACACCTACGACCACCTGAACTCAACTACAGTGCTTTCGACCGGGAGCTATTGGCACTATACCTGGCAATCCGGCATTTCAGGTACTTCTTAGAAGGTAGGCCCTTCACCGCGTTCACAGACCACAAACCGCTTACCTTTGTGTTCATGAAGGTGTCCGACCCCTGGTTGTCCCGCCAGCAGCGACATCTGTCCTACATCTCCGAGTACACGACGGACATCCGGCATGTCTCGGGAAAGGACAATGTCGTGGCGGACGCACTATCCAGACCTACCATACAGACCCTGTCCCAGGGGGTGGACTATGCAGCACTGGCAGAGGCACAGCAGGCAGATGCTGAGATCCCCAGTTACAGGACTGCAGTCTCCGGTTTGCAGCTCCAAGACCTCCCCGTAGGCCCAGGTGAGAGGACCCTACTATGTGACGTAGCTACCGGCCAACCCTGCCCCGTCGTCCCAGCAGCCTGGCGCCGGCGGGTTTTCGAGTCCATTCACGACTTAGCGCACCCCTCCATCAGGACAACTGTCCGGCTGGTCGCCAACGGGTTCGTGTGGCATGGACTGCGTAAACAGGTCAGTGAATGGGCCAAAACGTGCATGCAGTGCCAAACGGCCAAGGTGCAGCGTCACACCAAGGCTCCGCCGCAGCGGTTCGAACCCACCCGCCGGAGGTTCGACCACATCCATGTGGATATCGTGGGGCCCCTGCTAGTGTCATGAGGAGCGCGGTACCTCCTAACTATGATAGACCGGTTCACCAGATGGCCAGAGGCAGTCCCGTTCACCGACACCACCTCCGAATCCTGCGCCCGAGCACTGATCGCAACCTGGGTAGCATGCTTCGGGGTACCGGCCCACATTACCTCCGACAGAGGCGCCCAGTTCACCTCCAGTCTGTGGTCAGGTATGGCCAGCCTTTTAGGATCTCAGCTACACCACACAACTGCCTACCACCCACAGTCGAACGGACTAGTGGAGCGCTTCCACCGTCACCTGAAATCGGCTCTCATGGCCCACCTGGAAGGGCCTAACTGGGTGGACGAGCTTCCCTGGATCCTGCTCGGAATCCGCACGGTGCCCAAAGAGGATCTGCACACCTCGTCGGCAGAGTTGGTGTATGGTGCACCCCTGGTAGTCCCAGGAGAGTTCATACCAGCCCCAAGGGGGCAAGAGGAAGAACCCACAGCAGTCCTGGACAGACTACAGGAGAGGCTCGGTAACTTGGCCCCCATACCCACTTCACAGCACGGACAGAGCCCGACCTGTGTACCCACAGACCTGGAGAACTGTAAGTTTCTTTTTGTACGACGGGGCGGACACCGGGCACCGCTACAGCAGCCCTACGAGGGGCCGTTTAAGGTGATCAGGAACAACGGGTCCACGTTCGTGCTGGACACAGGGGGGAGAGAGGAGGTTTTCACGGTGGACCGACTCAAACCGGCCCATGTGGTCTTGGCGCAGCCGGTCCAGGCTCAGGTACCGAGGCGCAGGGGCAGACCTCCCAAACAGAGGCCGATCCAGACTGTGGACATTGGCGGAGGTATCGCCGGTTCTGGGGGGTGGGTTATGTGGCGACCCACTTTCTGGCACCCACGAACCGGCTCACAACAGCGCGCGCAGGCAGAGGGCCGGCCCCAAAAAGGGCGCCAGGCCATCTTCACCAGCAGGGGAAAATTCCGCGCGCGGAAAGTGTCTGGGAATATGCATTCCCCACAGCAGTCCCGCCCCAGGGAGGGCGGGAATGGGAAGGCTTTAAAGCAGGCCGCGAAGTCTGAATAAATCTCTTTCATCGCAACTCTAACTCGCTGACTCCGTGTGTTATTCTAGTGCTGTGTAGCACACCGCTGCAATATAACAATTACAGCATGGAAACAGGCCATCTCGGCCGTTCTAGTCCGTGCTGAATGCTTACTCTCACCTAGTCCCATCTGTCTGCACTCAGCTCATAACCCACCATTCCTTTCCTGTCCATATACTATCCACTTTTTTTTAAATGACAAAATCGAACCTGCCTCTACCACTTGTAGAAAACATAGAAAACGTAGAAAATAGGTGCAGGAGTAGGCCATTCGGCCCTTCGAGCCTGCACCGCCATTTATTATGATCATGGCTGATCATCCAACTCAGAACCCTGCACCAGCCTTCCCTCCATACCCCCTGATCCCCGTAGCCACAAGGCCCATATCTAACTCCCTCTTAAATATAGCCAATGAACTGGCCTCAACTGTTTCCTGTGGCAGAGAATTCCACAGATTCACCACTCTCTGTGTGAAGAAGTTTTTCCTAATCTCAGTCCTAAAAGGCTTCGCCTTTATCCTCAAACTGTGACCCCTCGTTCTGGACTTCCCCAACATCGGGAACAATCTTCCTGCATCTTGCCTGTCCAATCCTTTTAGGATTTTATACGTTTCAATCAGATCCCCCCTCAATCTTCTAAATTCCAACGAGTACAAGCCTAGTTCATCCAGACTTTCTTCATATGAAAGTCCTGCCATCCCAGGAATTAATCTGGTGAACCTTCTTTGTACTCCCTCTATGGCAAGGATGTCTTTCCTCAGATTAGGGGACCAAAACTGCACACAATACTCCAGGTGTGGTCTCACCAAGGCCTTGTACAACTGCAGTAGTACCTCCCTGCTCCGGCACTCAAATCCTCTAGCTATAAATGCCAGCATACCATTCGCCTTTTTCACCGCCTGCTGTACCTGCATGCCCACTTTCAATGACTGGTGTATAATGACACCCAGGTCTCGTTGCACCTCCCCTTTTCCTAATCTGCCACCATTCAGATAATAATCTGTTTTCCTATTTTTGCCACCAAAGTGGATAACTTCACATTTATCCACATTAAATTGCATCTGCCATGAATTTGCCCACTCACCCAACCTATCCAAGTCACCCTGCATCCTCTTAGCATCCTCCTCACAGCTAACACTGCCGCCCAGCTTCGTGTCATCCGCAAACTTGGAGATGCTGCATTTAATTCCCTCATCCAAGTCATTAATATATATTGTAAACAACTGGGGTCCCAGCACTGAGCCTTGCAGTACCCCACTAGTCACTGCCTGCCATTCTGAAAAGGTCCCGTTTATTCCCACTCTTTGCTTCCTGTCTGCTAACCAATTCTCTATCAACATCAATACCTTACCCCCAATACCGTGTGCTTTAAGTTTGCACACTAATCTCCTGTGTGGGACCTTGTCAAAAGCCTTTTGAAAATCCAAATATACCACATCCACTGGTTCTCCCTTATCCACTCTACTAGTTACATCCTCAAAAATTCTATCAGATTCATTAGACATGATTTTTTTTCACAAATCCATGCTGACTTTGTCCAATGATTTCACCGCTTTCCAAATGTGCTGTTATCACATCTTTGATTACTGACTCCAGCAGTTTCCCCACCACCGACGTTAGGCTAACCGGTCTATAATTCCCTGGTTTCTCTCTCCCTCCTTTTTTAAAAAGTGGGGTTACATTAGCCACCCTCCAATCCTCAGGAACTAGTCCAGAATCTAAAGAGTTTTGAAAAATTATCACTAATGCATCCACTATTTCTTGGGCTACTTCCTTAAGCACTCTGGGATGCAGACCATCTGGCCCTGGGGATTTATCTGCCTTTAATCCCTTCGATTTACCTAACACCACTTCCCTACTAACATGTATTTCGCTCAGTTCCTCCATCTCACTGGACCCTCTGTCCCCTACTACTTCTGGAAGATTATTTATGTCCTCTTTAGTGAAAACAGAACCAAAGTAATTATTCAATTGGTCTGCCATGTCCCTGCTCCCCATAATCAATTCACCTGTTTCTGTCTGTAGGGGACCTACATTTGTCTTTACCAGTCTTTTCCTTTTTACATATCTATAAAAGCTTGTACTGGAAGCTCGTTCCACACAGCTACCACTCTCTGATTAAAGAAGTTCCCCCTCGTGTTACCCCTAAACTTTTGTCCCTTAACTCTCAACTCATGTCCTCTTGTCTGAATCTTCCCTACTCTTAGTGGAAAAAGCCTACCCATATCAACTCTATCTATCCCTCTCATAATTTTAAATACCTCTATCAAGTTCCCCCTCAACCTTCTACGCTCCAAAGAATAAAGACTTAACTTGTTCAGCCTTTCTCTATAACTTAGGTGCTGAAACCCAGGTAACATTCTAGTAAATCTCCTCTGTACTCTCCCTACTTTGTTGACATCTTTCCTATAATTCGGTGACCAGAACTGTACACAATACTCCAAATTTGGTCTCACCAATGCTTTCTACAATTTTAACAGTACATCCCAACTCCTATACCCAATGCTCTGATTTATAAAGGCCAGCATACCAAAAGCTTTCTTCACCACCCTATCCACATGAGATTCCACCTTCAGGGAACTACACACCATTATTCCTAGATCCCTTTGTTCTACTGCATTCTTCAATGCCCTACCATTTACCATGTATGTCCTATTTTGATTAGTCCTACCAAAACCTAACACCTCACACTTATCAGCATTAAACTCCATCTGCCATCTTTCAGCCCACTCTTCTAACTGGTCCAAATCTCTCTGCAAGCTTTGAAAACCTACTTCATTATCCACAACTCCACCTATCTTGGTATCATCTGCATACTTACTAATCCAATTTACCACCCCATCATCCAGATCATTAATGTATATGATAAACAACAATGGACCCAGTACAGATCCCTGAGGCACACCACTAGTCACCGGCTTCCAACCTGACAAACAGTCATCCACCACTACTCTCTGGCATCTCCCATCCAGCCACTGTTGAATCCATTTTACTACTTCAATATTAATACCTAATGATTGAACCTTCCAAACTAACCTTCCATGTGGAACATTGTCAAAGGCCTTACTGAAGTCCATATAGACAACATCCACTGGTTTACCCTCATCAATTTTCCTAGTAACCTCTTCAAAAAATTCAATAAGATTTGTCAAACATGACCTTCCACGTACAAATCCATGTTGACTGTTCCTAATCAGACCCTGTCTATCCAGATAATTATATATACCATCTCTAAGAATACTTTCCATTAATTTACCCACCACTGATGTCAAACTTACAGGCTGATAATTGCTAGGTTTGCTCTTTGTTACATGCTCAAGGAGATCTGTTTTTTTTTGTGAGAATGCTGTAATGGTCTTTTGGAGGTCTCCTGATGTGAGTTTCCCACCGATGTGAGGTCACGTGATGACATGTGCCCCGTGACTATATAAGGGTCGACTCAGGTGACGCAGTGGGTTTTTGAGTTTGTAGATTTCCAGGTAGAACGTGCTGTGCCTCCGTTTCTGTTGCATGTTTGTTTTTGTGATGCGGTTTCATTTTTAAAATGGAAGGTGCCTTCTCTTACAAGATATTGTATTTGAACTGGAAATTTGTGGCTGGAAGTGCCAATTTACTCAATTCCAACAGTTTTGAAGGGAGAGCGAGGAATTCATCGAAGTGAAGGATCGAGAGAAGTCGGCATTGTTTGGCAGTTTAATAAAGGATCGACCTTATTGAGTCTTCGTTGAAGAGAACCTGCATTAAGATAACTCTTGCAATAGCGCAATGAGTTCATGCACAAAGGCTCTCTCTCTCTAAAAGGAATTTAAGGTCAGTCGATTTAAACTGTTTATTTTCAACATCGGGAATCCTGTGGACAGAACCGGCAGTAAAGGTGCGTCGGTGAAGAAATCGTTCTCCAAAGAAGAACCTCCCAATTGAATGTGTAAAACTGTTGGACTTTCAAAGTTATCACTTTAAGAACTGCATCTGACTGTATCGCTTTAAGAACTGTTTTTGTATTTAATGCTTTAAGAACCAGAGCTGAGCGGAGTTGATGAACGGCTGCATACCTGTTAACCTCCGGTTAAAGTTTTCCCTTTGTTTTTTTTTCCCTTGTCGCTTATATGTGCTTAATAAATGTTTGGTTGTTTTCATAAAACCTGTCTCGATTAATATTCATTGTTCCGGTTACGTAACGCTCTTCGAACCCTTTTTAAACAATGGGACTACATGAGCAATATGCCAATCCTCCGGCACCATCCCTGTTTCTAATGACATTTGAAATATTTCTGTCAGAGCCCCTGCTATTTTTACACCAACTTCCCTCAAGATCCTAGCGAATATCCTGTCAGGACCTGGAGACTTATCCACTTTTATATTTCTTAAAAGCGCCAATACTTCCTCTTCTTTAATCATCATAGTTTCCATAACTACCCTACTTGTTTCCTTTACCTTACACAATTTAATATCCTTCTCCTTAGTGAATACCGAAGAAAAGAAATTGTTCAAAATCACCCCCATCTCTTCTGGCTCCGCACATAGCTGTCCACTCTGATTCTCTAAGGGACCAATTTTATCCCTCACTATCCTTTTACTATTAATATGAATGTAGAAACCCTTTGGATTTATTTTCACCTTACTTGCCAAAGCAGCCTCATATCTTCTTTTAGCTTTCCTAATCTCTTTAAGATTCTTTTTACATTCTTTATATTCCTTGAGCACCTCATTTACTTCATGCTTCCTATATTTATTGTAGATCTCTCTCTTTTTCCAAACCAAGTTTCCAATATCCCTTGAAAACCGTGGCTCTCTCAAACTTTTAATCTTTCCTTTCAACCTAACAGGAACATGAAGATTCTGTACCCTCAAAATTTCACCTTTAAATGACCTCCATTTCTCTGTTACATCGTTCCCATAAACAAATTGTCCCAATCCACTCCTTCTAAATCCTTTCACATCTCCTCAAAGTTAGCCTTTCTCCAACCAAAAATCTCAACCCTGGGTCCAGTCCTATCCTTCTCCATAATTATATTTTATCTTATGGATTTTGAGTGAAAGACATATTCTTTGATGAGAATACAACCTCTGAGTGTATGCAAATACAAACTTCACCGGCATACTGCCACTTGACGACTGAGGTTTGTTTGAGAGAGTATTTGCTGGGCGGGGGGGGCGGGGTTTCAACCATTTACAATTAGTTCTAAAATTTAGCTCCATTCCCATGGGAAATTTGTTGGAGGTGAGATGCAACAATACAACAGTAAGTTTGAGAGAAGTGTTGGGACATTAATCAGCCTTGCATGCAGTCTTCACCGAGAATGGTTCTGTAGTAGATCCATTGGATAATATCATAGCTTGCTTGCCATCACAGAGCAAGTCTACGAAATGATTTGTCTTGAGCTTCTGTCTTCACTAAGGAGGACATAAATGATCTTGCAGAAATAGTAGGGGACAGAGGGTCCAGTGAGATGGAGGAACTGAGGGAAATACATGTTAGTAGGGAAGTGGTGTTAGGTAAATTGAAGGGATTAAAGGCAGATAAATCCCCAGGGCCAGATGGTCTGCATCCCAGAGTGCTTAAGGAAGTAGCCCAAGAAATAGTGGATGCATTAGTGCAACACACATCAAGGTTGCTGGTGAACGCAGCAGGCCAGGCAGCATCTCTAGGAAGAGGTACAGTCGACGTTTCAGGCTGAGACCCTTCGTCACGACTAACTGAAGGAAGAGTTAGTAAGAGATTTGAAAGTGGGAGGGGGAGGGGGAGATCCAAAATGATAGGAGAAGACAGGAGGGGGAGGGATGGAGCCAAGAGCTGGACAGGTGATTGGCAAAGGGGATATGAGAGGATCATGGGACAGGAGGCCCAGGGAGAAAGACAAGGGGGAGGGACCCAGAGGATAGGCCAGCAACTTTGATGTGTGTTGCTTGAATTTCCAGCATCTGCAGAATTCCTGTTGGATGCATTAGTGATAATTTTTCAAAACTCTTTAGATTCTGGATTAGTTCCTGAGGATTGGAGGGTGGCTAATGTAACCCCGCTTTTTGAAAAAGGAGGGAGAGAGAAACCAGGGAATTATAGACCAGTTAGCCTAACGTCGGTGGTGGGGAAACTGCTGGAGTCAGTTATCAAAGATATGATAACAGCACATTTGGAAAGCGGTGAAATCATCAGACAAAGTCAGCATGGATTTGTGAAAGGAAAATCATGTCTGACGAATCTCAGAGAATTTTTTGAGGATGTAACTAGTAGAGTGGATAGGGGAGAACCAGTGGATGTGGTATATTTGGATTTTTAAAAGGCTTTTGACAAGGTCCCACACAGGAGATCGGTGTGCAAACTTAAAGCACCTGGTATTGGGGGTATGGTATTGATGTGGATAGAGTTAGTTGGCAGACAGGAAGCAATGAGTGGGAATAAACAGGACCTTTTCAGAATGGCAGGCAGTGACTAGTGGGGTACCGCAAGGCTCAGTGCTGGGACCCCAGTTGTTTACAGTATATATTAATGACTTAGACGAGGGAATTAAATGCAGCATCTCCAAGTTTGCGGACGACACAAAGCTGGGCGGCAGTGTCAGCTGTGAGGAGGATGCTAAGAGGATGCAGGGTGACTTGGATAGGTTAGGTGAGTGGGCAAATTCATGGCAGATGCAATTTAATGTGGATAAATGTGAGGTTATCCACTTTGGTGGCAAGAACACGAAAACAGATTATTATCTGAATGGTGGCAGATTAGGAAAAGGGGAGGTGCAACGAGACCTGGGTGTCATTGTACACCAGTCATTGAGAGTGGGCATGCAGGTACAACAGGCAGTGAAAAAGGTGAATGGTATGCTGGCATTCATAGCAAGAGGATTCGAGTACTGGAACAGGGGGGTACTACTGCAGTTGTACAAGGCCTTGGTGAGACCACACCTGGAGTATTGAGTGCAGTTTTGGTCCCTTAATCTGAGGAAAGACATTCTTGCCATCGAGGAAGTACAAAGAAGGTTCACCAGATTGATTCCTGGGATGGCAGGACTTTCATATGATGAAAGATTGGATCGACTAGGCTTATACTCATTGGAATTTAGAAGATTGAGGGGGATCTTAATGAAACGTATAAAATTCTAAAACGATTGGACAGGCTAGATGCAGGAAGATTGTTTCTGATGTTGGGGAAGTTCAGAACGAGGGGTCACAGTTTAAGAATAAAGGGGAAGCCTTTTAAGACCGTGATGAGGAAAAACTTCTTCACACAGAGAGTGGTGAATCTGTGGAATTCTCTGCCACAGGAAACAGTTGAGGCCAGTTCATTGGCTATATTTAAGAGGGAGTTAGATATGGCCCTTGTGGCTAAAGGG
Organism: Mobula hypostoma; assembly: GCF_963921235.1. Taxonomy (NCBI): domain Eukaryota; kingdom Metazoa; phylum Chordata; class Chondrichthyes; order Myliobatiformes; family Myliobatidae; genus Mobula; species Mobula hypostoma. Next base: position 75,668,899 of record NC_086099.1, on the reverse strand, counting down.
ATCGGGGGTATGGAGGGAAGGCAGGTACATGGATCTGAGTTGGATGATCAGCCATGATCATAATAAATGGCGGTGCAGGCTCGAAGGGCCGAATGGCCTACTCCTGCACCTATTTTCTATGTTTCTATGTTTCCCCTTCTCTTATTGTAAGATGTATATTGACAGCTTGTGGCTATGAGTTTCACAGTAATTTGGAGGTGTTTCCGCCGTGGCCATTCTGTAAAGCAAACAAATCGATAAGCAACCACCAGTTCTCTGCCCCGATTGTTCTGTTGGCTACCTTAGAGCTCACATCATTAGAAACAGTTTCTTAGAGTAACTTTGGATAAATTTTAAATTAATGATTGAACAACTTACTTAATGGCACAGATGTGAATAAATGAAAGCATTAATATTAATTAAAATAAGGAAAATAAAACCAATCAGTTAACTTTATGAAGTGTTAACAAAATTCAAGTCAATAAGGAGGTCCTCAATACAGTGTCATGGTGTGCACTTGCAGAACTAGACCCAAGTGTAGAAGATCAGCAGGCTCTATCTGTCACAGCAGTTGCTGGCATCAACTCAACTTGGGTGCGGTGGAAGGCAGCTTCAGTCATGGAAGCACTGACAACGACTCATCCTCAGTAACGGAGGGTGGCAGATTCCCCATGAAGATGTTAGACGTAGGAATACCAACATAACCTCGGAGGAACAACTGAGCAACACCATCAGATATATCATTCTCTCCAACACAATGGGTCCGCTAAGTCACTGAACGAGAGTCCTCATTAAATAATCACAGAATGTGGGAAAAGCTGTGCAAGTCACAATTAATATGAGATCAAACCAAAGCACAAGGGCTTAACTGCTCTAGTTAAGATAATAATTAGTAAATGTAGGTGCCTGAGAAACTTAGAAGTTCAGTGCTCTGCGACAAGCACAGAAGCCCACAGGCCATGAGTCTCCAGCCCCTCTGAGTGCAGGGTTCAGTGGCAGGTCAGCTGCACTGCTACACCACAGTTTGTCAGCAGTTTTGCATGTTGCAAGCCAGCCTGAAATGTCCCAAAACTAAATAAACTATATGTCACATTAATAATTTGTATTCAGCCATATTTAGTTAGCGAACTGAAATCTGTCGGTAAATAATCATAACATAATGGAGTTTATTGTACTTCTGAAAAGGTGAAACACAGAACAACTATCAATATTGGCCTTAATATGAAGTGACAGACACTGAGAAATGTATTGCTCACTGGAAACTCTTAATGTGTTACATAACGGATAAAGCCACTCTACAGCATGTATGGAGCCCCATTGTTTCTGCTGGATCTGCTGAATATTTGTAACATTTTCTGCTGTTTCTGCTGTTGGTTAGGTTTTTTTTGCTTCTTAATGTTGCATTGTTTGGTTAGTACAAATTGTACTCTACATTTGAACTCCATTCTGTTGAAGTAATTTGAATAAGTTGCTGAAGCAGAATAAAATGTGCTGACATACGGATATAATGTAACTGGTCTGGGATGAATTTCTATCTACGTGATAATCCATAGTAAACCTACCAAATCTATTTATGGAGAAATTTTACAGGAGGACAACACATGATATCCAGAACTAAATGTAATGTTATGCAAAACCAATTTATACCCCTAATAGGTAAGATCTCAACCAGCTACAATGAACAAAGATGAATAGAGGAAAAGGACAGCATAATATATTATTTTTAAATAATCAACAAACTAATGAAAAGTCTGGCTTCATGACAAAGTCCAGGCACACCCAGAACCAGTTATTCCCATCACTGTTCCATCAGTAAGTATCTAAGGCAGATTTCCCAATGCTGAGTTCTCCATACAGACCACAGAATTTAATAAATTTCTGCTGCTGAGGTGTTGTGTTGGTCTGGCAACTTCCAATGGAGCCGAGCTGTCTATCATTGTACGAGTAGATGCCCCACAAAAACTTACGTCTGGGAAGCAATAACCAAATTGTCACATGTTTTTCTTATTACATATCCACCATAATATTTATAAATAATAAGAACAACAGGGCTACATGACTATATCTTTAGAAATAAAAGCCTCTATCTAAAGAACTTTATGTATACTATCTAACATTTTCAATTGACGGATTGACCTAAAATTCATAGTTTGACTTGGACTGTATCTTGTAAAACATTTTTAGGAAACAACATTTATAATAACAATCCATTATACTTGGGAAGCTACTCAACTATATTCCCATTGAATTTTAATAAATGAGCTGGATATGACCACATCAGCTTAAAATTATTGTCTATATTCTTGATAAATTTGCTTGAAATGCTATCCTTATGAAGACTTCAATAATTTCACCAACATAGATGTCATTTTAATGAGCGTATAATTTACTCGAATCATGCATCCAACATCTTTTAATTATTAAAAGTAATAGTGCCAATTCTTTGTTTACTGGTATCATAACCGTGCCTGGTTGGATGTGATAATATTTGTGCAACCAGCTTAACCGGATGTTGATTGCATACCAATAGATCTCCTCTTACGTCACTCCAGGCAGACTGGAAAGTGAACTAGTTTTAAAATCTTATGAGGGGCATAAAGAGGAAAGAGCTTTTCACATAGGGCAATGGAGTATAGAAACAAAGGGCACAAATTTAAGGTGAGAAGCGTGAAATTTAAAGGAAATCTAAGTAATAGGTTTTTCACACAGTAGGTTGTGAGAATCTGAAATGAGCTGTCAGTGGAGATGGTAGAGGCAAACATAATTACATTTTAAAGACGTTTGGGCAGGAGAGGAAGAACACAGAGGGATGCAGGCCTAATGCAGGCAAATGAATTGATATACTGTAGATACACATCATGGTAGCATGGATGCATGAGTTGAAAATGCCTGCTTCTGCTTTGTACAATTCTATGATGCTTTATTGATCTAACTATGGAAGCAAATTGTCTACACATCTATACCCTGCATTTCTCTCCATCATGGAAGGTGACAATCATCCAAATGCTTCCTGTACCTGCATGGCTTAACATACAAGTACAAGAAGTATATTGGGAGGCTAATGAAATGTCTGGCTTTTATTGCAAATCGGTAAGAAGTATAAAAGTAGGAAGATTTTAATGAACTGTTCCAGGGTGCTGGTGAGTCTTTGCCTGGAGTACTACACACAGTTATGTTCTCCATATTTAAGGAAGGATATCCTTGAGTCAGGAAGCCTCTGGGGCTCCTTAAGCCTAGTCATCAGTGGCACATTCTCTATGTTGTGGAACAAATAATGCTACTGGACAAATGAAGTCGTTGGTGGTCCCATAGCTGCTAAAGGTAATTGTGGCTTTGTCAACGAGGTGCAGGTTCAGGCATGAACATTAGCTGGTAATAGAAACAAATGGAGCAGGTTTATCAAGCACAACACCATGTGATAATGACAAATAGAAATCTTGCATTCACTCTGAAACATTAACTCCATTCCTCTCTCCCCAGATACTGCCTAGCCACTTCGTAACCTAGAATTTCTTGTATTTTAATTTTGATTCCATTGTATGCACCTTATTCATTTGTCACAATGATAACAACTAAAGAGGAAGAATCTGGGTGAAGTTGATGGGAATGTGAGGAGAATAGAGTTGCTCTGGCATTGTTAGGTACAGTATTAAGATTTCTTTTTGAGCTTGTATTGACATGAAGAGCTGAAGTGGCCTTCCACTATATGATAATGAATTATAAATACCAGAAAATAAAGGATTTCAGCTCAAGAATGATGCATAAAACATGATAAAAATTCCTTTTGTCATGGAGAGAATAACTCATTTTGTGAGACATTGATAATATCAGATAAATGATTCCATGCAAACCCTTGAATATATCTTTCTAGATATTGGATTTCAACAATGGATCTGAGGCCTTGCTTGGCACATGCATTAGCTATGCTTTGGAGGGCATTTCTGATCTGCACTAAGCTTCTCTGCAACAGTGTGGTAAATGAGCAATGCAGCTGATAAAAAGCCATGGAAGTTGAAGCTCAACATAAGGCTCAGTTATGTTTCAGTCATCCTACACTGTCTCACTAATGTCCTTATCCCTGCACAGGTAACTGTGTCTAAGCTTGCACAGGTATAGATGGAGTAATTATTACAGGACTCTTAAAGCTCCCACACTCAGAAGAATAACAAGTAACCTACAAATGTACCTCGTGGCTGTGGGCATTTGTGAATTGATACACCTCTGCAGTTGATGATGTCCTAGGCCTGTGGGAAACCAGTTAGATATGAAAGAACCAGTACTCCCTTATTTAGAATGGTTTTAGTTTTGGCAAAACTGGCAGAGGTTCAATCCATAGCAAACAATATATTGATGACTTACCTATCCATTTGTAAACTCTGATCTGTGAAATACAGGATACATCTCTGATGGAACTAAAGAATAGAAACAAAGTCAGTTCTCTCTATGGTTCCCACAGATTTCCACTTGAGCTTTTATTGTAGAAGGTTGGTGCAGCTACTGATAATCATAGTGCTTCTTCCATCCAAAATCAAGTCTAACGCAGAAATGTTGCCAATCATTTGTGATATTACATCTCAATTACTATTTTCTTAAAATAAATGGTTTTATTTTTAACAAATCCTCTTCCAGGGAGCAAGATGATCAATGATGAGAACAAAGTATTTGTTCCTACCTTTCATTTATTTTCAATTATTCTGGATTCATATATTAGTTTCAATGATGAGTTTCAACAAATTCAGGAAAATCATGCACAAACTATTACCTCTCAGCACTAATTAAAATACTTTGGCAATCCATGCATGCTGTCAAACATAGTTAAGTGGGAACTTGTCAAAGATTCGAATTGATTTCCACGTGTGCTGACATTGTTCACAAGGTGTATACCTCCACTGCATCCCATCTATGCTTATTATAATGTTTAAATTTCTCACAATATCTTTTTTGAAAATATTAAACAAAACATCTAATTGGGTTAGTTTTGTGCTGGGAGCAGCTGTCTTGTGCAGAAGCCATTTTATGCTTGGATTGAACATACTGAAGCACTGTGCCTGGATCATAAATTCGACACAAATGAAAGTGAATGGGAAGTAATTTGGTGCAGTGAAATTCTCCAGTCAGACTAACGATCAACAATGTAACAAAATAGCAACATGGTCTGAACTAGTGCATTCTAGCAGATCATGTCTGAAATTCATTAGTATTCATGGAGTTAAGATTTTATGTGAGACTTATACCTCCATACATTGTTTGAGCATTAAATTTCTCTTGTGTGTTTGGGTTTTCGTTTAGTATTAGTGTCTTACTTGCTTGTATTGGTACTCAACAACAAGCAATGATGAGCTGTCAGAAAAAAATACTCTGTACTGATAATATAATGATTCGAAATTTTTGTTTGCACTTTAGGTTAGGGTATAGCACTGACAAAAAAAAATTTACATATTGCCATTTTTCACATACTTGTGGCTGTTTATTATTGACACCAATTACAATTCCATATGTTCTAATATGATTCCTCCTGGGTAAATAACAGTGCTGGTTTTCTTTACTGGGGCACAGTACTCCTCATTTTAGGAATACAAAGGATGTGGTTGGTGTTTGACCATCTGTCAGTATGACAATGAAATTACCCAGCACTCAGTCACGCTCTTATAATCTGGGAAATTTCATTTATTTTACATGACACCAGCTTCCCAGTTATATTTCCCTCTTCAGTAGTCGGAGACATGAGCTTAATTGCTCTATTTTTTTTCCCTTTTAGCAGTTCAGTAAAGTGCTTCAACTGAATGTCCTTTATGAGACTCTTTTCAATTCCACATATTGATTGGTTCTGCTTGCAGGGCAACTGAGCCAAGCACAGAATGAAAGGACAGGTTATTTAACAATGATACATTTAGGAGCAACAGCTTTGATCTGATATTATGGGCATGCCTTGCAGTATCATGGACAGAGCATTCAGGTTGGGTTTAATTTGATAGATGTAGTTGTACCGAGACAGTATAAACATATAAATCAGCACTAAGAAGGGTGCCATATATCTCTGCAATATTTGAAGGAAGTTCTTTACCAGATGGAATCCACGCTTAGCACACAAGCTCGATTAATATGAAAGTTAAAAACCAGTCAAAGAAAATCAGGATATACCCGACTGTCAAAACACTTCCATTCCTTAAATGAGGTTTAAGATTTCCAATAACGTGTCTGTACCCTAAGGCAGCCCACTGAATGCTTTGATAATGTTTAGCCTCCAGCAGCATTCTATCATGATCCAAGTGACTATAATAACCTCAGTTGCACAGACTCAGCGAGCCCCCTCTTTGTGTTGAACCTATCAGTGGTGGAGATCGTAATGGGGGTATGTGGTTTATTATTGATATTGATAGAAATCATTGTAGAGGAAACCAAAAGTCCAGGATTTTCCTGGTGTAACTATTACAACATTGTGTTGTAATGCAGAAGCTCACTTGTGGTATCTTTTCCTGGAATTTCTGCATTTAAGTAATGGCTTATGATAGGTTTGGGACATGACTAATAAATATGCATTCAGGCCCAAAAGAATTTTATTTATATCAGTTTCATTGGAAAGGTGTCTCTGACAGAGAGCAGTGAAGAGAACATTTTAAGATTTTTAAAATGCTTCCGATTCATAACTTGAAGCTGAATGAGGTTCATTATTGTCAAATAATACCTAAACAAAGCGTGCACAAGGCAGTGCAAGTAGTATTAGTAATTACCATAACCCCACAATTAACAATGGCACAGAATATTATCATGTAGTGGGCTTAGATGGTATTTTTTAAGCATTACAGTACCATTTGAAAATACAGCAGATTCCGGTTAATTGGGCCACTGGTTAATCAGAGCTGCCAATTATTTGGGACAACTCATAAGAAACCAAAACTGATCAAGAAAGTAGCTGGGATTGCCTTCATTTATTTGCGATACAAGGCTGAACAGTTTCTAACTAGCATCAGTCGCGTGCATTTGTGTGGTCGTTAGACACAACAATGAGCTTTAAGCGAAGAGTTTTTAAATAATGTCAGTTGCCTGAGTTTGTGTTCAAAAAACAGTGATTTTGCCACTGATAGTTGGTAAGAAAAAAGCAGTAAGACTTCAGAATTGTTCTTCTCATTGCAGTTTCAAACATTCTGACTTGGGGATGCCAGAAACAGCTGGGAATGAGAATAAAATGATTTCATTTCTTCAACATATAAGGCAGGGGTCCCCAACCTTTTTTGCACCACGGATAGATTTAATATTGACGATATTCTTGCGGACCGGCCGACCGGTTGGGGAGGGGGGTGTTCAAGTAGGGTTAAACTCACCTCAACATGTCTTTTACAGTTAGGGTTGCCAACTTTCTCACTCCCAAATAAGGGACAAAAGTAGCAGTCAAATCCCAGGACACTTTACCCCAGGAAAGACTACCATGACCATGAAGCCTTGCGCAAGCACCTGTGTGCACATGCGTGACGTGTGCATGTGACGTGTGCATGCGTGTACGTGCCGATTTTTTCCCCACAAATTGGTTTTGCCTTCATCTTCCCGACTATACTGTACATACATTATTTCTACTTTATATAGGCTGTGTATTTATCATATCATTCCTGCTTTTACTATAGGTTAGTGTTATTTATTTTCGGTTTTATGTGTTATTTGGTATGATTTGTTAGGTTATTTTTTGGATCTGAGAATGCTCAAAAATTTTTCCGATATAAATTAATGGTAATTGCTTCTTCGCTTTATGCCATTTTGGCATGAAAGGATTCACAGGAACGCTCTACCTTAGCGGGGGAAATACGGGACAAGGGCGGTCCCATATGGACAAGCCAATTTAGCCCAATATACGGGATGTCCCAGCAAATACGGGACAGTTGGCAACCCTATGTTCAAGTGCAACAGTGCGTGACAGGGAATGGGGAAAGGTGCAGCTGACTCATATCGTTTCCTCGAGGCACGGTAGCACATGCTTTGCGGCCCGGTACCGGTCCACGGCCCAGTGGTTGGGGACCGCTGATGTAAGGGACTATGAAGATTTTGAAGATATTGATAATCATCTTAAAAATGAAGATTTAGAGGATACAATCGTCGAAAGCATTGTGTGAAAGCAGTCCATTATCTGCAATAAGTGTCTGCGCTGATTTTGATAATTTGCAATCAAAAGAAAATTGTAGCCCATACTAGATGAATTCCACCATTGATAACAATTAAGAACTTATACACTATTTTATAGTATTGTAGTAGTTTTGGTAGTGTTCTAATTTATTCTGTATTTCATTTAAATGCATAGTTTGTTACAGAGTTAAATGGTAGTTAATCTTTTTTATACCTTTTCAATTATTTTCATGAAACTCTGGCTAATTGGAGTAGCATAGTGGTTAGCACAACACTTTACAGAACTAGTCACCCTAGTTTAATTCCCACCACTATCTGTAAGGAGTTTGTACATTCTCCCTGTGACTGTATGGGTTTCCTCCCATAGTCTAAAGACATACCAGTTGGAAGGTTAATTAGTCATTGTTAATTCTCCTGTGATTAGGCTAGGATTAAATTGGGAGATTATAGGGCATCATGGCTCAAAGGGCTCGAAGGGCTGGAAGGGCCTATTCTGCACTGCATCTCAATAAACAAACAAACAAATGAACAAACAAATGAATGGATGAATGAATGAGGCAGCTGCTTAATTTGGCAGGGGGATGGGAACCGGAATGACAGAGCGGAGGAAGGGGAAAACAGAAATAAATCTAAGATAGTGAGCAGTAAAGATGTCAGGAAAGACAGGCAGGTGATGGGGCAAATTTGTAGCCATTGGGATGAGTTGCAGTGCAATAAAGTTGCAGTGAAATCAAAGCGAAAAGTATCAAATACTGGTCTTAAGGTGTTGTACTTAAATGCACGCAGCATAAGGAATAAGGTGGATGATCTTGTCGTACAGCTACAGGTTGGCAGGTATGATATTGTGGCCATCACTGAGACCTGGCTAAAGGATGCATGTCTCTGGGAGCTAAACGTCCAAGGATACATGGTGTATCGGAAGGATAGGAAGGTAGGCAGAAGGGGAGGCGTGGCTTTATTGGCAAGAAATGATATTAAATTATTAGAAAGAGGTGATATAGGATCGGAAGGTGCAGAATCTTTATGGGTTGAGCTAAGAAATCGCAGGGGTAAAAGGACCCTGGTGGCAGTTATTTATAGGCCACCAAACAGCTGCAGGGATGTGGACTACAAATTACAACTGGAAATAGAAAAGGCTTGTCAGAAGGGCAGTGTTATGATAATTGTGGGGGATTTTAACATGCGAGTGGATTGGGAAAATCAGGTCGGCACTGGATCTCAAGAGAGAGAATTTGTAGAATGTCTGCGAGATGGCTTTTTAGAACAGCTTGTTGTTGAGCCCACTAGGAGATCGGCTGTACTGGATTGGGAATTGTGTAATGAACCAGAGGTGGTTAGAGAGATCGAGGTGAAGGAACCCTTAGCAGGCAGTGATCATAACATGATTGAGTTCACTGTGAAATTTGAAAAAGAGAAGCCGAAATCTGATGTGTCGGTATTTCAGTGAAGTAAAGGAAATTACAGTGGCATGAGAGAGGAACTGGCCAAGGTTGAATGGAAAGGTACACTGGCGGGAAGGACAGCAGAGCAGCAATGGCTGGAGTTTATGTGAGAAATGAGGAAGGTGCAAGACAGGTATATTCCAAAAAAGAAGAAATTTTCGAGTGGAAAAAGGATGTAACTGTGGTTGACAAGAGAAGTCAAAGCCAAAGTTAAAGCAAAGGAGAGGGCATACAAGGAAGCAAAAATTAGTGGGAAGACAGAGGATTGGGAAGTTTTTAAAACCTTACAAAAGGAAACCAAGAATGTCATTAAGAGGGAAAAGATTAACTATGAAAGGAAGCTAGCAAATAATATCAAAGAGGATACTAAAAGCTTGTTCAAGTATATAAGGAGTAAAAGACAGGTGAGAGTAGATATAGGACTGATAGAAAATGATGCTGGAGAAATTGTAATGGGAGATAAGGAGATGGCAGAGGAATTGAACGAGTATTTTGCATCAGTCTTCACTTAGGAAGACATCAGCAGTATACCGGACACTCAAGGGTGGCAGGGAAGAGAAGTGTGCGCAGTCACAATTACGACAGAGAAAGTACTCAGGGAGCTGAATAGGCTAAAGGTAGATAAATCTCCTGGACCAGATGGAATGCACCCTCGTGTTCTGAAGGAAGTAGCTGTGGAGATTGCGGAGGCATTAGCAATGATCTTTCAAAAGTTGATAGATTCTAGCATGGTTCTGGAGGACTGGAAGATTGCAAATGTCACTCCGCTATTTAAGAAGGGGGCAAGGAAGCAAAAAGGAAATTATAGACCTGTTAGCTTGACATCGGTGGTTGGGAAGTTGTTGGAGTCAATTGTCAAAGATGAGGTTACAGAGTACCTGGAGACATATGACAAGGTAGGCAGAACTCAATATGGATTCCTTAAAGGAAAATCCTGCCTGACAAACCTATTACAATTTCTTGTGGAAATTACCAGTAGGCTAGACAAGGAAGATGCAGTGGATGTTGTATATTTGGATTTTCAGAAGGCCTTTGACAAGGTGCCACACATGAGGCTACTGAACAAGATAAGAGCCCATGGAATTACGGGAAAGTTACATACGTGGATAGAGTGTTGGCTGATTGGCAGGAAACAGAGAGTGGGAATAAAGGGATCCTATTCTGGTTGGCTGCCGGTTACCAGTGGTGTTCCACAGGGGTCCATGTTGGGGCTGCTTCTTTTTACATTGTACATCAATGATTTGGATTATGGAACAGATGGCTTTGTGGCTAAGTTTGCTGATGTTACGAAAGTAGGTGGAGGGGCAGGTAGTGCTGAGGAAACGGAGAGTCTGCAGAGAGACTTGGATAGATTGGAAGAATGGGCAGAGAAGTGGCAAATGAAGTACAATGTTGGAAAGTGTATGGTTATGCACTTTGGCAGAAAAAAATAAACGGGCAGACTATTATTTAAATGGGGAAAGAATTCAAAGTTCTGAGATGCAAAGGGATTTGGGAGTCTTCGTACAGGATACCCTTAAAGCTAACCTCCAGGTTGAGTCAGTAGTGAAGAAGGCGAATGCAATGTTGGCATTTATTTCTAGAGGAATAGAGTATAGGAGCAGGGATGTGATGTTGAGGTTCTATAAGGCGCTGGTCAGACCTCACTTGGAGTACTGTGGGCAGTTTTGGTCTCCTTATTTAAGAAAGGATGTGCTGACATTGGAGAGGGTACAGAGAAGATTCACTAGAGTGATTCCGGGAATGAGAGGGTTAACATACGAGGAATGTTTGTCCGCTCTTGCACTGTATTCCTTGGAGTTTAGAAGAATGAGGGAAGACCTCATAGAAACATTTCGAATGTTGAAAGGCATAGCCAGAGTGGATGTGGCAAAGTTGTTTCCCATGATGGGGGAGTCTAGTACTAGAGGGCATGACTTAAGGATTGAAGGGCGCCCATTCAGAACAGAAATGCGAAGAAATTTTTTTAGTCAGGGGGTGGTGAATCTATGGAATTTGTTGCCATGGGCAGCAGTGGAGGCCAAGTCATTGGGTGTATTTAAGGCAGAGATTGATAGGTATCTGAGTAGCCAGGGCATCAAAGGTTATGGTGAGAATGTGGGGGAGTGGGACTAGTTGGGAGAATGGATCAGTTCATGATAAAATGGCGGAGCAGACTCGATGGGCCAAATGGCCGACTTCTGCTCCTTTGTCTTGTGGTCTTGTGGTCTTAATTGGGCCAAAGTATACTTGACCCGATATGCCCAAATTAATCCATAGAACCATAGAACATTACAGCACAGGAACAGGCCTTTTGGCCCTTCTTGGCTGTGCCGAATCATTTTTTTGCCTAGTCCCATTGACCTGCACCTGGACCATATCCCTCCATACACCTCTCATCCATGTACCTGTCCAAGATTTTTCTTAAATGCTAAAAGTGAGCCCACATTTACCACTTCATCTGGCAGCTCATTCCACACTCCCACCACTCTCTGTGTGAAGAAACTCCCCCTCAATGTTCCCTTTAAACTTTTTCCCCTTCACCCATGTCCTCTGTTTTTTTTTCTCCCCTAGCCTCAGTGAAAAAAGCCTGCTTGCATTCACTCTATCTATACCCATCATAATTTTATATACCTCTATCAAATCTCCCCTCATTCTTCTACGCTCCAGGGAATAAAGTCCTAACCTATTAAGGTAAGGGGTGGGAAGTACAAGGGGGATATTAGAGGAAGGTTTTTTATTCAGAGAGTGGTTGCTGCATGGAACGCACTGCCTGAGTCAGTGGCGGAGGCCGATACACTAGTGAAATTTAAGAGACTACTAGACAGGTATATGGAGGAATTTAAGGTGGGGGTTTATATGGGAGGCGGGGTTTATATGGGAGGCAGGGTTTAAGGGTCGGCACAACATTGTGGGCCAAAGGGACTGTACTGTGCTGTACTGTTCTATGTTCTATGTTCTATTCAACCTTTCTCTGTAACTCAGTTTCTCAAGTCCTGGCAACATCCTTGAAAACCTTCTCTGCACTCTTTCAACCTTATTTATATCCTTCCTGTAATTTGGTGACCAAAACTGTACACAATACTCCAAATTCAGCCTCACAAATGCTTTATACAACTTCAACATAACATTCCAACTCTTATACTCAATACTTTGATTTATAAAGGCGAATGTACCAAAAGCTCTCTTTACTACCCTATCTACCTGTGACGCCACTTTTAGGGAATTTTGTATCTGTATTCCCAGATCCCTCTGCTCTACTGCACTCCTCAGTGCCCTACCATTTACCTTGTATATTCTACCTTGGTTTGTCCTTCCAAAGTGCAATACCTCACTCTTATCTGTACTAAACTCCATCTGCCATTTTTCAGCAATTTGTTCCAGCTGGTCCAATCCCTCTGCAAGCTTTGAAAACCTTCCTCACTGTCCACTACACCTCCAATCTTTGTATCATCAGCAAATTTGCTGATCCAATTTACCACATTATCATCCAGATCATTGATATAAATGACAAATAACAAAGGACCCAGCACTGATCCCCGTGGCACACCACTAGTCACAGGATATCCACTGTATATTACAATTAACTGCACCATTTGGAATCTAACGAATAATTTCTGGTACCATTACTTGGCCAGGAAGATCTAAGGTGCTTGCAGAAAACAAAGAATGAGAGATAAATTAGTTCAAAGCAGGAAGTTATGAGCCAGATAGCCAAGGAACCGGCATAATATATTTGATGATTGTGAGGCTTTTTCTGAAAAATCCGCTGAACCACTTTGTGTTTAGTTCATTCGAGGGATCTGGTCATTGCGACAAGTACAGCATTTGTTGCCCATCCCTTGAACAACCGGTGTTTATTTGAATTGCTGTATCCAGGGTGTAAAGCTCCTTTTGTGCATTCAGATAAGAATTTAAAGAGATTTGACCCATTGTTGTTGAAGGAGCAGTAATATATTTTCTGCTCAGAACAGTGTGTGATTTAGATTTTGCAGGTGGTGTTATAGACATTAGCCAGCTTTTCTCATCTTTGTCTTCTGTTTCAAGGTACTGTTCTGCAATTTATCTTGTAGATGTTACTCACTGGAACCACAGTGGAGAAATAATGGCAGAGGTGATTGTTTAAAGTGGTGGATGGGATGACGACTGAGTGGGCTATTTTATCTGGGTAATATTGGGTATATTATGTTTTGAAAAAAGTCATCCAGAAAGTCGAGAGAATTCCATTACATTTCTAACCTGTGTAGGGCTCTCAGTAATACTAGACGAACTGTTAACTCTTAATCGCTTATTATCAAAATGGCTTCTCTGAGGTGTTATATTAAAATGGCTTCTCGTACTGTTAATTGCTGAGCAAGGGGTTCTCTGTAACAGCAATATTTGGTTTATACAATGTGATAATGGAAACTGTGTTCACTTGTTAGCCAATGGAAGTCATGCTCTGTTATCTTGTATATGTGTGCTGAGTTGAGGAGTGCGGGCTTTTTCGGGAGGCGAGCAGAGAGGACGGACATGTGAGGAACGGCCGGCACTTCCAGGGAGGCGGATACCGGACCTCAGGGGTTCTGAGGGTGGCCAGGGTTTCGGAAGGACGTTGTGGATGGAATCGGAGGCGTGAGCTCCAACGTATTAAAATATTATGTGCACAAGGCTGATAAGTTACTTATGTGGCACCTTTTCTTTTAGTTGTTGCTACTAACCCATCACCAAAATTTGCTATAAAGTATAATTCTCTACTCGCACTTTGTATATTGTTTCATATTTGTGTTGTGGCTGATCGTTGGGTGACTCACACCTTATCCACAGCAAAGCATTTGCACTGTTCGGCGGGGTCAATGGCTATTCACCCGAGGCAGTGGGAGTCGTGGGGACAAAGGCCGTTACACCTGTTTCCTACAGGAGCCAGAAGATGAGGCAATGTCCGCAGAATACCCTGTAGCTGACTACAAATTTAGAATCAGAATCAAAATCAGGTTTATTGTCATTGATATTAGTCATAAGTTACAGCAGAAAAGACTGGAAGTATTCAACAAGTCAGGAAAAACAGTCAATGTTTAGGATTGGCAATCTCTCGTCAGGACACTGAGTACTGACTAAACTGACTAAACATGTACTCACTAAATTCGAGATGTTCATGGTGAACTGCTCCAGTTAAGTTGGCTATCAGTGGAGTAATCAGGATACTGCAGGCATAGACTTAGCAATGGGAACAAAACTGAATGTTGAGGAGATCTTTTTGACTATAGTTATCATTGCCAAGGCTATAGGTGCTGTGGATGCTATTTGCTACTTTCAAAAGTAAACAAACATTTCAAAAGTAAATGCCCAGGCCTTTTTACAAGGGAACACTGACTTTAATATCTTACGATTATCTGTAGAATTGAAAAATTGTACTGATCATTGATTCTGTAAATTCTCTCTATAGTAGCTCAGATTTAAGGACAGCTAGGACTGCTCCCGGCATAGTTTTCTACCTCATCGTTGTGCCAAAGTCACCCTATAGCTCGATGGTGAAAGTAGGATCAAGGTTGCTCCAAGTGGAAAGATTATAGATTGTGGTGGCTTGTGTGCTCAAGTGCCTCACTAAAGTTGTGTTTTTGAGCTGCCATGTCTGATCTAGATTTATCCCAGTTAATATGGCATTAGTGGAAGAAGTTTTAACCATATAACCATATAACAATTACAGCATGGAAACAGGCCATCTTGGCCCTTCTAGTCTGTGCAGAACTCTTACTCTCACCTAGTCCGACTGACCTACCTCAGCCCATAACCCGCCATTCCTTTCCTATCCATACATCTATCCAATTTAACTTTCATCGACAACATCGAACCTGCCTCAACCACTTCTGCTGGAAGCTCGTTCCACACAGCTACCAGTCTCTAAGTAAAGAAGTTTCCCCTCATGTTACCCCTAAACTTTTGCCCTTTAACTCTCAACTCATGTCCTCTTGTTTGTCCCCTACTCTCAATGGAAAAAGCCTATCCACGTCAACTCTATCTATCCCCCTCATAATTTTAAACACCTCTATCAAGGCCCCCCTTAACTTTCTACGCTCCAAAGAATAAAGACCTAACTTGTTCAACCTTTCTCTGTAACTCAGGAGATGAAACCCAGGCAACATTTTAATAAATCTTCTCTGTACTCTTTCAACTTTATTGACATCTTTCCTATAATTTGGTGACCAGAACTGTACTCAATACTCCAAATTTGGCCTCACCAATGCCTTATACAATTTCAACATTACATCCCAACTCCTATACTCAATGCTCTGATTAATAAAGGCCAGCATACCAAAAGCTTTCTTCACCACCCTATCTACATGAGATTCCACCTTCAGGGAACTATGCACCATTATTCCTAGATCCCTCTGTTCTACAGCATTCTTCGATGCCCTACCATTTACCATGTGCCATGTATGTCCTATTTATCTCCAAATATTTATAATTTTGTGAAAAGACCTACGTTAGAATGCTGTTCATCGACTGTAGCTCAGAATTTAATACCTTCATTCTCACAATCCTGATTGAGAATTTGCAGAGCCTGGGCCTCTGTATCTCCCTCTGTAATTGGATCCTCGACTGCCTAACCAGAAGACCACAATCCTTATACAGGGATCAGAAATGGAGAGAGTGAGCAGCTTCAAGTTCCTCGGTGTCAAGATCTCTGAGGATCTAACCATAGAACCATAGAATATTACAGCACAGAAGCAGGGCTTTTGGCCTTTCTTGGCTGTGCCAAACCATTTTTCTGCCTAGTCCCACTGACCCGCACCTGGACAATATGCCTCCATACACCCCTCATCCTTGTACCTGTCCAAGTTTTTCTTAAACGTTAAAAATGAGCCCATATTTACCAATTTACCTGGCAGCTCATTCACTCTCTGTGTGAAAAAGCCCCCGCTAATGTTCCCTTTAAACTTTTCCCCCTTCACCCTTAACCCATGTCCTCTGGTTTTTTTCTCCCCTAGCCTCAGTGGAAAAAGCCTGCTTGCATTCACTCTATCTATACCCATCATAATTTTATATACCTCTATCAAATTTCCCTTCATTCTTCTACGCTCCAGGGAATAAAGTCCTAACCTATTAAGGTAATGGGTGGGAAGTACAAGGGGGATATTGGAGGAAGGTTTTTTACTCAGAGAGAGGTTGGAGCATGGAATGCACTGCTTGAGTCAGTGGTGGAGGCAGATACACTAGTGAAATTTAAGAGACTACTAGACAGGTAGATGGAGGAATTTAAGGTGGGGGGTTAAATGGGAGGCAGGGTTTAAGGATCGGCACAACATTTGGGCTGAAGGGCCTGTATTGTGCTGTACTATTCTATGTTCTATGTTCTATTCAACCTTTCTCTATAACTCGGTTTCTCAAGTCCCAGCAACATCCTTGAAAGCCTTCTCTGCACTCTTTCAACCTTATTAATATCCCTCCTGTAACTTGGTGACCAAAACTGTACACAATACTCCAAGTTCAGCCTCACCAATGCCTTATACAACTTCACCATAACATTCCGATTCTTATACTCAATACTTTGATTTATAAAGGCCAATGTACCAAAAGCTCTCTTTATAACCCTATCTACCTGTGACACCACATTTAGGGAATTTTGTATCTGTATTCCCAGATCCCTCTGTTCTACTGCACTCCTCAGTGCCTTACCATTTACCTTGTATATTCTACCTTGGTTTGTCCTTCCAAAGTGAAATACCTCACTCTTGTCTGTATTAAACTCCATCTTCCATTTTTCAACCCATTTTTCCAGCTGGTCTAAATCCCTCTGCAATCTTTGAAAACCTTCCTCACTGTCCACGACATCTCCAATCTTGGTATCATCAGCGAATTTGCTGATCCAATTTACCACATTATCATCCAGATCATTGATATAAATGACAAATAACAATGGACCCAGCACTGATCCCTGTGGCACACCACTAGTCACAGGCCTCCACTCAGAGAAGCAATCCTCCACTACCACTCTCTGGCTTCTTCCACTGAGCCAATGTCTAATCCAATTTACTACCTCTCCATGTACACCTAGCGACTGAATCTTCCTAAATAACCTCCCATGCGGGACAAACAACAGGAATTCTGCAGATGCTGGAAATTCAAGCAACACACATCAAAGTTGCTGGTGAACGCAGCAGGCCAGGCAGCATCTATAGGAAGAGGCGCAGTCGACGTTTCAGGCTGAGACCCTTCGGCATGCGGGACCTTGTCAAAGGCCTTACTGAAGTCCATGTAGACAATATCCACTGCCTTCCTTTAATCCACTTTCCTGGTAACCTCCTTGACAAACTCTAATAGATTGGTTAAACATGACCTACCACGCACAAAGCCATGTTGACTCTCCCTAATAAGTCCCTGTCTATACAAATACTTGTAGGTCCTATCTCTTAGTACTCCTTTCCATTCATTTACTACTGATGTCAAATTTATTGGCCTATAATTTCCCGGATTATTTTAGAGTCTTTTTTAAATAAAGGAACAACATGAACTATCCTCCAATCCTCCGACACCTCACCCATAGATACCGACATTTTAAATATTTCTGCCAGGGCCCCTGCAATTTCAACACTAGTCTCCTTCAGGCTCCGAGGGAATACCTTGTCAGGTCCTGGGGATCTATCTACTCTGATTTGCCTGAAGATAGCAAGCACCGCTTCCTCATCAATCTGTAAAGGTTCCATGACCTCACTACTTGTTTGCCTTATTTCCATTGACTCCATGCCAGTTTCCTTAGTAAATACGGACACCAAAAAAACGTTTAAGATCTCTCCCATTTTTTTTTTGGTTCCATACACAGCTGACCACTCTGATCTTCAAGAGGACCAATTTTATCCCTTACTATCCTTTTGCTTTTAATATACCTGCAGAAGCTCTTTGGATTATCCTTCACCTCGACTGCCAAATCAACCTCATGTCTTCTTTTAGCCCTCCTGATTTATTTCTTAAGTTTTCTTTGCACTTTTTATACACCTCAAGCACCTTATTTTCTCCGTTTCCTGTACATGTCATATATCTCTCTTATTCTTTATCCAAGTTCCAATATCCCTTGAGAACAAAGGTTCCTTATTCTTATTTACTTTACCTTTAATCCTGATAGGAACATACAAACTCTGCACCCTCAAAATTTCTCCTTTGAAGGCCTCCCACTTACCAATCACATCCTTGCCAGAGAACAACCTATCCCAATCCACGCATTTTGGATCCTTTCTCATTTCTTCAAATTTGGCCTTTTTCCAGTTTAGAACCTCAACCCGAGGACCAGATCTATCCTTGTCCATGATCAAGTTGAAACCAGATCTATCTTTAGCCATGATCAACCTGGTCCCAACATATTGATGTAGTTATAAAGAAAGCAAGACAGCGGCTATACTTTATTAGGAGTTTGAAAACATGTGGCATGTCAACAAGTACACTCTTTCTTTCTTTCTTTTTAAATCTTTTTATTAAATGAGTATACAAAAAGGTAAGCCATATAGACACTAATACACTGTTAGAATATAATAAAATTACAGAAGATATTAATACAAAAAAAATACTACAATGTAATTTAAACATAACATACCAAGGTAACATAATAGTATACTAATTTTATATATATGTCAATGGAGAAAAGAAACCCCCCCCAAAAAAAAAACCCACCGTGCAACTAACTAAAAGCAAAGCAAAGCAATGGGCTAACTTGAAACCAAACAGAGTTAAACTTAAAATCACGTCCTCAATCCCGAACAAGTACACTCAAAAACTTCTACAGTTGTACTGTGGAGAGCATTCTGACAGGCTGCATCACTGTCTGGTATGGAGGGCTACTGCACAGGATCGAAAGAAGCTGCAGAATGCTGTAAATCTAGTCAGCTCCATTTTGGGCACTAGCCTACAAAGTACCCAAGACATCTTTAGGGAGCATGCTCTTTTCTCACCGTTATCATCAGGTAGGAGATACAGAAGCCTGAAGGCACACACTCAGTGATTCAGCAAGAGCTTCTTACCCTCTGCCATCCAATTCCTAAAAGGACATTGAAGCTTTGGACACAACCTCACTTTTTTTTTAATATACAGTATTTCTACTTTTACATCTTTTTAAAAATCTATTCAATACATGTAATTGATTTACTTGTTTTATTTATTATTATTTTTTTCCTCTCTCTCTGCTATATTATGTATTGCATTGAACTGCTGCTGCTAAGTTAACAAATTTCACGTCACATGCCAGTGATAATAAACCTGATTCTGATTCTGAGATTTATCTGCAACAGAAGAACAAGTAGATTTTTATATTTTATTTTTCCATTGTTTATTATCTACCACACACTACTCAGGACTTGTCTAACTTATTCAGTGAAGGTGATGGATGTTGAAGTTCCCATTAAGAGTACACTTTGTGGCCTTGCTGCTCTTGGTGATTCTTTCAATTATTGTTGAACATCAGTTGAGAGAGGCTGATATCTGGCAATTATTAAAAGCTTTCCTTTCGTGCTTATCCCGAAGCCAAGCCATTACTTAACTACTCCAGGGGATAGCTCTCCTTTTGTTTCTAATAAGCCTCTAGCTGAGCAAAGAGAATTTCACAGAAAAGTATCTTTATCCTGTTTCATATCAAGGTTAATGTCAAATGGTCCAGTTATATATACTTACTCCATATATGATGTTTTAGTCTTTTCATAGGAGGCATGATGCTGGTTCTGCATGTTAGACTAGGTGAAGATGGCAGATTTAGCTTCAGAGTGGATTTAAGTTAACCAAATGGTTTTTTGATGAACTAATAATTGATGAAGATTTTATCAACTTTCCTTTCTTTAAAATGATGTGATTCTATTTATTGGGTTGGAAAGAAGATGACCTTTCAGAAGTACCTTTTCCCTTATAAGTTGCCACTTGTGAATAACATTGAGGACATCTGTATCTATATGCAAGCTCCAGCCAATCAAGCAATCAATCAATTAAGCTAAATTTATTTTATTTTGCAACTGTCCTTATTACAGGCACATAGTTAATGTTTATTAGCTCTGGGCTTCTGAGTGTTTCATTAACAAAAACATATCCCAGTTTAGATTTTGCCTTTCAGAAGATTGCTTTGTTGGAAGTGATTATTAAATTAATTCATGCTGTATTCATCAATAGTGATACCTGACACTTGCTTCTCTGTTTAAATGTCAGCTGTGCAACACTTTAGCACATAATTTTCTTGTTAAAGAAAGAGGGGGGAAAATATTTGAATGAAGACACTGCAGTATTAAGATTGAGATGATATTTTGTATTAAAAGAGAAAAACTATATCCTAATTATAAAAATCTTCAGATTTGAATATTCATATCTTCAGACATCCAACAACTGCTTATTAATATGATGTTCTAATTGAAAGAGAAATTGATTTTGTAAGGTGTTAGTAACATTGCATCACATTTTTTTGATTTCTCTAGTTCTTTCAATACAATCCAGCCACTTCTTCTGAGTCAGAAGCTGCAAAGGATGGGCATAGATAGACCTACTATCTCCTTGATTACTGATTACCTGACAGATAGACACCAGTTTGTACAGCTGGGTAGTCCTCTGTCTGAGAAGATGGCGAATGGCACTGGAGCACCATAAACAACTGTCCTTCCTCCGTTTCTGTTCACACTGTACACCCCAGACTTTCAGTACAAATCTGACTATTGTCACTTGCAGAAGTTCTCTGATGACTCTGTGGTGGAAAGGTGTATCAGAGAAAGCCCATCAAATCTGCACACATGGGGCAAGGCAGAGTCATCTGCGTGCCCACTGTGCTCCAAGCATCCTCAGCGGCTGCGCAAGGGCACTTGGTGAGGGACGGTACAGGTGGAGGCATGATCAGGTCCTGAGGACCATCGCTGAAGCCGTCAGCGCAGGAGTTGTGTGGGCGAAGCGGTCCCGACCCTCCAAGCAGACCATTGCCTTTGTCAGAGCTGGGGAGCAACCAATACCTGCCAAAAGAACACCTGCAGGCATTCTGACCTCTGCAAGGGACTGGCAGCTGTTGGTGGACCTCGAAGGGCAGCTGAAGCTCCCCAACCATATCTCAGCCACCACACTGCAACCAGACATTGTTCTAGTGTTTGAGTCTACTAAGCAAGTGATGCTGCTGGAGCTGACAGTCCCGTGGGAAGATAGCTTGGAAGAGGCCTTTGAAAGGAAGCTCTCCAGTACGCAGGACTGGTGAGCAACTGTCAGCAGGCTGGATGGAGAGCGAGGTGTCTCCCAGTGGACGTTGGTTGTAGGGGATTCGTAGCCCGTTCCTTAGTTAGAGCCTTCAGCATTTTGGGCATCGAGGGAGGGGGAAGAGGAGAGCCATCTGCAGTACCACCGATGCGGCAGAGAGGGCCTCAAGATGGCTGTGGCTAAAAAGGGGGGAGCCATGGAGTCATAAGTAGCTAGCCATCTGGACACAAGTTGGGGTCTGATCAGCCCCAGCTGGGTCACCTGAAGGAGGTTGTATGATGTTGAAAGACCCGAAATACCCGATGATTCCAGGAACGTCACTGAACGTGTGTCCAGAAGCATCAATAGATGTATATACACAGAGATGGGCAGGAGTCAGAGTACCGAGGACTGGTGGACACGTTTGTGGAGTGATGTGGGAGGAATCGCATGCTCCTGACTGTGCCAAAGCCAGGGAGATGGTGATTGATTTTAGGAGGACAGGTCTGTGACAGGTCCTGTATACATTCTGGGAGAAGAAGTTGTGGTGGTGGAGGAGTAACAATACCTGCGTGTTCACCTCGACAACAGACTTGACTGGAAAACCAATACCAAGGCTATTTTGAAGAAAGGGATGAACAGACTCTCCTTTCTAAGGAAGCTGAGATCCTTCAATGCGTACAGCAGGATGTTGGAGATCTTTTACCAGTCTGTTGTAGCGAGTGCAGTCTTCTTTACTGCTTTATGTTGGTGGAGCAGCATTGGTGCTGGCGATGCAAAAAGACTAAATAACTTCATCAAAATGGCTGGATCCATCCTTGACTACAATTCTGACTCTTTTGAGTTTGTGGTGGAGAGGAGGTCACTAAACGAACTGTTATCCATTACGTTCAATCAGGCACATCCTCTCCGTGACCTACTGAATAAGCAGCAGAGCACCATTTCAAACAGGCTCATCAGCTCCACTGTCTCAGGGATCGTTACAGAAAATCTTTCCTACCAAATGCAATAGTATATACAACAGTTCATCACTTCTGATCTGGGCCAACATTTACGTGCCGGGCGGCACCTAATTAATTAGCTTGTTTATTTCGGCTTTTTTCTTAAAGATGTGCTGGCTGCGTCCCAGCTACCGCTGCACCACTGAATTCTTCGCGGATTGGTATCGGTCCGCGGCCTGGAGGTTGGGGACCACTGCACCACCCCAACCTCCGATGACTCAGTCTAACACACCACCATCAGTGTGCTTGGTGCTGTCTTCCCGATTCCGGTAAGTGATACTACACTGTACATACATTATTTCTACTTTATATAGGCTGTGTAATTTTATGTGTTATTTGGTATAATTTGGCAGCTTCATAGCTTAAAGGTTACTGGAGAGAGTGTTTCTGCCGAGAGCACTTACGTGAGATTTTCGCTACGGTGGACAGTGCGGCAGTGATTGTAGAAAAGTATTTCTATTTTATCTAGGCTGTGTATTTATCATATCATTCCTACTTTTTACTATATGTTACTGTTATTTTAGGTTTTATGTGTTATTTGGCATGATTTGGTAGGTTATTTTTTGGGTCTGCGAATGCACACAAATTTTTCCCATATAAATAAATGGTAATTGCTTCTTCGATTTACGACATTCCGGCTTACGAACCGTTTCATAAGAACGCTCTACCTTCGGATGGCAGGGGAAACCTGTATGCACATTGGTAAATTATTATTATGTATATAATTATCTGTACTTTATTATTAGTTAATATTACTATTATATTTATTGTTATTATTTATTATTATTGCTACATGTGTTTTTAAATGTTGCTGCTGTAACAAAATATTTTCCCGCTCAGGATCAATA
Source organism: Mobula hypostoma (assembly GCF_963921235.1). NCBI lineage: Eukaryota > Metazoa > Chordata > Chondrichthyes > Myliobatiformes > Myliobatidae > Mobula > Mobula hypostoma. The sequence goes on along the minus strand of NC_086099.1, from coordinate 75,645,382 downwards.
AAGTACTTATAATTCTTATTCTTACCAGTGCATTGATTCTCAAATCTCTACTTTCTGAGCAGGCACCTTGAGAACATTTTTGTTTTGTCATTTGTGGAATTTGTTTCTTGATGACAAGAACAAAATTGGTAGTTCCCATCTTTGACTAGTCACACTACTGCACCATGTTGGGGACTTCCAAAATTTTTATTCAGAGCAAAGGAAAAAGCAAATAATAGATATCTAGAAGATACAGCTTTATTTTACTTTATTGTCGCGAAATAATTGATACTAGAGTGTACAATCATCACAGCAATATTTGATTCTGCGCTTCGCATTCCCTGGAGTACAAATCAATGATAAATATTAAAAATTTAAATTATAAATCATAAATAAAAAATAGAAAATGGAAAGTAAGGTAGTGGAAAAAACCGAGAGGCAGGTCCGGATATTTGTAGGGTACGGCCCAGATCCGGGTCAGGATCCGTTCAGCAGTCTTATCACAGTTGGAAAGAAGCTGTTCCCAAATCTGGCCGTATGAGTCTTCAAGCTCCTCAGCCTTCTCCCAGAGGGAAGAGGGATGAAAAGTGTGTTGGCTGGGTGGGTTGTGTCCTTGATTATCCTGGTAGCACTGCTCCGACAGCGTGCAGTGAAAAGTAGAGCCCGAGGACGGAAGATTGGTTTGTGTGATGTGCTGGGCTGGGTTCATGATCTTCTGCAGCTTCTTCCAGTCTTGGACAGGACAACTTCCGTACCAGGTTGTGATGCACCCTGGAAGAATGCTTTCTATGGTGCAGCTATAAAAATTAGTGAGGGTTTTAGTGGACAGGCCAAATTTCTTTAGCTTTCTCAGGAAGTAAAGGTGCTGGTGGGCCAAGTCAGCTGATTTGTGATATTGACCCCGAGGAACTTAAAGCTTTTGACCTGTTCCACTTGCGCACCACCAATGTAAATGGGTTCATGCGGACCGCTACTCCTTCTGAAGTCAACAACCAATTCCTTCATCTTGCTGACGTTGAGGGATAGGTTATTATCTTCTCACCATACCTCCAGGTTCTTAATTTCCTCTCTGTACTCTGTTACGTACCCCGTAACTGGGTTGCCAAACCAGCAGAAATGGATCACTCAGTTGGAGTCTGGAGTACTAGAACTAAGAAAGTTTTATTAAAGAAACAAGCAACACAGTAATCGAAAGGATAATAAATGCAACAGTTCAGCAATGATAGTCACACATGTGCACAGAATTAAGATCACAGCATCAATCAAGCTCTATCGTTGTCTAGGGGTAAATGACCAAATTTCAAAGTGACTCAAAGTTCAGTCCAGTTTAGTAGCTCAGTTCGCAGTAATCATTGCCATGGCGATGGACAACGTGGGGGAAGAGAGAGATAGAACAAGAACAACTGATCATTCAGACACTGCTTCACTCACAGACCGGCGAGATGGCTCACAAGCAGCCTTTGGGCGGGTCCTTGGTGATGTCACCTGAGGTCACCGACTGTGACCCCTCCTCCAGATGCGGTCGATCCTCTGCAGTGAACCCGGCACCCAGGCAAGGGCGGACACACACCGGGTTCCCGCTGATCGTACCTTTCCACCCTGTGCGTTGTCCGATACTTCTCACCAACTCGTGAGAGGCGTACCGCTTCCAGGGTCTCGTTACCTCAGGTGGCGCGTGTGTCGCCTTAGCAAACCGATCCCTTTTTATCCCCCTGCTGGGGTATCGCCTGTCCATCACTTCAAACAGTTCAAGGTTCAAAGGGGGGAGCCGCTCCAGACAGCTCTCTCTCTCCCCCGTCCCTTCATTACACATCTCCAGACGCTGCTCCATTGTTCCTTATCTCTCCTTCCCCTGAGGGCAGGTGGCAGACCACTTGCTGATGTCACTGATGCTAACCCAGGCCAGCAAACATCTTAATTTTATGTGTATTCTCGTCACAACTCAAACTCGTCATTACCCGAGATATGGCCTACAATTGTGGTGTCATCAGCAAACATATATTGAGCTTGATGGAAACTTGGCTACACAATCATGGGTGTACAGCGAGTACAGCAGGGGGCTGAGTACACAGCCTTGTGGGGCACCGGTGCTCAGAATGATTGTAGAGGAGAGCTTGTCCCCTATTTTTATGGCCTGGGTCCTGTCTGTGAGGAAGTTGAAGATCCAGCTGCAGATCTGAGCGCTAAGGCCCAGGTTCCGGAGCTTAGGAATCAGCTTATTTGGAATGATGTTATTAAAGGTAGAGCTGTAGTCAATGAAAAGGAGCCTTAAATATGCATCTTTATTCTCCAGGTGTTCTAAGGAGGAATGTAGGGCCAGAGAGATGGCATCTGCCGTTGACCTATTGCTTGACCTATTCCAGCTTTCAGGAAGTTATGATCCAACATAAACTCAATGTTATCTCTAAGGTGTTCCAGTACAGAATATTGTCATCATTTTTCTTTATCTTTCTGCCAAGCTGATGTTTTCATCTAGTACAGACTTTGTGTAAATACACACTTTAATCAGGATACACTGGTGGTGACAGATCACCAGTGATCCAGACCATGTTAGCTGCTGTAGGGTCAAGTGTCCCTATTTTTTTGCAGGTTGTACAAATCAGTTAATAATATGTATGTGAATCTAGCAGAAAGAAAAATGTACACAGACACAGAAAATAGTGAATCTGTTGCAGAATAAAACTGAGAGCACAAAGTGAAAAAACGAGTCATAAAATGAGGTAGCATGGTAGCATAGTACTCAGCACAATGCTTCACAGTACAGGTGACCAGGGTTCAATCTGCACTGCTGCCTGTAAGGAGTTTGTACGTTCTCTCCGTTACCGCGTAGGTTTCCTCTCACAGTCTAAAGAGTTACGAACAGTAGGTTGATTGGTCAAAGTGAATTGTCCCATGATTATGCTCAGGTAAATTGGGGATTGCTGGACGGCGTGGCTTGAAGTGCTAGAAGGGCCTATTCTGCGTTGTCAATAAATAAATAAGAAAAAAATAAGAGGGATAATTCAAATAGAAAAGAAATTTAAAAATTGAGGGAGACAACAGATATTTATTTTTATCTCCACAGCAATTAATAGTCCACATGCAGAAAACTCTGGTGAGATGGATACCAAAGCTGCTTAGCTAATGCTTCAGTTCTTTATTCCATTAATCTCAATGCAAGAAAAATTAAGGAGGTACTATTAATGGATGACAAACCTCCCTGACTAGTTTTCTTTACAGAAGACAAAGCTTAAAGGTAGAAGTCCAACTCAATGGTATATTTATAACTCTGAACAATGATCTGGGATTAAATATATATATATCATAATATTTTCAAAAAAATTACTAAATATGCTATATATATACATATATGTGTGTGTGTGTGTGTGTGTGTGTGTGTGTGTGTGTATGTATATATATATAGCTCTGTCAAGCAGCAAAATACCACAAAACTTGAATCTTACTAGAACTTGAAAGGTGAAGCGGTATGACAAACCATCTATAGAAAACCTTAAGTGTAAGGTAATAGAAGGTAATTGCTTATTGTTTTAATCAATTAAAGACATATTTATCAGTAGATTCAGATATTGGCCCAAGTGCGAAGAGAGTGACATTGAGGTGGGTCAATAGTTCACAGACTTTAATGCAAATAGGGTTTAAAGGGAAAGGAAAACATGAATGCTAGGCCAAACAGTGTTGTTAACTGAAACTCTCAAGTAGAAAACTAAATGCCAACACTGTGGCTGAAAAGGAATAACTAAAATAAAATGAATATTGCAAATCTTCAACATCAGTAAACTCAACAGTCTACTTTCTCAAGCAAGGCCAAAAGTAAGCAGGCAGCTTAATGTTGCTGTGCTTTGCTTTGCTCAAGTCTCAACAAGGACTACAATGAAAAGAAGGAAATTACTTACCGCAATAATGAAATAATAATGAGCTGATACGTGCATATTCATGAGCGGGATTGCCAAATCTGCTGCGCTGCCGAGTCGTGGTTCTGACAGCATTTTCATGATAAGTGTGCAAATGTAGCAATATCTTAAAAGTGTTTATTTAATAGGCATGTTCACAATTTAGGAAATATTAAAACAATTTAAAACCAAATATATGTTTATATTTGTATTTGCAATATTATGATTCAAGTTCAAAGTTGTATATTGCATCCATTATTTTTCTTTCATTGTAAAAACAGAATCTGATTTATGGTAAATGGTATATATTTTTCTGATAAAGATAAAAGATATTGCACAAAGTTGGAATAGATTTCTATTATTTTTAACCTGTGTTGGTGTCCGTCCCTCTTGTGAATTTCATAATGGATCAATAACAGAAAAAAATACACGGAAAAACTTCTCAAACATGTTCTGACTTTACCCATCCATGAAGACTTCTGTAGCCTTCTAGCATACTATAAGGAACTGTGGTCACTTTAGTGGTGACCGCTTCAATTGCCAGAAATTATTTTAATTCTGCCATTTGGTGATTTATTTTGGAATAATGATAGCTTTGGAATGTGATTTGAACAGAGGCTGTGAGAGTGAACGGAAGCTCATACTTGATATCCAAAGTTTTATTTTATTTTTTAATTTAATTTTATTTTATTTTCAGATATCGTGTCTTCACTGCACTTGAATGATTGTGAAGTGTATCTACAAAAGAAATTGCCCCTGGAATATTTAAAGGTTCAATTAGAGAAGTTGAGAGTTTTTCAGAAGAACAATTTGGATTTGGAAGCCTGGTAGCAGTTTCAAGGTGTCATTTGCTGTACTGTTGGGTGCTATGAGGGTTTGAAAGTAGGCACTATTTCCCCGCCCCACAGAACATGTACAGAACAGTAATGCTTCAGACCATACTCAATGCATAAAATCATTTGACAAGCTAGGGAATCTTTTGTCCTAATTGTATTTTAACTTGTAGTAATCATGTATAATTTAGTCCTGACGAAGGGTCTTGGCCTGAAACGTCGACTGCGCCTCTTCCTATAGATGCTGCCTGGCCTGCTGCGTTCACCAGCAACTTTGATGTGTGTTGCATGTATAATTTATGTTTTATTTGTGAATCTTAAATGCTTGTGATGCTGCTGCAGGTTAGTTTTTCATTGCATCTGTGCATATATATACTTGAGCATGTAACAACAAACTAGACTTTGATTCAAGATTCTAAGTATGTTTATTATCAAAGTATGAATGCAGTATATAACCCTGAGATTCATCTTCTCACAGATAGCAACAAAACAAAGAAGCACCATGGAATTTGTTCAAAGAAAACAGCAAACTCCCAACACGCAAAAAAAAACCAAATCACACAAATGGCAAAAAACAAGTGAAAAACACAAAGTGTAAAACATCAAACCATTGAAACAGTTCAGGAAAGATCATAAAGTTTGGTTCAATTCAAAGTTCAAAGTAAATTTTGTTATTGAAGTACATATATGTCAATGCCCTGAGATTCATTTTCTCGTGGGTATATTCAACCAATCTATGGAAGAGTAACAATAACAGTTTGTGCAGAGGACCACAAACTGTGCAACTGCATATATGAATAGCAATAAAAATGAGAACATGAGATAAAGAGTCCTTGAAAATGAGTTCATTGGTTGGGGAAACATTTCAATGATGGGGCAAGTGAAGATGAGTGTAGTTATCCTCTTTTGTTCAAGAGCCTGATGGCTGAGGAGCAGTAACTGTTTTTGAAACTGGTGGTGCGAGTCCTGAGGTTCTTCTACTTTCTTCCTGATGGAAGCAGTGAGAAGAGACCATGACATGGGTGGTGGAGATACCTGATGACGGATGCATATTTCCTGTATAAGTCTCAATGGTTGCAGGACTTTACTCATGATGAACTGGGCTGAATTCACTACTTTCTGTAGGATTTTTGTTCACAGGCATTGGTATTTCCATATCACAGCTGTAACGCAGCAGTTAATATACTCTCCACAACACATCAATAGAAGTTTGTCAAAGTTTTAGATGTCATACTGAATCTCTGCAGACTCCTAAGGAAGTCCAGGTGCAGCCATGCTTTCTTTGCAACTGCACTTATGTTCTGGGCTTAGGACAGGTCCTCCGAAACAGTAGCTCCAAAGAATTTATGGGTGCTAACCCTCTCTACCTCTGATCTTCCAATGAGGACTGGCTCACAGACCTCTGTTCAACTTCACACTGTGTTGTTTGTTGACTGCAGGGCGTAGAGCCCATTCACACTGATCAAAATTGGACAAAGCAGCAATAAGGACTAGAGTAACCAGGAACACATCACAACATGACCTTCAGAGTCCAAACCACAAACTGTGTCAATTAAAGCAGTTATCCAGCACCAGCAAACAAGAGAAAGAGAGAGACTGGACAGATGCAGGCACCTTCATCCAGCAGCATGTCTATGATTAAGAACTGTGGCTGAAATTACTCCAGGCAGAAGAGCTGCTCGAACCTCACTCTATAACTTCCATTATTTCTTACATGTTGCTTGTTTTTTTCAAACTTGTGGAAAATACCCTGCATTATTGTAATCATAGCAACCAATGGATTCTTTTTAATAAAGTAACTGAGGCTGCATGATCTCCCTGGCACTAATAGCAGCATCTGCTGTTATTCATAATCATGTAGCACACAGGGTTAAAGCTGTTCTGATACACAAAACTATCCCCATGAAGAAGCATTGTGGACATCTTCACAACTGCCAGTTATCTGCATCTTGAGCTAAACAAAATTCACTTACACTATTAAGTACCATTTACAACACAACTGCTGTCTAACCCGTTTTCCAACCTCACTTGAAAATCAGAAACTGCAGATGATAGATATCTGTGAATATACCTGAGATTCTCAGGAAGTCAGGCAGTATCAATGAAAGGAGAAGCAGAGTTAATGTTTCAAGTTAAAGGCACTTTATTATGACTAAAGATCCGATATATTAAAGATCTTCGTTTGTATTCACTCACCTGTAAAAACACACACAAATCAGTCCCTCAAATTTGGCCCAAAAATATTATAATATTACAATGCCTTGTTAGGTGTCTTAAGTTCACAACATAATCATTGATAGCTCTTCTCTGATACTGAACTTGCAGTGTTGAAGTATTTTGAACAAAGTTGGGTTGAACTGTGACTTTAGTTTTTGAGAAACTGATTGAATGGGATAGAAACCAAGCTACAAAGTACCAGCAAATTAGCTTGCATTGCATAGGTGTCCAAGCACACTTATGCTCAAAGTATGACTTTCTTTTCCTCATTGATCATTTCATTTTAAAATCTTCTTATTAATTATTATTGAAAATTGACAACAAAGAACAATACATTAAAATAATCAAGTCAATATATCAATATGTATAATAAGAGTTAAACTGTTAACCAAACTAAACAGTGTGTCAATAATAATAATTAAAAAACCAAAATGTTAAAGCTATTTTTTTGAAAAAAGACAGAAGGAAAAAAGAACCCCTACTAACTAAAACACAAAAAAACAGCTAACAAACAAAAAAAAAAGAGAAAAAAACCGATTTGGAGCACAAATCCGGAGCTATACGCCATACAAGCTTCTATATATAAAAAAATCAATCCACTAACCAAATCCATTTACCCAAGAAGCAGAAGGGAACCATCTTAATTAACTCAAACCAAATGATAGTAGCAGGCAAAAGAGCCCCACCTTTTCTCAAAGTCAAATTGAGGATCAAAAGTTCGACTTCTGATATATTCCAAACTAAGACATAACATCACCTGAGAGAACCATTGTATCAAAGTGGGAGCTTTTCCTCATTGATCATTCCATTTTGTTTTGGAAGTTTTTGCTTGAAACTATAATAGAGTTATCAGTTTTGAAAAGCAGTCATTTGTGGTATGCCAAACATTTCTTATTTTCACCTCTCTGCTTTCAAAGTTTGAAGTTCAAAATAAATTCGTTATCGAAGTACATACATGTCACTCTGAGATCCATTTTCCTGCAGGCATTCACAGTACCTACAAAGAAACACAATAGAATAATTGTAAAGTTGTGTACATCAAGATGAACGAACAATGGATATCCAAAAGATGACAAATGTGCAAATATAGAAAAAAGAAAAAAAGAAACAATAAAATATTGAGAACATGAGTCGTAGAGTTCTTGCAAGTACGTTCATAGGTTGTGGTATCAGTCAGTGTTGGTCCGACTGAAGTTATCTACTCTGGTTCAAAAGCCTGAAGTTTGAGAGGTAATAAATGTTCCTGAACTTGGTGGTGTGAATCCTAAAGTTCCTGTACTGTCTTCCTGATGGAAGCAAAGAGAAGAGAGTATGTCCTGGATGATGGGGTCCTTGATGATGGATGCTGCTTTCCTATGATAGTGATCCTTGTAGACGTGGGGAGGGTGTTACTTGCGATGGACTGGGCTGTATCTATTACTTTTACTCTGCATTTCCTTTCAAAGGCGTTTGTGCTTCCATACTAAGCTGTGATGCAACCAGTGAGTATACGCTCTACTGTGCATGTATAGAAGTTTGTCAATGTTTTAAATGACATGCCAAAATTTGCAGACTTCTAAGAAAGTAGAGATGCTGCTGTGCTTTCTTTATGATGGTAGTTATGTGCTGAACCCAGGACTGATCTTCTGAAATGATAATGTTGAGCAATTTAAAGTTGCAGACCCTCTCCACCTCTGACCCCCAATGATTCTATTGTGTTTCCTCCACAGGTAGTCAATAGTCATAGTCATAGTCATAGTCATACTTTATTGATCCCAGGGGGGAACTGGTTTTCGTTACAGTTGCAATAATCAGCTCCTTGATTTTGCTGATGTTTGAGTGAAAGGTTGGTGTTGCTGTGCTCTCTCACCAGACTGTCTTTGGCAATACACTCTCATATTGCGTATCCAGGCCTCAGTACTGTTGTAGTGTATAGGTTCTTTTTGTAACTGTTTTGTGTGGTATGACAAACTTGTTTGGATTTGGAAAATGAAGGTAGCACGACTTTATCGTGGCATTTGACTCTCTAAACTGATCAAAGGCATGTTGGTATGTAGACTAAACAATGCAGTTTCCATAGTTAAAAAGCTCAAGTACGCATGAATCACCAACCAATATAAGTGAACTACACATCTTTTGTGTGGAATATTACAAAATACCCTGCAGAAGTGTACTTAAACAATGTCCACAGATTGTCTCCTGTCCTGCATGCTATTGACTCTTGAAAAATCCAGCTTGGCTAATTAGGCATGGCCTATTTTCCACAAATCCTCATTGACTCTCTTTGATCTGCTGAACTTGACTCAGTATCTCATCACTTGTCATAGATACTTAAATCCTAATTTGCAATGAGCAGATTTTCTCAGAGGGCAATTTGTTGTTTTTTGTTCTTTCATTTTTAATTGTAAATTTTCACTGAATAATCATCTTTAAAATATTTAAATTATATCTGTTTCTTAGGACTATGAAGTTTTGAGCTAATCATTGACATGAAATTTCTATATAACATTCCAATGTTATTAGTACTGCAATTTATATGTTTAATGAACTCAGAAAAAGGTTTCTCTGTCCACGGTTGTCAGACAAAATGGCTGAGCATCAAATCTCAACATGTATTAGCTGGAGGAAAATCAGCAGATCAGGCAGCTTCACCTATCAACTGCCACCTTACTCCCCTTAACCTTTCTTATTTGGTTTCTTCCCCCTTCCTTTTCTGCCAAGATGAAGGGTCTCAAACAGAAGTGCTAACTGTTTATTCCTCTCCATAGATGCTGTCTGACCTGCTGAGTTTCTCCAGTATTTTGTGTGTGAGCGTGTGTTACTCTGGATTTCCAGCATCTGCAGAATCTCTTGTATTTATATTATCAACTTCTTGTTGTACTAACTCCCCAGATTTTAAAGTCAGCTAATGACTATTGCACTTCAACTAGCAATCAAAGTTGATTTTCTCCCCTACATCTTATTTCTTAAGCACAAATCATAAAATAACTTCACAATTACATAATCAAACTTTTTATTTCTGGCATTCCTTCCCTATGATTCAATTAATTACAAATATGCCATATGTCTGTTTCTAGAGTTTTTGGAGCTACATTGTTTGGCATTTCCGTCATCTTCATAATAACTGGATATAATTTTGGGCTGAGAGATTAGACATCGTAAACCTGTTGCTACCATGTAGCCACAATCAAATCACATTGTCCAAGCAAATTTTTATACAATCTGTCATTCGATCACTAATGACATATTTCTCATTTCCTAAGAAGATAACCAATAGTTAGTTTCCCCATCAAAGATTCTAACTTTAAAGCACAACATAAGTAAAATCACAAAGAAAATCAACTTGGAAATCAAACAGACGAATACAATTTGACAACTTTTATTATACATGTGATGAAACAGACAAGCAAGAATTAATCCAAATAACTATCTCTGGATCCTCTTTATTAAAGCTAACACCTACAGTATGCTTCATCATTTAGTTATGATCTCTGCACGGGGAAATTTCTGTAGGAATTTTTTTTCAAAAAAATGTAGAAAATGATAACATTATTGGGTCTGTTGTATGACAAGACATTAAGCAGTCTGTCAAAACTCTCTCAGAAATAGCAGAATGAGAGACAATTTCACTGAAACATTCAGAATTCTTGCACGGCTTGACAGAGAAGATATAAAACTAATGATTCCATTGGCTGTGGTGCTGACAATCAAACGTCATAGTTTCAAAGTAAGACATTGACCATGCAAGACTGAAATAAGAAGAAATGTTGGAATTCTCTACTCAAGAGGTCTGTGGATTCTCAGTCTTTGACTGCACTTAAGTCGGAGAAAGATTTTCTGATATTATGGAGACAAAAACTATTAGCTTACTGCAGGAAAGTAGTACGATAGTAAAAGATTAACCACCCTCTCAGTCAATGTCAGATCAGTAATAAAGATCCAAATGACCTTCCCCCTTTCCCACTTCTTATGTTCGTTTGAATGAATGTTGGAATTACAAAAGGCCATAACAGGAAACAATAATTACAAAGATTGTGTGGAAGGTTATTGCTAGCACTTCATTCTTGCTTCATATTATAGGTAATCCTTTTACTTACAAGGGCATAAAACCCAGGGATGATGTACCCATGTTGATTAATTAAAGTAGAGCTGTAGGAAATTCCTGTAGGTATTAGAATTTAAGGGCAGTACTTGCTGTTGGTGACTGGGGTATTGTAAGCAACCATTCTGCCATTTAATTTAATGAAATCAAGCTAATTATTCCCCTATCTAGGTTTCTAACATTTCACTTTAAAGTACAGCTCATACTTAATTAAGATTAATTTAAACAGACTTGTGGTTAAATACACATTAAAAGTCCAGCATTCACAATGGTTTTCTGAGTAAAACAATGACAAGCCTGTGTAATGAACTTATATTGCTGTAAACATATTAGACTGCAACACAAGTTTATCTTCTTTCGGTGTCACCTGGTGTAAAACCACAAGTTGGGGCTCAAACTAGTTTTCCTGCAAGCTTCAGTGTTGTTTTCCTGGAGATATGCAAAATTATGAGGTTCATAGATAGGTTAGGTAGTAGTAATCTTTTCCTCATACCTGAGGTATTTAAAACAAGAGGCCATAGATTCAGAAGGCATATGAATAAGAACTTTTTCACCCAGAGGGTGTTTGGAATTATGATTTCACCCCCTGATTAGACAGTCGAGTCTTCTCAGAAAATTTAAGAAGTATCTAAATTAGCACTTGATGAGGAACTGGTGCAGAAATGGAGTTGATGCCTGTGCCATATCAGTCAGTGGCATAATCCTACTCTGCTCCTATGTTTTTGTATTAATCACTAAAGCATAGTGCGTGAGCCAATTGAAGGTAAGTGCAGTAAATCTCTAATATAACTGCCTCTAGCAACACTCTAGGCAACACATTCCAGGCATCCATCACTCTCTGTGCAATAAACGAAGCCCCTCGCATCTCCTTTGTAATTAACTCCTCTCACCTTCAATGCATGCCCTCTGGTATCAGTCTTCTTAACAATAGAAAAAAGGATACTGTCTGTTTGCTCAATCTATGCCCCTGTAATGTTAAAAACCTCTATCACATCACCCCTCAGCCTCTGCTGTTTCATAGAAAGCAACCCAGTTCGTCCAACCTCTCATTATAACACATGCCCTCTAATCCAGGCAACATCTCAGTAAACCTCATCTGCACCCTCTCCAGAGCCCCAACATCCTTTCTGTAATGGAGTGAAGAGAAATGTACGCAATATTGCATACTCCCGATGTGGCTTAACCAGAGTTTTATAAAGTTGCAACATAACCTAATGACTTTTGAACTGAATGGCTCAACTAATGAAAACAAGCATTTTATGTTTTCTTAACCACCTTATCGACCTGTGTTGCCACTTTCAACAAGTTATGAACTTGCATCCCAAGATCTCTTTGGTTACCAACTGTTAAGGACTTTGCCCTCATCAGTGTACTGTCTCCTTACATTTGTCCTACTGAGGTGCAACACTACACATCTGTCCAGGTTAAACACCATCTGCCATTCCTCTGCCCGTATCTACAAATGATCTATATTCAGCTGTGTTCTTTGCTAGTCTTCTACACTATCTACAACACCACCAATCATTGTATCATCTGCAAACTTACTAACCTACCCATCTACATTTTCATTCAGATCATTTATATACATCACAACCAGCAACAGTCCCAGTACAGATCTCTGTGGAATTTCACTAATCACAGACCTCCAACTAGAATAGGTTCCTTTGACCACTACACTCGGTCTTCTATAGACAAGTCAGTTCTGAATCCAAATAGCCAATTCACCATGGATACCATGCAACTTCATCTACTGGACACAAAATGTTGGAAGAGCTCAGCAGGTCAGGCAACATCTTTGTAAATGAATAAACAGTGGATGTTTCGGGCTGACACCCCCTGAATGAAATGCTGCATGACTGCTGTGTTCCCTCAGCATTTTGTGTGTGTTGCTTTAGATTTCCAGCATCTGCAGCCTTCCTCATGTTTAATCATCCAGATGAGCCTCCCATGAGGGACCTTGTCAAACACCTTACTAAAATCCATATGAACAACATTTACAGCTCTACCTTCATCAATCATCTTCATTACCTTGTCAAGTATCTCATTCCAGTTAGTAAAACATGACTTGGCCCACATAAAGCTATGCTGCTTCTTCCTAATTAGTCCATGGTTCTCCAAATGTTCATTAATCCTACTCCGAAGAATTCTCTCCAATAACATCCCTACCACTGACATGATACTCGCCAATCTATAATTTCCAGGATTATCCCTGGTTCCTTCTTGAACAATGAAACAATCTTAGCTACTTGCCAGTTCTCTGTGTCCTTGCCTGTTGCTAGAAAGGGCTCAAAGCTATTGGTCAAGGACCCAGCAATCTTTTGCCTCTCTCAATAACCTGGGTTATATCCCATCAGACCCTGGGGACTTATCCACCTTAATGCTCTTTAAGAGACCCAACACAACCTCCTTATTGACTTTTAAATGCCCTTAGCATGTTAAATGTTCAGAACTGATCTCCCTATCCTTCATGTCCTTCTCCTTGGTAAATATAATGTAAAATACTTATTTAGGACCTCTTCCTCATCCTCCGCATCCATTCAAATTCCCCACCCCACCCCCTGTATCCTTGCACGGACCTACCCTCTCCCTAGCTTTCCGCTTGCTCTTGTTGTCTGTATAGAATGCCTTGGGATTCTTTTTAATGCTGCCTGATAAGGACTTTTCATGGCCGCTCCTGGCTTTCCTAATTCCTTTCTTGAATTTTTTTCTGGCTTTTTTATAATCCTCAAGAGCTCAGTTTGCTCCTAGCTTCCAAAGCTTTACATACTTTTTCTTTTTCACCTTGACTAAATTCATCACTTCTCTTGATATCCAAGTTTCCCTTACGTTGCCCCATCTTTGCCCTTCCTTCTGACTGGAGCTGTCATAGTGTGGGCACTGGGAATGGACCCAAATGAAAGACACAGACATTGAAGTACAAGGAACAGGACTTGACTAGAGTAGGGACGTGACAGGATTTAGACAAGGAGCAGGGACAAGAACACAGACTTGGGCTAGGACATGGACAAGACAGGGAACATGGACAAGGGACTATGAACTAGGAGCCTGGGCTTGGACTCCGAGCCAGAGATTGGACAAGGACCCAGAACCTGGGTCTTGCCTCAGGCTCGGACCCCAGAACTAGGCAAGGACATAACATGGCTACCGGACAGGACATGGCTGGGGTCTTGGCTCTTGAGGCTTGAGGCTGGTGTCTTGGCTCTCAAACTTGGAGACAGGCTGTGGTCTTGGCTCTCAAGCTTGGAGACAGGCTGGGGTCTTGGCTCTCAAGCTTGGAGACAGGCTGGGGTCTTGAGGCTTGGGTTCTTGGAGGCCAGACGAGGACATGACGGGGCAAGGGTACTTTGATGCAACTCCTGGGCAGGATGCAGGACTCCTGGGCAGGACACGGGACTCTTACCCGATGGAGACAAGGGGCAGGAAAGGACAGAACCAACAGCAGGGTAACAGCAAACGGCCCGGCTTACCCAACAGAGGCAAGGGACAGGAAGGGACAGAACCAAAAGCAGGGTAACAGCAAATGGCCTGGCTTACCCAACGGAGGCAAGGGACAGGAAGGGATAGAACCAACTGCAGGGTAACAGCAAACAACCTGGCTTACCCAACAGAGGCAAGGGACAGAACCAACCGCAGGGTAACATCAAACAGCCTGGCTTACCCGACAGAGGCAAGGGACAGGAAGGGATAGAACCAACTGCAGGGTAACAGCAAATAACCTGGCTTACCCAACAGAGGCAAGGGACAGAACCAACCGCAGGGTAACATCAAACAGCCTGGCTTACCCGACGGAGGCAAGGGACAGGAAGGGATAGAACCAACTGCAGGGTAACAGCAAATGGCCTGGCTTACCCAACAGAGGCAAGGGACAGGAAGGGACAGAACCAACCACAGGGTAACAGCAAACAGTCTGGCTTACCTGACAGAGGTAAGGGACAGGAAAGACAGAACCAACCGCAGGGTAACTGCAATTGGCCTGGTTTACCCAACAGAGACAAGGGACAGGAAGGGGGCTAGGTCCAGGGTGGCTCCAAGACTCGAGGCAGCCGGTAACCTCAGCAGGCTATGGAACAGCCAAATCTATATCTTGATGACTGCACTAGCCTACCACCGGTGGGTTGCTCCAAGGCGAGACTGACGAGGAGCAAGAGAGGGTCACAAGCAAGGCAAGGCTACAGACAGGATGCTTGGACAGGAACAATCCAGCAACCAAGCCCTGGTCTCTGGAGGTATTTATATAGAATCGTGTGCCTCAATTAGAATGCTCAACAGAAACGAGGTAAATCGGAAAACCTGGAACAAGGGTCAATGGACCGGACCGTGAACCGGAATGCGGACTTCATGGACCAGAACATGACAGCAGCATACTTCTACTCTGTCCAGCTGATCTTTAAACACCTTTCACATGTCCAATGTAGAATTGCCCAAAAGCAGTTTTTCCTGATTAATTCTCCCTAGTTCCCTGCCAAATGTTCTCATAATTTGAAACGATGACTCTATGAGATTATGATTGCTCACAATCTCCAGCAACCAGGGTAGCATGGTAGAGCTCAAGCTCTGGCAACTTGAGCTAAACCCTGACCTTGGAAGCTGCCTGTACATAGTTGGCATATTTTCCCTGCAATCATAGAGGTTTACAACTCTCATATTTAGTAGGCTAATTGGCAATTGTAAATTACTTCTTGGTGTGGCAAGGCGGCAAAAGTGGGCACCAGAGAAGGAAATAACGAAAGGGGTGGGGTTTGCTCTGCTGGGAATTAACATGGATTTGATGAGCTGTATCACCCCCTTCAGTGTAGTTGTGAATAGGAGCTGTATGTTTCTTTCAGCCATCTCCACCCCTGCCCCCCCCGTTGTTCTGACTACGCACAGCAATAAACCACATAAGGCATTTATACACTTTAAATAGACATTACCAGATATGGCTGCACTTGCAACTTCAAGATACTAAACAATGATGATGAAATTTATTGCCCTGAATCAAAGGGAAATCAGAGCATGCAACAATTTATCCACTCTGAATTACCTTTCCCTTTGGAAATTGTCTGTACTACGACACTGGGGCCGTAAAGGTGGACTAGAAATCGCACTTATCTTAACTTAGCTTTCGGTGTATGCTAATCACTCAAAATAGTCTTACTGGAGTATAACATTCAACATCTTAATATTAATCAATGTGAATTCCTGATTTGATGCATATTAGAAAACATTGCAAACCTCAGCCTAATTTCAAATATAAATCTTAGTATAGCTATTAAAATGAAGTGTAGGTTGAAGTCATCACCAGTCCAAACTAATTCTTCATCTTCTTTCTAACCCCCTGGTAATTCTTCAGGATCAATAACAGAAATGCTGCTCAAGTAAATCTAATTAATGTGATCGAACTACCGAAAATTCTGCTCACTTCAGATGGAGTGGTTATGGCCATTAGTGATGAAAATAAACCTTCCTTTAAGACTTGAAGGCATGACGCACATTTCCATTACCCACATTGAAGGCTTTAAATTTTGTGCTTTAGATGTTTCCTTGTTTTCTTTTAGCTGCTCCTTGGTATCTATGAAGAATTTTGGTAATGAATATTAATTGTCCGCCTATAGTACAATTCCTAAGAATCAGATTCAATAAACTGCCTGAGAATGTCAGTACTGATTGATTCTGCAAGCCTTGCCTTGTACTTCCTAAGCAGAATAATTGATTTCTATAATTTTCAGCTTTATCGGCTCTCTGTAAGCCCTGAGCCTTTCCATCCAAATATCCCAGGTTGATAATAAATGGTTGACGAAGCTAACTGCCCATCCCAGTGAAAAAAGCTCATAGCCTTATAAAAAATTTACAAATTCACACGTGCTGTTAGCATAAAACATTGATGCCTGACTTGTACGTGCCATGCACAATAATTAATGTAACTCCAATTTAGAGCAATCATTATTATAAATTACAGACTTAAATCTATACATTATTCAGTATCAATATCTGATAAAATTTTAAACTCAAAGTCATATGGAAACAGTGCAACAATCTTCCCCATCTCAGAATCTGATCATAATCATTATACCTCTATCCCATTGCTATTCTTTAGAAATGATTCTCGAGATTCCTATCCCCAATGACAGCTATGCTGGCTCTTTTCTTTTTGCTGACCACACCACCCCCCCAAAGCATCTTTCTTATATGATAAGCCTCTGAGCTACGACTAATAATCTAGACCTATGACTTCTCTTCTTCCCTATTTTAATGGTGAAGTGAATGAAGGAAAGGACTTTGAATGGGCCATGCCAACACTGGCCCAATGATTCCGAACTTTGCAGCAATGAGCCTTAGCACAAGCTGTACCTGGACATTCTGTGGATTCTGCATTTAATTTATATTTTCCAGTGCAGAAAAGTCTTTAGGTCAACTATTTTAGGCAAACTACTTTCTCTCTGAGAGTTGAAGTGTATGAAAGATTCAAGGACCAAAGTTCAAAGTTCAAAGTTCAAAGTAAAATTTATTAACAGAGTACATATGCATCGCCACATACAACACTGAAATTCTTCCTCCTGTGGACTTACTCAACAAATCTATAAAATAGTAACTATAAACAGGATCAATATAAGAGCAAAAGCATGGAAAACAACCAACTGTTGAAATGCAACAATAAATAAATAGCAATAAATAATGAGAACATGAAATAACAAGATAAAGCGTCCTTAAAATGAGATCTTTGGTTGTGGGAACACCTAAATAGATGAACGTAATTGTTCTCTTTTTTTCAAGAGCCTGGTTGAGGTGTAGTAACTGTTCTTGAACATAATGGTGCAAGTCCTGAGGCACTTGTACCTTCTGCCTGATGGCAACAGTGAGGAAAGAGCATGGCCTGGGTGGTGAGGATCTTTGATGATAGATGTTGCTTTCCTACGACAGCGTTTCATGTAGACGTGCTCAGTGGTGGGAGGGCACAGCCTCAGAGTACAAGGATATTCCTTTAGAATAGAGATGAGGAGGATTTCCTTTGGCCAGAGGATGGTAAATCTGTGGAATTTATTGCCACAGATGGTTCTGGAGGCCAAATCACTGGGTATGTTTGAAGTGGAGATTGATAGGTTCCTGATTAGTAAGGATATCAAATGTTACGGGGTTGAGAAGGATAATAAATTAACCATGATGGAAGGGCAGAATTCTGCTTCTATGTTTTATGGTCTTATAATCCTTACCAGGTTATTTCAGCCTATTTCAGAAAAGAAGCAGAGGAAGAATTTCAATACCTAACATAAAGGGAATTACATTTGTTGGAAAGCACAACTAAATTACTTAATGACACAGCAAAGACAACTTTCTGGAAATGTATATGAGAGCCTGATCATGATAAACAGTTTAAAATAAACTAAATTATAAGGCTAGGTTGTGGCAAATAAATGTGAGACTGTCTATTTTTCACTTTCTAAATGATAAAATCCAAGACTGTGTGAGAGATCCAATGTGAAATATTAGTCCATGTGTAAAGATAATGCTGAACTTTAGGTCTAGAAAACTAAAATTTAAGGAAATAGAAGTTATACTACAGCTACGAATTCTGAATATCTGGAGTACGATGAGTGGTTCTGGGCCTGGGAGAGGATGCAGCACTGATTTTCCACAATGAAATCATCAATGGTAAAGTTATGAAGAGATAGTGCAAAGAAAGAATCTGTTCTCTGGAATTTAAAATTTACTGGGAATTTGATCAAAGATTTTTTTAATATTTATTGCTTCAAAATGGAGGCAGCAACATAATTTCCATTATGATGGAATCGATGGCTTTTTGGCCTAGTTTGCGGATGATACAAGATAGATGGAAGAGGGACAGGTAGTGCTATGGAAGCTGGGAGGTTGCAGGAGAATTTAGACAGATTAGGAGAATAGGCAAAGAAGTGGCAGATGGAACACAGTGTCAGAAGTTGTATGGTTGTGCACGTTGGTAGAAGGAATAAAATTAAAGACTATTTTCTAATCGGGGAAAACAAATACAAAAATCTGAGTTACAAAGGGACTTGGGAGGCTTTGTGCAGGATTCCTTAAGGTTAACTTTCAAGTTGAGGCAGTGGTTAGGAAGACAAATGCAATATTAGCACTAATTTCAAGAAGACTAGAATTAAAAAGCAATAATGTAATGCTGAGGCTGTTAAGGACTCACTTGGAGTCTCCTGAGCAGTTTTGGGCCTCTTATCTGAGAAATGATATGCTGACGTTGTGGAACGTTCAAAGGAGGTTCACAAAAATGATGCTGGGAATGTAAGCCTAATCCTGTGAGGAGCATTTTGATAGCTCTGCGCCTTTACTCCCTGGAATTTAGAAGAATAAAGGGGAATCTCATTAAAATTTATCAAATTTTGAAAGGCCTAGATAGAGTGGATGTAGAGAGGATGTTTCCTATAGTGGGGGACTCTAGGACCAGAGAATATAGCCTCAGAATAGAAGGATGTCCATTTGAAATAGAGATTAGGGGGAATTTACTTAGCAACAGTTTGGTGAATCTGTGGAATTAGTTGCCACAGGAGGCCAGGTAATTGGGTGCATTTAAAGTGGAGGTTGATAGATTCTTGATAGGTCAGGGCCTGAAAGGTTACAAGGAACAGGCAGAAGATTGGGTTTGAGAGGGAAATGGCTCGGCTATGATCAAATGGTGCGGGAAACTCGATGGGCCAAATGGCCTAATTCTGATCTCTGTCTTATGGTTTTATGGTCTTGTTTTCATTGTTGGGAAATCTAGGAAAGGAAAGAGTATTAGAATTACACAGAGACCAAGCCCTTTATAAATTAAACCAGAGGGCACTGCTATATTGAAGGAATGGTAGAATTCTGAAGTATTGTTCTGTAAATAGCAACCAAGATCAGGACAGCTGTTAATTTTATGCTTGAAATTGACATACTTCTGAAAAGCAAAGGTATTAAGGAAGATAAGACAATTCCAATATAAACCAGATTGTACAATTGAATGAATGAACTGAATGATTGACTGATGTCTAGATCTGGGTACTACCATTTAAGAAATATGCATATGCTTCAGAGGGGTACGGAAGAAATTTACCAGAATAATTCCAGGGACAGAGGAATTGAGTTACATATACAGGCCGCAGAAGCTGGAGTTTTCTTGGTGGAATAGAGAATATTTCTAATATTTGTGTATTTGTATATCTCTGCACTTGTAGTGCTACTGTGGCACTGTAACTTCCTTTGGGATCAGTAAGGTATCTAACTATCTATCTAATATTATATGGAGGTATATCAGAAGTATTTAAAGATTTAAAGTAATGATCAGAGAGAAAAAAGAAACTACTTTCATGAATGGAAGGAATAAGTTTTATGGGGACATATAATAATTGTCAAAAAAGAAGATTTTTTTAACACAATTAGTAGTTAACATCTAGCACTTTGATGGCATGTTTGAGTTATATCATATGTGGAGTTAGGTAAAATGGTGAGCTAGCCAATTGGAATCAAAATCGTCTTTGTGGAAAAATTCAGAGGGTAGAAGTGAAGAGCGGTGTTTAAAATTGGATGTTCATGACTAGTGGTGTGCTTCAGGGATTGGTTCCGGTTCTTCTACTCTTTTATATGCAGTGGATTCCAGTTAATTGCACCACATCAGGACCAATATATTTTGGCCCAGTTAAGCAGCTTTTTACAATTCATGTTTCAGTATTATTTTTATCGGCATTGATTGTCTTCTTTTGCATATTGGTTGTTTGTCAGTCCTTGTCTATTTATATATAGTAAAGGCATCTGTTAGTCTTGCGAGACCATGGATCTGTGTCTGGAAAGTCTTCACTCTCCAGGACGCAAGCCTGGGCAAGGTTGTATGGAAGACCAGCAGTTGCCCATGCTGCAAGTCTCCCCTCTCCATGACACCAATGTTGTCCAAGGGAAGGGCACTAGGCTTGACACCAGTGTCGTCGCAGAGCAATGTGTGATTAAGTGCCTTGTTCAAAGACACAACACGTTGCCTCGGCTGGGGCTCGAACTCATGACCTTCAGATCGCTAGTCCAATGCCTTAACCACTTGGCCATATTATTTATATATAGTTGTTCATAAAATTCTATTGTATTTTTTTCTTGTAAATGCCTGCAAGAAAATGAATCCCATGATAGTATATGGTAGCTATATATTCTTTAATAATACATTTACTTTGAAGTTTGAACATTGAACTTCATGGTGCTTTCAGATTGTTGTATCTTTCAAAAGGAAAAGTAAAAATATCAGATACTTATATTAAAGAGGTAACTCTAATTTATGCTTTATGTGCAACAGATTTGTCTGTTTCGAAGGGGAAACAGAGGAAATTGTATCTAGGCCTGTAACAAGCCTCTCTTTGAATAAACAGAAGAAAGCAGGCAAAACCACGCAGAACACAGATGTAAATTTATTTTGTTTTTCACATTATGATTGGACCTGGTAATGGTATTGGAGGTTTTCATTTGTTACATTTAGAGTGGAATAAAATTTCTCTGACCATGGCAGACATACCTTGTAACACACACAAAATGCTGGAGGAACTCAGCAGGCCAGACAGCATCTATAGAAAGAAGTACAGTTGTCATTTCAGGCCGAGACCCTTTGGCAGGACTGGAGAAAAAAGGCTGAGGAGTAGACTTAATAGATGGGGGGAGGGAAGAAAGAAATGCAAGATGATAGGTGGAACCTGAAGTTGGGGTGGGGGGTGGAATGAAGTAAAGCGCTGGAAGGATGATCGGTGAAAGAGACTGAAGGCCATGGAAGAAAGAAAAGGGGGAAGGAGCACCAGAGGGAGGTGATGGGCGGACAAGGAGATAAGGTGAGAGAGGGGAAAGGGGATAGGAAATGGTGAAGGATAGGGTGGTGGGGGATATTACTGGAAGTTTGAGAAATTGATGTTCATGCCATCAGGTTGAAGGCTACCTAAATGGAACATACACCTGCCCCTACACCTCCTCCCTCACTACCATTCAAGGACCAAAACAGTCCTTCCAGGTGAGGCAATACTTCACCTGTGAGCCTGTTGGGGTCATATACTGTGTCTGGTTCTCCCGGTGTTGCCTCCTGTATATCAGTGAGACCGGACGTAGAATAGGGGACCCCTTCACCAAGCTCCTACCCTCTGTCTTCCAGAAAATGTGGGATCTCCTAGAGGCCTTTATTCTTGAGATCTTGCTTTGTTCAGAGGCACAATTTTCAGGCGTGAAAATAAACTCAGAAATAGAATCAGAATCAGGTTTATTATCACTGAATATGTTGCAAAATGTATTATTTTGTGGCAGCAGTGCATTTCAATGCATTTTTTTAAAAAATAGGTTACAATAAGAAATATAAATATAAATCTTCTTCTTCATGTGCCTTGCACGTTACGTGCTTGGGCGATCATGGCTCTCCACATCGAACGATCCCTTGCTGCATCAATAATACCTCGCACACTTATATCTGTTAGTTCTTTCACAGTGCCCATATATTTTCTTCTTTGCCTTCCTCTTCCGCGTTTCCCAGGCATACGGCCTTGTAATGTAAGGCATTCTATTTCTCCCTTTCTGGTGACATGGCCCAGGAATTTAACTTTCCTCTCATTTAATGTTCTCATTAAAGATCTTTTTGTATGGGCACGCTGGAGTACTGTCTCATTTGTTACTCTATCTCTATATGATATTTTCAGCATTCTTCTAAGAAACCACATTTCTGTTGCTTCTAAGTTTCTTTGGCGTTTTGGTGTTATAGTCCATGTTTCGGAAGCATACAGCAAGATTGACCAGATGTAACATTTTAGTAGCCTAAACCTTGTTGTCATAGAAATGTGTCCGTTGGTAAAGATGGGTTTCATTTTTTGGAAGTTGGTATTGGCAATAGCAATTCTTCTTTTTATTTCTACTTTACTTCTAGCATCTTGTGATATAAAGCTACCAAGGTAATAAAAGCCGGCTTTTGTTCAATTTCTTGGTTACCAATGTATAATTGGCTGTTGGGAATATCCTGCTGTTTTGATATTACCATACATTTGTTTTTCATATATTTGATGGTTAGACCAAAATCTGCACTTAATTGTACTACTTTGTCTAGGAGGATTTGTAGGTATTCTGCAGCACCTGCTATTAAGTGGTATCGTCTGCATATCTTATATTGTTGATATTAACACCTCCAATTTTTATCCCATCTAGGTCTTCTATTTCTCTGAGAATTATTTCACTATAGATATTAAATAACTCCCGAGAGGCAATGCATCCCTGTCCAACTCCTTTTTGAATTTTAGTCCCAACAGCTTATATTATCATCAATTTTTACCGCCACCATTTGATTCTAATATAAATTTTGAAGCAGTTGTTGGTCCCTTCTGCCAATGTTTCGTTTAGTGAGAATTTGAAATAATTTTTCATGTTGCACTTTGTCAAATGCTTCAGTGAAATCAATAAAACATAAAAAGACATCATTTTGATATTCAATTGCCCTTTCTGAAAGCATTCGTAGTATGAAAATTGCATTCCTAGTTCGTCTATCTTCAGTAAACCCATATGGCAGTTTAGAAGTTTCTGGCCTTAACTTGTTTTTAATTCGACTCAGAAAAATTCTCAACAAAATCTGTATTATGTGACTCATAAGACTGATTGTTCTATAATTTTCACAGTCAATAGTTCCAGGAATTTTTGGCAGAGTTGTAAATACTGATCTCAAGAGATCATCAGGCAATGCACCAGACTCATATATGCCTTTAAACAGTTCAAAAAGAATATCTATGCCCAGATTTTCTAGGTCTTGCATCATTTCCACTGTTATTTCATCAGGTCCAGTGTATGGGGTGGTTGGTCCTGACTAAGTATCAGGAAATGCCAATAGCGATTATATAGCTTCTCCCACAGAAAACAACTCTGTCTTCACGTAGAACTTAGGTCCGGGTGCACCCTGTCTCGCTGAAGGAGCTCTGTCTATGGCAAGTGTTTGGCGCCAGAAAAGTAACCAGACCAATGGTGGTGGTGTCACCTAAAATCACTGAAGTCTCCAGCAGCAGGGAGATGGATTCCAAGCTTAGGTGGAGGATTGTCTTTGTACAACAACAGCAAAGGTTGATAAATATAAATAAATAGTATAAAAATAGAGCAAAGCAGGTGGTGTACTATCTTGGTGCAAATTTTGTGGTAAAGATTTCAAAGCATGCATGGAAGAGCATTTGACAGTCCTAAACAAGGGCACAGCAAATTAAGCAATCCACATAACCCAAACACAATGGCCTCCATCCTATTAACTGGTGGTTGTATCTGAGAGGAAGATGTTGCAGAAGCTATGGAGCATTATGGACAATCCCTCTTATTCCCTCCATGACATACTGGACAAACAGAGGAGCACCTTTAATAAAAGACTGATTTCACCGAGGTGGACCACTGAACATCACAGCAGATCCTTTCTCCTTGTGGCTACAAGACCCTACAACTCCTCCTCCTTAAGTATATGAGTAAATAGTTTCATTGCACATCTGTGTTTTGCACTATTTCTTTGAAAAGCACATATTGTATTCTTTTTCCCTACCTCAGTATTTACATTTTGCATTTTAAAGTATATATTTCTGACTGAGTAACCTTGCAATAATAATTTCCTTTAGGATAAATAAGGTTTTATCTTAACTTATCTTATCCTACTGATCATATTTAAGGCTGTATTCCTTTGTTGATAGCAGAACGTGTCAATCACTGTAAAAGAATTTGGGGGCCAAGTTTTCTTCTTTGGAAGTTGCAGTCAGTTTTATTCCAGTAAGCTGAAGTGATTTTCCTGTAGCTTGTCACATATTTCACCACATAAATGTGATTAGATATTTGATAGATATTAAATTTTACATACTTGATATTTTCATCAGCTATCAGGATGTGTTTTTATATCAATTTAAATGTTCAGGTCTCTGTGCCTTCTACTTTGAGCTTATCTTTGTAGTGTAATATTATATTAGTCCTAGGCAACAGAATTCATAAATGCTGCTTCCAATAACATTCTCATTTTGATGAAAATTTCTTGTGCTAGCTCCATCATTCCTCAATATTATGAAGTGTCAGAATATTTACTTGGAGAATGATGTTTAATGTCAGCCCTTATATTTTTCCTATATAAAGGGATTTATACTATTTACTATACTTTTACTTTTTAAATGAATCACCAAAGGAAAAGTATTGTAATATTTTATACACAGTCTTAGTACCAGTGAAATGAAGATTTTTGGGCAATTGCATATTCTTTAAACTCACTTCAGTAAATTTTACTCTAATTCACTTTTGCCTTGCAGAACCCAGATTTCTGTTTTGAGCATCCATGAACCCTGTTCTTTGGAAGGACAAAGATAAGTTCTTAAAATTCTGCAGATGTTCTCAGGAAATGTCACTCATTTGGCAGCTTTCCCAATTCACATCACAGCTTGATCCCTTTGCATAGCCCTGTGCAAATCTAGGCCTGACATCAGGGAGCTCATTTCATGACAGGCATAAATTTAACTAAAGTACAAAGTTGCAGACTCTTCTATTAAGCTTTAAATGTCTTCCATAAGGTAAAATACATGATTATTTCTGAAGTTGCAATTCCTCATGATAAACCTCGTAGAAATTGAATTCCCACTTGCAACACTCTCAACACAGAACTAAACTTTTTGGAGATCTATAACTTCAATAAAACTTCTCAGCTTCATTTGTAGTATAATTCAAGCACTTTCACTTCCTGTCCTCATTGAGGTTAGTTTAAGTGAATGGACAGAATTAGACTTTTTGTCACTAACCTGTGTTTTTCTGTTTGGTTTTAATATATTTTCACAGGGACAGTTCTCTCGGTTAGGTTTTAATGATTATTTTACTTTTCATCAGAATTTGATCCAAAAGAGTGAGCTGGGTCAGGACATACAAATGGATTATTTTAAGTTCCATAATCACTTTTGTAGTCTTTCCATAGATGTATGCAAATACAGATGAATATACCAAAATGATTAAAGTTATTCTACAAACGTTTGTAGTTACAAGTATCAAAATAAGGCAGTTGATATATATTTCAAATTCCTGCTGCTGGCACTCTGTTAACCAAACCATCTTCTTTCTCTCACAAGGGTGCCAAGTTCTTTAAAATTGATTTAAACTGTGCCTAACTAGAAAACATGTCTGTGTTCGCTTACAAAGAACACAGCGTCAATGCCACACGCTGATAGACTGGCTTGACAATACATTCGGTTTCTATATATAACAGTGTTGTGGACTTCATGTCACTCCCATGGGGAAAAGCAAAAAGCTTTGAATTGACCCACTTTAGGGGGCGTTTATTATCAATAAATAGTATTGATGATTCTCCTTGCATGCTGCTGACTTCCACATGCACAGTTCTGATGCTCTTTTTACAAGAATAGCACAGCATAACAGGACTCCAGGACTTAAGCTATTAGCTATTTTTAAAAAAGTTTTAAAAATTCTTGCAGATTTTATATTTTAGAAACAATTCTTTCAAGAGGTAGCAGTATTCTGCTGTCAGACTTCCTAAATTACATTAAATTTGTTCACTTTCTATCCAGATAGACCATAACCTATTATTGCTACTGCTTTGCTAAAAAAAAGTAATTACAGAGAAGTGAACACAACTTAGTGCAATCACAAAACCTAAGCTCCCCTCCATTGACTCCGTCTACATTTCCCATTGCCTTGGGGAAACAGCTACATAATAGAGGACTCCTCTCTCCTCAGTCACTGTCTCTTCTTCCCACTCACCTTGATGTACTTATGTATGGCATGATCTGACTGAATGGCATGCAAACATAAGCTATATGACTGTACTTCAGTACATGGTGACAATAATAAACCAATATCAAATTGAATATAATGCATTTGGATTAAATTGAATAGCTCAAATAGCATTTTGATTTTTAAGCTACACACATAAAATGTTGGAGGTACACAATAGGCGAGGCAGCATGTATGGAAAACAGTAAAAAGACAAGCCCCTTCATCAAGACTGGAGAAAAAAGAAGAGACGTCAGAGTAAGAAGGTGGGGGCAGGGGAAGAAGAAATCCAAGGTAGTAGGTGAGAGGTGAAACCGGGAGAGGGGAGCTGAAGTAGAGAGCTCAGAAGTCAATTGGTGAAAGAGATAAAGGGCTAGAGAAGGGGAAATCTGATAGGAGAGGACAGAAGGCCATGGAAAAAAGGGGAAGGAGGACCAGAGGGAGGTGATGGATAGGTAAGAAAGGTGAGAGAGGGAAATAGGAATGGGGAATGGTGAAGTGGGGGGGGGATAATTACTGCAAGTTCGAGTAATCAGTGTTCATGCCATCAGGTTGGAAGTTACCCAGACGGAATATAAGGTGTTGCTCCTCCAACCATCACAGCAGCAGAGGAGGCTATGTACTGACATAACGGAATGGGAATGGGAAGTAGAATTAGAGTGGGTAGCCACTAGGAGACCCCAAATTTTCTGCTAGACAGAGCGTGGATGCTTAGTGAACTAGTCTCCCAATCTAGTTTGGGTCACGCTGATACACAGGAGGCCTGGATACAGTAGATGACCCCGACAGACACACAGGTGAAGTGTCAGCTCACCTGGAAGGACTGTTTGGGATGCTGGATGGTAGTGAGGGAGGAAGTATAGGGGCAGGTGTGGTACTTGTTGCACTTGCAAAGATACCGGAGGTCAGTGGTGAGGGACGAATGGACAAGGGAGTTGCATAGGCAGCGATCCCTGCAAAAAGCAGAAAATGGGGTGTGGGGGGGGGGAGGTATGCTTCTTGGTGGGATTCTGCTGGAGAAGGCGGAAGTTAAAAAGAATTACGTGCTGGACGTGGAGGCTGGTTTTGGTTTTTAATTTGACTTCCCACTCCTCAAAATCCAGAACAGGAAGATATGCTTACCTAATGCAGAAATGTGGCATCAGTCGTATTGAGTAAGGACAAAATAGGCAAATTATTTTAGTCCATGTTTACCAGATGTCTCCCTCAGTCTCCAAGCACATACAACAGTAAAGCCCTTTGGTCCATGAATTGTGCCAAAGCTAAGCTAATGTCACCTGATCACTTCTGTCTACACATAGTCCATATCCCTCAATTCACTGCATGTTCATGTGTTTATCAAAGAGCCTACGGGTATTAAATATCATTATCACATTTTCCCCCACCACCACACTTGGCAACACATTCCAGACACCCACCACCCCCAGGTAAAGAACATGCTCCGCACATCTCTTATGAATTTACCACCTCTGTTTAAAATGCAGCCCTCAACCTTGGGGAAAAAAAATATTGACTGTCCACTATCTTCTATGCCTCTCATAATTTTATAGACCTCCATCAGATCTTTCCAGAGAAAGCAATACTAATTTGGCAACACCTCCTCCATCCTCCACCAAACAACATGCCCTCTAATCCAGGCAAAATCCTGATACGTTTTTTTCTGAACCCTTTCCATAGTATCCACTTCCTTCTAATAATGGGGCAAATAGAAGTGAATGCAATGCTCCAGGCACGGCCAAACCAGAGTAACAATGATTATCTATTCATTTACAGAGATGTTGCCTAACCTGCTGAGTTCCTCCAATATTTTGTATGCGTTGCTTTGGATTTTCAGCATCTGCAGACTTCCTCGTGTTTAATCTTCTGGAGGAGCTTCCAATGAGGGACCTTGTCAAACACCTTACTGAAATCCATGTAAGCAACATTCACAGGTCTACTTTCATCAATCGCCCTCATCACCTTGTCAAATATCTCATTCAGTTTAGTAAGACATGACTTGCTCCACACAAAGCCACGCTGGTTCTCCCTAACTAAGCCATGGTTCTCCAAATGTTCATTAATTCTATCCCTTAGAATTATCTCCAATAACTTCCCTACCACTGACATGATACTTACCAATCTGTACTTCTCAGGATTATTCCTGGTTCTTCCCTTGAATAATGGAACAATATTAGCTATTCGCCAGTCCTCTGGGACCTCATTTATTGCTAGAAAAGACACAAAGATATTGGTCAAGGACCCAGAAATCTACTTTCTTATCTCTCTCAATAACCTAGGTTATATCCCATCAGTCCCTGGGGACTTACTTACACACCTTAATGTTCTTTAAGACTCAACACAACCTCCTCTTTTACCTTGAAATGTCCTAGCATATTAGTAAGTTCAAAATTGATCTCACTAACCTCCATATCCTTCTTCTTGGTAAATATTGATGTAAAGTACTCATTAAGGACACCATCCACATCCTCTGCATCCAAGCAAATGTTCCCTGTGTATTCCCCTTCCCCTGGTTATCCTTTCACTCTTGTTGTCTGCATAGAATGCCTTGGAATTCTTTTTAATGCTATTTGCAAATGACCTTTCATGGCCTCTCCTGGCTTTCCTAATTCCTTTCTTTTGTTCTTTTTTGGCTCCTAATAATTCTCAAAGGCTCAGTTTGGTTTTAGCTTCCTAAGCTTTACATACCTTTCTTCTTTCTCCTTCACTAAATTCCTCACCTCTTTTGGAATCCAAGATTCAGAATCAGAATCAGAATCAGGTTTATTATCACTGGCATGTGTTGTGAAACTTCTTAACTTAGCAGCAGCAGTTCAATGCAATACATAATGTAAAAGAAAAAAAAATAAGTAAATCAATTACAGTACATGTATATTGAATCAATTAAAAATCTTGCAGAAACAGAAATAATATATATTTAGAAAGTGAGGTAGTTTTCGTGGGTTCAATGTCCCTTTAGAAATCGGATGGCAGAGGGGAAGAAGCTGTTCCTGAATCCCTAAGTGTGTGCCTTCAGGCTTCTGTATTTCCTACCTGATGGTAACAGTGAGAAAAGGGCATGCCCTGGGTGCTGGGCGTCCTTAATAATGGATGCTGCCTTTCTGAGACACCGCTCCTTGAAGATGTCCTGGGTACTTTGTAGGCTAGTACCCAAGATAGAGCTGACTAAATTTATAACCCTCTGCAGCTTCTTTTGGTCCTGTGCAGTACCCAACAGTGATGCAGCCTGTCAGATTGCTCTCCGTGGTACATCTATAGAAGTTTTTGAGTGTATTTGTTGACATACCAAATCTCTTCAAACTCCTAATGAAGTATAGTCAAGGTCTTACCTTTTTTATAGCTGCATCGATACTTTGGGAGCAGGTTAGGTCCTCAGAGATCTTGTCACCCAGGAACTTGAAACTGCTCACTCTCTCCACTTCTGATCCCCTTGTGAGGATTGGTACGTGTTCCTTCATCTTACCCTTCCTGAAGTCCACAATCAGCTCTTTCGTCTTATTGATGTTAAGTGCCAGGTTGTTGCTGCAACACCACTCCAGGAGTTGACATCTCTCGCTCCTGTACACCCTCTCATCTCCGTACCTTCTCTTACCTTACCACCCTGTCCTGTACTCTGTGCAGCTGATCTTTAAACACCCTCCACATGCCGGATGTGGACTTGCCTAAAAACAGTTGTTTCTTGTTAATTCTCCATAGTTCTTGCCTAATACTCTTGTAATTTGGAACGATGACGCTATGAGTTTATGACTCCTCACTACCTTCAGCAACCAGAGTAACATGGTGGAGTCTGAGATCTGACAGCCTGGTTCAATCCTGAGCTTGGAAGCTGTCTGTTTGGAGTGTGTATATTTTCCCTGCAATCGTGGAGGACTCCATAGTTTCTGCATCCTTCCTATAATGGGGCAATTAGAAATGAATGCAATACTCTAAACACAGCCTAACCAGAGTAACATTGATTATCTATTCATTTTCATAGATGCTGCCTGACCTGCTGAGTTCCTCCAGCATTTTGTATGTGTTGCTCTGGATTTCCAGCATCTTTTCTGACTTTCTTGTGTTTACCATAAATTCCGGACTCTTGATCTTATTGCCTTGATTAATAAAATAAAGCATGCAATATGCCTTATTTAGCACATTATTGATTTGTGCAGCCACTTGCAGAACACTACAGACTCTGCCTAGATGTTTCTGGATATATATTCGGTTAATCCTTTCATCCGCTCCACTCAAACTAGTTCTTTTCCCAGATGCCGCTTAATCAGTCAAGTTTTTCCAGCTGTTTGGTTTCTGCTCCAGATTCCAGCATCTGCATTCTTGTATCTTCATAAAATAATGGCTATTTATGATAAAAACGAGAAGGAATTTCTCACCCTTTTTTTCGCATTTGTATTTACTCGGAAAATGTATAGAGAGTCTAGAGAATGGAAATAGATCAGTGGTAAGGTCAAGGACTGTATCTGCACTTCAGGGAGGAGGTGCTTCCTCTCTTGAGGCAACTTAGAGTGGATAAGTTCCAGGGCCTGACAAAGTGTCCCCTTGAACCTTGTGGGAGGCTAGTGCAGAAATTGCTGTGGGTCTAGCAGGGGTTCTTAAAGTGTCTTTAGCCATGGGTGAACTGCCGAAGGTCTGGAGGATAGCTAATGTTGTTCTGTTGTTCAAGAAATGGCAAGAAAATTATAGACTGGTGAGCCTAACGTTATTAGTGGGCAAATTATTGGACTGAATATATAAGTATTTGATACGATAGAGCATGATTAGGGAGAGTCAACAGTGCCTTGTGAGTGATGAATTGTCAAACCAATTTTATAGAGTTTCTTGAGGAGTTTTCTTGAGGATTTACACAATAAACAGTAGGACTCTGAAGAGTGCTCTAGAACAGAGGAATCTCGGAATACAGATCCATAATTCATTGTAAGTGGCTTTACAGGTAGATTGGGTCATAAAGAGAGCTTTGGGCACATTACTCTTCATAAGTGAAAGTATTGAATACAGGATGTTATGCTGATGTTGTATTAGATGTTGGTGAGGCCGAATTTGAAATATTGTGTGTAGTTTTGGTCACCTATCTACAGGAACAATATCAAAAATATTAAAAGAGTACAGAGAAAATATACAAGGATGTTACTGAGACTTGAGTTATAGGGAAAGATTGAACAACTTTATTCACCAGATTGTCAGGGAATGTGGGGGGATTTGATAGAAGTATGTAAAATTATGAGGGGTATAGTTAGGGGAAATGCAAATAGGCTTTTTCCACTGAGGTTGGGTGAGTCTAGAACCAGAGGTCATAAGTAAAGGGTGAAAGATGAATTTTTTAAGGGGAGCCTTAAGGAGAACTTCTGCGCTCAGAGGGTGGTGAGAGTGTAGAATGAGCTGCCAGTGGCAGTGGTGATGCGGGTTTGATTGCAACATTAAAGAGAAATTTTGGTAGTATATAGATGGGAGTGGTATGGAGGGATATGGTCCAGGTGTGGATTGATGGGGCTAGGCAGAATCAGAGTTCAGCACCTACTAGATGGGCCAAAGGCCCTGTTTCTGTGCTGTCATGCTCTATTACTCCATAAAAAGTAGTGGCTTTTTTTTCCAAATTATCTACTCAAAGAAAAAAAAATGTAATGAATGCACAATTGCTGATTATACACAGTATGTTAATCAAAGACCCATCCACCCTGGATAGTTTCACTTCCCCCCTCCCATTAGGCAGAAGATACAAAAGACTGGAGGCATGTGCCACCAGGCCCAAAGACAGGTTCTACCCCACTTTTATAGGACTACTGAATTGTCCCCTGGTACGAACAGAGGAAATTTTGACCTCACATTTACCTTCTTCTTGCCTTGCACGTTATTGAAGAAAAAGACTAGCTTTATTTGTCACATGTACATCATTTGCATTACACTTTACCTGCAACTGTAACAATTTATTTTACACTCTTGTTATTGTTTTACATTGTACTACTTCAATGTACTGTTGTAATCAATTGATCTGTACAGACAGTTTGTAAGACAGGCTTTTCACTGTAGTTTGGTTCATGTGACAATTATGAATAAATTTACCATTGTCAATTTACCAACTTTTACTTAAGATTTATACTAACATTTACTGGCAATAAGGGAAGAAAAAGGATATGGAGTTATTACAGGAAAATGAGCATGAGGTGAAGCTTCAACAATGCATTGTGATATATTTACTGATGTACAAGGTACATCTTGCCACAAATGTCAGTAATGTGCATCGGTTTCATGTGTAAATGATGCCAGTAAAGAAAAAGAAGATCATCATCTCTTTTTCTCCTGGGGGACGTTGTAGTTTTTCAGGGTCAAACAGTTATCCCTTCTTCCATCTGCTGAGTTAACCAATTTCAGTGGATTCTTGGCTAGCCTTCCTCAATGCACTCTCCAGGATCTTATATAATGGTTTGACTATTATGCCTTAATTCAAAATAATGCTTGTCCGCTTTTACTAAAGTACATGCTGATCTACATTATGTCCTGTTTACATGAAGAGTTGTTTTAAAATTCTCACCCTTTCTGTTATTCGTGAGCCACACTCCAGAACTATAAAATAAAGGAGGATATACTCTTCTTCATTATTGTAAGGTCTTAGTCATAGTCATACTTTATTGATCCCGAGGGAAATTGGTTAACTTCAACTTTAGTTTTTCCAATGTCACTGGGTATAGATTAATGGCACAATCTTTCCAGGAGTAGTCTCGAAGAACTAAATTGCCAATCTTATAAAGCAAAACAGTAAGAATGGAAAACTGAGAGCTTATAGATTGGTTTGTGTGAAACTTCTCTTCTGATATTAAGGTTAAGACAAACGTGGAAATTGACCTGAATTTACCTGACCTACGAATACTTAAAAGCGGAAAAGAAGGCATCTCTCAGTAACAATATCCCTTACAGTTAGGAGCAAATTGTGCAGAGAAATTAAAAAGTGCGATGCTGGAGATATAAAATTATAGAAGTAATTAAGGAAAGAAAACATTCAAAATATTGCGTCCATACTGATTCTCTGTAGAGTTCCCCATTCCACTGCTCCTTCACCATTTCCCTGTGAATTGCTTTCCCCATACCTATCCACTTCCCTTTCAAATGCTGTAAATTGGTTCTTTTTCAGCCACTTGAGTTTCAATTATAACCACTCTGTCTGAAAGCAAATTCCTCGCATTCTTCCTGTGTCATTACTCATTCTTTGAAGCTGGACCCTTCATCCCTGCAAGTGGAAACAGCATATCTCTACTCATTTTACCTAACTTTATCAAGAGTCTGTATACCTATACCAATTAGTGTTTTAAGAAGTGTGAGTGATAAAATGCGATAAATGACTAGTTAGCATGTCATTGAGCTCTGGTTTCCTAAAGTGAAAAAGCCTATCCAATTGCTGGAAAGTCGTTCAGGCCCACTCTGTCTGTAGGTGATTCAAAATTCATTTTTTAAGGTAGACATGCATTATTACTCAAGACCTCTTAAAGGATTAAATTATTGCTGAACAACTTAATGTTTTATTTTAAAAAATCTATCAATTACTAAAATGAATGCTAAACTGACTTACTTGGTTGAAAAGCGATAATAAAGAGATTTTCATTTCGCTTTTGGCCAATTGATATATAGTGTGTAGTCCTTTGTTACAAATGTGTGAAATTACCTTCAGTTATTCAGACATGTTTTTCTTGCTAGGTTTATATTGTACTCTCTTTCCGTTTGTGGGATGATATTTATTTCAAAATGAATTCAACAGCATTGTTTTTTTAATGAAATTTCTTCAAACTGTATAATATTGGCTACTATTTTGTTCTACAAATTACCTTGCAGATTGAGATTGAATAGGTCATAATCTGACTGACCTTTCACTGCACTTGCATTCAACAATTCAGCATGGTTGAATGACTTGGAGATCGCGTTATTTTTTAAAGTGGAATGGTCTATAACCATTGACTAGGCCACAGCCACCAGAATCCAATCTCCTGGAAAAAGGATTTCATTATGTTTACCTTTCTTCTTCTTCTTTGGCTGTCCATTGATTTCAATGTTAACTGTCGCCTTGCACAGTAATAAGACAGATGGTGTCGTGTCCCCACCGTGCGGTCTCTCTGGGCTTCCAAATCTGATGCTAAGTGGTACACAGGAGTGTAACAGACTTAGCGGATAAGGAAGCTGCCCCGCAGTGACAACTAACTAGTCTAGTGGTGCCGTCCGTTGACCAGCACTCTGGTTCCTCCGCATGCCACCAAGGTGGCTGTACCATTGACCCCTTTGGATTCATCTGCCACAGACACCATCAGACGCCCTGCTGCCGGCATCTTCGTTGGGTGTAGCCTTTGCCTGAAGTAGCGTAACCTACAAAGTAGCAAAGGCATGCTTACCTCCTTGATTTAGCTAGCCACGATCCTACTACTAGATCTAGTCTAGTGTTATACCAATGGAGCATCACCTTCACGGCTAGGTGAGACCTGCCAGAGAACGAATCTCCGCTGTACTTTGCTGATGTTTGGCCAGTGTCACTCCTACACCATGATGAGGCGCTAAAGTGGGATTTTGTAGGATTTTATGTTTACCAGAGATATTTCAAAGAGATTTAACTAATTAAACAGTACAGATAGATTTATATAATTAAAAATATGAAAATTTCTAAAAACAAAAGATGGTAAATTTATTTAAAAGTACAATTAAATACAAAATTAATTGAGAACACCTCTAAGGAAGAAAGTAAACTACTTACCTGTACTTTGCAAACAATTATCTACTGGAGGAACTCAGTGAGTAGATCATCAGCAACACTTACAGTACGCTAGAGGAACTCAGCAGGTTGGGCAGCATCAGTGGAAATGTCGACTCATCATTTCCACTGATGCTGCCCGACCTGCTGAGTTCCTCCAGCGTACTGTAAATGTTGCTTTGATCCCAGCATCTGCAGATTATTTTGTGAGTAGATCATCATCTGTTGGGTTAGTCAGGAAGGAATTGTCCTTTGGAGGAATTACCTGAACTTAACTTTATTATGAAGAACAGCAAACTTATTCAAATTAATGTTTCCATGCTCCTTCTTCAGGTATATCAGTGCTCTGCAAGAGTGCTCATTGCTGAGTATAGTGTTGAAATGAAGGTCAGCTGTGCCAATATCAATGCCTAGCTCATTTCTGGGTTCCATGTTTCAATGCACAGATGCCATAATCTGATACAAGCTAACCAATAATATAAGCAGTTGCAGTAACTTTCTACAGAACCTTCAGCGAGACCAACGAGACAAGTATTATCTCGGCAAAATTGCACATTGACTAATGCATTTTATGCATCCCTTTCATTCTCTTAGCTTCATAGTCAATTATAATCTATGCAACTGTCCAGATACTGAAAGGAATGTGCTCTTTCAAGAAGTAGGATAAAACTTAAATCATATTGACAACAACATGCACACTAACCGACATGATTTCTGTCACGTTCAACTACGGATGTCCACAACAATCATCATCTGCAGAGGAATGACCCATGACCCACCAGCAGATTCTGACTAGAAGTAAAACCTATGTATTTGCAATTACACGCACAGCTAACCTAAATGTCAATGGTAATGTCAAAAGCTGTAGAGTTGTTCAGCATGGGAACTATTTTACTTATTGCAAGATACTTAAGATTTCTTTAACATCTGATAATTTAAAGCAGAATTATGTTTAATTACAACATAAAATAACCTGGAATAAATTTGATTAAGAAGTGAAGAATTAGATTTTTCATGAGTTATTTTCATGAGGAGGAGGAGAAGATGGTGGCGCGACGCAGCACGCGTGGCCTCTCCGGTGAATGATATCTGTAATCTGTCAAGTAGGGGACCGTGCACAATTCTGATTTGATGGAGACAGACATGAGAGGACGGAGGAACATCTGGAGAAACTTCTGAAATGCCCCCTTCGCTGCTGCTGCTTCTGTGTGGTAACCGGAATCTCTGGAGCAGAAGGCCCTGAATCCTCGCTTTGCTAGTTTCGGTGGCCAGGGCTAGGTCGAAGGCACTCGGCAGAGGATGGCACTCGGGAAGCTGTATCGGAGGGGCTGGTCGGAGGCTCGAAGTTTTCAGATGGACGGACTCGGTGTCGGCTGTGGTCGGCTGCTTCCAAGGCATTGGCATTTGTTGGTGCCTTGGAGGTTTATGGCAGGGAGTTTCTCCCTTTTGCTGCCTGCTATCAGGGACTCAGGAGTTGTTCGGGACTTGAGACTTCTTTTTACCGTGCCCATGGTCTGTTCTTTATCAAATTATGATATTGTTTTGCACTGTTGTAACTATATGTTATAATTATGTGGTTCTGTCAGTGTTAGTCTTTGGTTTGTCCTGTTTTCTGTGATGTCACGCTGGAGGAACATTGTATCATTTCTTAATGCATGTATGCATTTCTGAATGACAATAAAAGAGAACTGAGTGCTCTCATAATCTAATAATCTAATTATTTTCTTTTGAACAGGGCATGTAAAAATGAAATTTGGCTTAGATTTCAAGGAATCTTTGCTGTTCAGTTGTGCATTATTTATCACCAATGTCAATTGTGTAAACTGAGCAAAAAAAGGCAAATAAAATATTTAGGATTAAAACCTTAGGCTTGTATAGCACAATTCACCTTGTTGATTTGGTGTGAAAATCATTGGAAAGATAAGTTCAGAAAGAATGATGGGCAGATGTGAATATTGGTTCATAGAGATTTTGGCTTTCATAAAGATGTTTGTAATTATCAATATAATGGTTGCAGCAGAATATAAAAGTAAGCTTTCTGGTGATTGAAAAGATAGGTGATACACAAATCACACAAATCATAAAACAGTGTTAGGAGATAATTTAATCATAAACAAGAGAAAACCTGCAGACGCTGGAAATCCAAGCAACACACACACAAAATTCTGGAGGAAGTCAACAGGCTAGGCAACATCTATGGAAAAGACTACGGTCAACATTTCGGGCCAAGAACCTTCAGCAGGGTAGTCCTGCTGAAGAATCTGAGTCTGAAATGTCGACTGTACTCTTTTGCCTAGATGCTGCCTGGCCTACTGAGTTCCTTCAGCATTTTGTGTGTGTTGTTAGGAAATAATTTACATAGTTGCCATATGTATTCAAGACCTTAGAATGTTTATAAGTGTTTCACAGCCACTGACATGTAGTCATATTTGCACTGTAGGATAGACAACAGCCAAATACTTACACAAGATCCCACCAACACCAACATTATAAGGTGAAATATTCTAATAACTAAAGATAAAGATTGTGAGTTAATTATCGGACAGTGCTCTAGTGAAACTGAAACTGGCAGCATGGCCAGGCATGGCCGTGATTACGTTTCTTATCCCTGTCCACCTACCAACACCCCAAACCAACAAAAGAGCTATTCAAATAGCTCATTCAAATATCATTCTCAGTACTAGCCAGAATTGCGCTCAGATGAATCGAATGGAATTTGAAGCACCAGGCTTCGGGTTCTGAAGCAAGAGAGTTAACTCTGGGACATGAATAATTCAAACATGGGTTTGGAAGTAAATTGAATGGGAGTTCTGATCACCTAAATCTAATTCTTGTTGGATTTTTATGAGGGGATTAAGGTCTCAAAAATCTAGAATGGGGAAGTCAAATTTAGTTATTATCATAATGTCACAAAGGAATTTTGTAAGCTTCATACAATTTAGCATTTCTTTTACCATGTACAAAAAAGACTCAACCCAGATAGATGTAGGGATGTTGACATTTGCACAGAAAGTAGTAAAGGAATAGAAGCTGACATGCACACAATGCACCTATATGATGTTATTTCCGCTGCTCTTTTTATGGAGATGTTGGCCCTTCACGCTAATGCACCTAATTTACTGTAAGTATCACAAAGCGACATTTTGAACTTATTTGATAAGTGTTAATCTGCTTAACAGCACAGTATTGATTTATATAATAAACTAGAAATCTTGATTTTTCTTGTAATTTGTCGATCTTTCTATAGTATTGGGAGAATCTATTACAGCTTGTAGTGTGTTCGAATGAGTGCCACTGGAAATTTGGTGAGAATGAAAAAAGAACATGCAGAAAGGAAAGGAGTTGCTGTGTACATACATCTACTGGTGCCTCTGGACACATCTTCAGTGATGTTTCTGGAGTGTTTCGGGTCTTTCAACATCATACACCCTCCTCCAGGTGACCCAGCCAGAGCTGATCAGACCCCAGCTTGTGTCCAGATGGCTAGCTACTTATGACGCCATGGCTCCCCTCCTTTGAGCCACAGCCATCTTGAGGCCCTCTCTGCCGCATCGGTGGTACTGCGGATCATTCTCCTCTTCCTCTCTCCCTCGATGCACAAAATGCTGAAGGCTCTAACTAAGGAAGGGGCTACGAATCCCCTACAACCAGCCTCCACTAGGAAAC
The DNA here is from genome assembly GCF_963921235.1 of Mobula hypostoma. Lineage (NCBI taxonomy): Eukaryota > Metazoa > Chordata > Chondrichthyes > Myliobatiformes > Myliobatidae > Mobula > Mobula hypostoma. Next base: position 75,606,295 of record NC_086099.1, on the reverse strand, counting down.
ACCTTGCTCTCCATCCAGCCTACCGACATTGGCTGACCAGTCCTGCGTACTTGGAGAGCTTCCTTTCAAAGGCTTCTTCCAAGTAATCTTCCCATGGGACTGTCAACTCCAGCAGCACCACTTGCTTAGTAGACTCAGACACTAGGACAATGTCTGGTCACAGGGTGGTGGCTGTGATATGGTTGGGGAACTTCAGCTGCCCTTCGAGGTCCACCAACAGCTGCCAGTCCCTTGCAGAGGTCAGAATGCCTGCAGATGTTCTTTTGGCAGGTATTGGCTGCTCCCCAGCTCTGACAAAGGCAATGGTCAGCTTGGAGGGTCGGGACCGCTTCGCCCACTCAACTCCTGCACTGACGGCTTCAGCGATGGTCTTCAGGACCTGATCATGCCTCCACCTGTACCGTCCCTCATCAAGTGCCCTTGGACAACCGCTGAGGATGTGTTCCAGGGTTCCTCGCTTGGAGGACAGTGGGTACGCAGATGACTCTGCCTTGCCCAAGTGTGCAGGTTTGATGGGCTTGGAAGCACATCGTACACTGCCTAGATGAGAAATTGGATGCGGTGTGGTTCGGCTTTCCAAAGCTCAGCCCAGGTCACTTTCCTCTCAACCGCATTCTCCCATCTTGTCCAAGCTCCCTGTTGCTTCATTCCCACCGCCTTGCAGGTTCTCGTCTCCTCCACTACCGCTCTCACCTCCTCCTGAACTAGACGATGCCTTTCCTTCCCTCTGATGTCCATTTTGGGAGTTGGAAAGGATCCTAGCCCAGCTCCGCCTCGTGTGACCACTCCCACCAGCCTCCTGTGACGCAGCCTCGCCTCTGCCTCCTGAACAGCTTCCTCCGCCCTCCACTTCCTACCAGTCCTCACTTGGATCCCCGCTCTAGCCACCTTTGGGTCACTTGAGTCCCTATACTGTACCACTTCTCTGGCTCTTGTTACCCTGAATTCTTCCTCCAAGGATTTGAAGGGCAGTTTAAGTTTGTTGTGGTGTCCATAGAGTGCGATGCTGCTCAGGCTCTTTGGCAGCCCCAGCCATCTCCTGAGGTGGTTGCTAACCCTCCTCTCTAAGGTTTCGACTGTCGAGATCGGAACTGCATAGACGAGGAGGGGCCAGAGGATTCTGGGAAGAATGCCATGCTGATACACCCAGGCTTTAAACTTCCCAGGTAGGCCAGACTTGTCCACAGATTTCAGCCAGCCATCCAACTCGGTGCAGGTTGCCTGAATGGATGTTGTGTCCCTTAAAGAGCTGTCAAAAACTTTGCCTAAGCTCTTGACTGGCTTTTCTGTGATGGTTGGGATGGCTGTGCCTGCGATGCTGAATCGGAACTTGTTCTCCATTTTCCCCTTCCTCAGCATCATCAATCTTGATTTGGCTGGTTTGAAACGTATCCGGGTCCACTCCACCAACTTTTCGAGCCCCTGCAGCATCCACCAGCAGCCTGGGGCTGGTTCTGTGGTGACTGTGAGGTCATCCATGAATGCCCTGATAGGTGGTTGCCATTGAGTGGAATTCATTCTGGGTCCTCTGCACTCTGGTTCAGCAGACTTAGTGAGCATGTTCATGGCTAGGGAGAACAGTGTCACTGAGATAGTGCACCCTGTGATGATGCCGATCTCCACCTTGTGCCAAGTTGATGTAATTGTTCCTGAAGAGATGCTCATCCTGAAGTTGCTGTAATAATCAGCGATAAGGTCTCTGATTCTGCTGGGGTCGTGATATTTGGTCAGTGTGAGCTGCACCAGCTTGTGCGGAATGGAGCCATATGCATTTGCCAGGTCGAGCCACAACACTGACGGGTTGCCCTTGTTCTCTCTGATGAGCTGTGTCACCACAATGGTATGCTCCAGGCAGCCCAGCATCCCTGAAATGCCACCCTTCTGGACTAATGTATCAATATAGGTGTTCTTTGCTAAGTAAGCGCACAACCAATTTCTCTCGGGATCAAGAAAGTATGACTATTACTGTCACTAGCCGGTTAGAAACGGCACTGAAGAAGATCTTCGCCTCGACACGCAGCAGGGAGAGATGCGAAACTGATCTATCTGGGTGGCATTTTCCTCCTTCGGGATCCACACCCCTTCAGCCACTCTCCACTGTTCTGGGATCTTCCCCCTTCTCCAGAAGATTCTCAGGATCTTCCACAGACGCAGCAGGAGTTTGGGGCAGTTCTTGTACACTTTGTACAAGGTGCTGCTTGGTCCTGGAGCCGAGCTTGCCTTTGCTTTGTGGACGACCTCCCTGACTTCCTTTATCTGCAGCTTTGACATGTCGAACTGCACATCTGGTTCAGGTGGGTCTATTAGGATGTTGCGCTCTCCCAACTCCTGCTCTCTTTCAGGATCATTGTAAATCCTTTTCAGATGTTGGTCTATGTCCTCCTGCGAACAGGCCAGTTTCCCACTGCACTTCTTCCCCAACAATTCTTTGGTGAACTTGAACGTGGCGGCAATAAAAGCAGCATGATTTCGGGCCCTTTCATGACTTTCACGATTTAAAATCAAGGGGCAATGGCAATAAATAAGGACATACATGAACAATCAGAATAATTAGATATTGGGATGGAAATTAAAATGACTGAAATACTGGATGCCATGATTAAAGGAATTTAAAAGATTAAATTAAAATATACAATGCATGATTAATAAACAAAATGATTAATTTGGCAAAAATCAAATTTAATTCATGTTAAATATACATCTTATGTATGTGTTCATATTAATTTAAAATAAATGATACTAATGGGTTCATACTGATATTTATAAATCTGTGGTGAGTGAGGCATTGCTAAGTGTGCAGGAATTAGTTTCAGATTTAGATTTATTTATCAGGTGTACAGCAAAACCTACAGTGAAATGTATCATTTGCATTAATAATCACCATAACCCAAAGATGTGCTGGGGACAGTCCACCAGTGTCACCATATATCCTGGCACCAAACATAACATGCCCACCATGTTCACAAAGCACACAAGCAGCAACAACAGAAAAACAGCAATTAAGCAACAGCAGCAAAACAAGCTCCATTTATCCATCTCACCCACGTGCAGACCCAGGCTTCGGCCATTGGGTCTCAAGTTATGGACTTCAGTTCAATCTCCGAGTTTCTGTTTTCTCCAGATTCTAGCCATACTTCAGAGGAAGCATCAGTGCCAGATGAGAAAGATTTTGACAGACAATGTTTGAGTCACTATCAACCCCAGTGCTCACTAATGACAATGAATGAGGAGACAAAACTCCAGGCCTCAAAGGCCAGACTGGAATCCTGAGAACTGGGCCTTGAACTCTGGATTGCTGATTCATGTACCTTGGGGGTCACCAGACCCTGTGTCTCCTGCTCACTCGAGGGGGGCAGGTAGCACCAGCCATTATGTCTGCTAACATCTGACTGTAGATGTCCCTCATCACACGTCCACATCACTGGCCTTTGAATGCGGAGCATGGAGCGGTGGCCTAGACTTCGGCCTGATCTCTAATTCCCCCACATCCTGTACCTGAACCATAGGTTGAACACTAACTCCCCTCTCTGTCTCCCAACCATCCCTATGAACCTAAAAAAAATCTAAATCGGAGCCTCAATAGAGATCCCAGCTTGGAGCCATCTTGACTGGAATTGTCTTGAATTTGAATGTAGCTAAGGAAGACAGGGGGAGATAGTGCACCTTTCGAAGAATTTCTGTAGAGTTTTCTCCAGATTCTAGCCATACTTCAGAGGAAAACATTAGTGCCAGATGGGAGAGATTTTGACAAACAATGTTTCAGTCAAAAAGGGATAACATAGGAGACACCATGAAAGATAAGGAGAAAGAATGTAAGAAGGTTAACTCCAATGTGACCCAAGAAAGATCGACTAGGTGACCATCCAAAATGGGACTCAAGATGTAAAAATGTTATAAATGACTGCATAGAAAGGTGTGACTTCTGTGGCAGGGTTAGTGGGAACTAAATATGTTTGGAAAGGAATATGTAAAATAAGAAAAGATCTAATCATTGTGATTCATGTCAGGATAACCAGAGAAGAAAAGAAAGGAGATCCCGACAATGAATTTTAAAGAGCTGGGAGCTAAGAAGTAAAAAGCAGGTAACAAAGGTAATAATCTCTGGATAATTGCTTTAATTAATAGCTGTGAATAGATCAAGTAGGGAAATGGACAGTTAAAGTAATGGAATAAAAACAGAATGCTGGAAGAGGCCAGCGGGTCAAGCAGCATCAGTGGCGGCAAAAGGTTCAGGTTGACATTTTGAGCCAATATTCTGGTTAAAGTGGTGGGATGAGAAGGAGGCATTCCATTTCACAGGACATTGGCTCTAGTTCAAATATCTGAGTAAAGAATTACTCAATGGTGCTAAAATCAAATTTAATAAATGTGGGAGTAATAGTCAATTGTCACGATCATATTGTGAATGTTAGCAAGCCTGCAGCAGAACTGGGACCAAAGTCCTAATAAAATAAATCAGTAGTGAGATTAAAAGCTTTAAGCTAATAAATGTGGTGAGACTGTGATAGAAACAACAGTAAACATTATAGTTTAATTACTTCAAAAATAAGAGCAGTCTTCAGATCTTAAATACTAACATGGGTACTTCAGAAGAAGGGAATATTTAAACAAAATAGACCAGGAATAACAAATGAGAGTTAAGTGAGAGACTGAATTAAGCTGCAAATGCACTGTTTATAATACTGTATACAGCAACATTACATGAATGGAAGGTTCATACACAGAAAGAGGAAACAATACGATTGAGATATGGTTGTAACAGACATGATCTATTTAAAACAGAGGAAGAAAATTAAATTTATATCCCTGAGGTAAGCTTCTCCCAAACATTTCTTGTTGGTAACAACAAATTATCTCAAGATATAATCTCAAAATTTGGAGTAATTTAGAGATTATATCTCAAAATGCATTAGGGACGAGGACACTAATTTTAATATACTGTGCGAAGAACAAAGTAATTTGCATAAAAAGATAGTGAACTTTGTGAGAGTTTGCTGGAACAACATATACCAGAATTATCAAGATGAATGACTAGTTAATAATTGAATTGAAAATCCTCGTGGACTAAGATGTTAACTGTCCTGTGCTATCACCAGTGGGATCATCAGCTGATCTGCCACCTGTCTTCAGGAGTTTTGGCCTGCTTATGATCAAGACTCCCTCGAGGTGGTGGGCCAGCAGTGCTAAAGCACCACCTCCCACTGGTGAGCTTAAAAACTTAGCATCTGCCTCTATCAGAGTTGTTGGTCACTTCCATCCATCAGATAATCTACTCTTCAGGTGTCTATGTAACTGCTGAAGGGTTTGAAAAAGATGGATACACTGTCTGACTATCTGCCCCTCTGGACGTACTCGGTCCACACCCATGCTGATCCTGTCTCTGCTGCCTCAGCTACAGCCCTGCTGGTTGACTTGATCTCTTTTCCAGTGAAGCCAAGGTCACACAGCCACTTCTGGAAAGTGAACTCAATAAAGCCAAGGCAACCTACTTCGAATGGATAGCATGAGACCTTCCACCCTCTGTCTCTGTACTCTGATCTTAATTCTGTATACTTGGTTAACTTGCACTCATGGGCTTCATCGATGTTGTCTTCCCAGGGGATTGTGAGTTCACCAGTAACCACTTCTCTACTGGTGTCAGACCATACGATTATATCTGGATGCAATGTGGTGAAAGCTATTTGCTCCAGGAAACTGCCTTTCCCATCCAGGTCAGCCTTGACACACCAATCATTGGCTGAAGAAAGTGTGCTTGATCGTGAGCCTGCGCTGTACACCCTTGACTTGGAGCCTTCTTTCACAAATGATATGCGATGTTCTGTGCAGCATGGGGCATGAGATAAGTTGTGCTGCAGTACTGTCTGCTCGACCGATTCTGTTACAACTTTGAGAACGTTGTTAGGTCTCCAAGTGTACATGCTGCTGGAAAAATTGACTCTGCATGCACTCAAAATATGTTGAAGTGTTCCCTTCTTGCCACAAGCAGCACACCTGTCTGTCTTATCTTCATACCAGGTGCTGAGGTTGGCAGGTGTTGGGAACATGTTGTATGCTGCTCTGCATAGAAAAGAAATGCAGAGCGGTTCCATCTGCCACAGAACATTCCAAGATAAATGTTGTTGTTCAACACTTTCCCACCGGGTCCAAGCCCCTTGTTTGGCCAGGCCAGCTGTTTTAGTTAACCTCTTCTCCTCTTCTACCTCTCGTATTTCTTGTGTTACAAGCTCACGGAGCTCTTTACCTGTGGAAGAGGACCACCACTTGTGGGTTGTCCATCCAAGTCCCTGGCGGCCTAGCTGGATAGCCCCAACCATCTCCTTGTGTTTCAATCTAGACCCTGACTCATCAACTACTACACGGTCTGACTACTTCCTGCCTGATCTCACATTCGGCTGGGTGTTCTTGATGACAGGGTGTTTTGAGTCGCGAAGCATCAAGAATGATCTTACCTTGGCTACCTTGACCTCCTCAACAAGGGATTGCATTGGGATGGTAAGCTTTGCCTGGCTACTGTGGATTGCAACATTGGTGAGGCTGCTCGGTACTCCAAGCCACTTCTTCACATACTTGTTGATCTTCCGTTCCATTGCCTCAACATGGGGCGTTGCCACTTCATAGACAGTTAGTGGCCACATTATCCGTGGCATCAGTCCGTACTGCAAGCACCACAACTTCAACTTGCCAGGCAAGCCACACTTGTCAACAGACATCAGACCTCTGCTGATCTGTTCTCCTGTCTCTTGAACCCTCTTGGTGTCTCTCAGCTCCTCTGTGTACCATCGCCCGAAGCTCTGAACTGATTTGTCCTGAATGGGTGGAACCTCCTCTGCACAAAGGGTGAAATGAAAGTCAATCAGCTTTCCTCTCCTAGGATCAAGGCTCCTTAACTTCTTGGTCTTGAACTTCTTTCTTCCCCAATCCCTTAGCTCCTCGAGTCTAGGCATAGGTGCCTCCGTGCCAGGACCCAAAAGGATGAGATCATTCATGAATGCTGGTATGGGTGGTAACTCCCCTCTGCCAGCAAGTGCGACACCTGGTCCCACTGATTCTGCAGCCCTCACAATGACCTCCATGGCTAACGCAAAAAGAATGGGTGAAATCGCACATCCCATTGGGATTCCAACATCCAAGCTCTGCCACCTAGCTGTAAACTGTTGAGTGGAAAACCTCATCTGGAAATCATTGTAGTACTGCATACCGAAGTTCCTCACCTTAGTAGGAATCCACAGGAATTCCATCGCAAACTCAATCAGGGCATGGGGAACAGAACCATGCGCATTTGCAAGATCAAGCCAAACTACAGCCAGATTTCTTCTCAACCTTTTCGACTCCTGGATGGTATGCCATATCATACTAATATGTTCAAGGCATCCCGGGAAGCCTGGTATTACTGCCTTCTGCACAGATGTATTTACCATTCCATTGTCTGTCACAAATGAAGATATTCTTTCTGCTAGAATGTCAAACATAATCTTCCCCTCTACATTCAGGAGTGAAATTGGTTGGAACTGATTCAATGTAGTAGAATTCTCTTCCTTCGGAATGTATACTCCTTCAGCCTCACTCCATGACAAAGGAACAACACCTTGTGTCCACACCACCTTTAACAATCTCCACAAGTATTTTCTCAGCTCTTCACACTTCTTGAACACCTTATATGGCACTCCATTAGGTCCTGGCACTGAGCCTGACCTTGCCTTTCTGATGAACCATTTGACTTCTGCCAGTTTGGGTTCTGACAGATTGGACTTCACTCCTGGCTTGGTCGGCTTCACAAGCCCTGAAATGTCAAGCAAAGGAGCCTCCCGCTGTTCGTTAGAGTAAGTGCTTGCCAGATGATCCTCAAGTTCTTGATGAGAGACATTAAGTTGCCCACTCTTACTTTGTTCAAACAATTTCTTTGTGAACTGGTGAGGGTTCTCAAAGAACGACTTTCTTTCCTTCTCTCTCTTCTTTCTCGTTTTACGTTATGACTCTGCACGAAGGAGTGATGCTAACTTTATTTGAAAATGCTCTCGGAGATCAGCAAGCCCTGGCTTGTCACCCTCACTTGCTACCTTCCACCTCTGTCTCAACGATTGAAGCTCTCTCCTCAACCTACTAATCTCTTTTCTGGCACCTGTGTGGTGTCTGTGTAGGCTTTGCTTTCTTCAACTCCATCAAACCAAACTGGTACTTCCCAACATCGTAAATCGTATCGCCCATCACTTCCAACTTTCTCTTTGATGTTCCCATGAGAGTGTTCTCCAACATCATACTGATATCCTCATCAAACAGACGCCAAGCCTTCTCATCTGCCATTGCTGGCCACTTGACCTTACTCTTCTTCTCTATCTCCTCACCACTACCATCATGCAAATTTATAATAAATCTAGTAATGAGGTTTGACATTGTAATCTAAAAATATGTAAGCATTTATCTATCAGTGCTCATTTTTATAATTGGCATATTTGATGACAATACAAAATTTGAAAGAGTACAACTTGACAAAATTACCAAGAGTTTTAATTTAGAATAAGATCTAATACTGAAAGAAGCAGTGAAATAATACAGGTAAATGGACACTGATGCAAACAAATTAATTAAAATTGTTTTTTAGTGGAAGCAACACAAAATGCTGGAGGAACTCAAAGGATCAGGCAGCATCTATAGAGAGAAATGGACGGTCAATGTTTTGTCTCTTCATCAGGACAATGGGAGATGTTCAGAAATAAACTATCAACTTTCTATAGGAGATATTACACACTTAAAGGGGAAAATAAGAACTTTACTTACCAAATAAAACAGCCTTGGTCAACACAAGAGATGAGAGATAAAATAGCCAAATAAAAGCAGGGCATAAAGAATAGAATGTGAGCATGGTTTATAACCCAGTAGCCTTCTGACAGCTTGCCTTTTTACTGTTTCCAAATTGCTCCGACAATCAGAGACATTTGAAATCAAGTTGCAAAAAAGTATTTTTAAAAAGATGAAACAAACTGAATATATTGAAGAACACATTGAACTCCAATAATTAATTAAACATAAAACTACAAAGAGATGAAATAATTTTCCTGAAACACAAAGAATAATTAAATGAATGGGGTCATGCTAAATGCACCAGTGATGGTAAACTGTATCAGGCCTATTGATTCAGCGGCTTACTAAACACCATTAGAATGAATGGAAGATGTAGGACGAGACATGAACTACAACTAGATATACGAGGGGTGATTGATAAGTTCGTGGCCTAAGGTAGAATGAGTCAATTTTTAGAAAATCTAGCACATTTATTTTTCCTACATTTACACACTTAGTCCAGCGGTCATGCAGCATACGGATCCCTTCTTTGTAGAAGTCGGCATCTTGGACCTCCAGAGGTGGTCCACTGCAGGGGTAATTGATAAGTTCATGGCCTAAGGTAGAAGGAGATGCGTTATTAACTTTAACTTTCTGCATTTTCACTCAAAGAGTACAACTGCATGTGCATGTAACGAGAGCGGTATAACTCATCTCCTTCACCCTAGGCCACGAACTTATCAATCACCCCTGCTGTGGACCACCTGGAGGTCCAAGACGCTCTCGTTACATGCACATGCAGGTCAACTCTTTGAGTGATTATGCAGAAAGTTTGAAGTTAATAACTCATCTCCTTCTACCTTAGGCCACAAACTTATCAATCACCCCTGCTGTGGACCACTTCTACAAAGAAGGGATCTGTATGATCCAGGACCACTGAACTAAGTATGTACATGTAGGAGGGAACTATGTTGAAAAATAAATGTGCTAGGTCTTTTAAAATTGACTCCTTCTACCTTAGGCCACAAACTTATCAATCACCCTTCGCAAGTTATCTAAGTCATTGGCAACGAGCCAACAATATATTCTGGTACTATGGAATTAAAAATGGACAAGCTCTTATGATCCAACAGTACTCATCAGCGTTTGAAGGGATACTGGTAAGGAAACTGCAGATTACATGTCTATAAAAGATACAGATTTCTCTAGATCTGTGCATTTTCCCTTAGACTGAAAAAACAGCAATGCAACTTCAATACAGTATTTAAGGAGAATATAAAGGGGAAATAATGAAAGCACAGTGGAAGACCATATATCCAGGTTTGCTGATAGCAAAGGTTTATGTTATGGTAAATAATGTGAATAAGAACATAAAGTTACAAAGTGACATTGATAGTTTAAGTGGTTAAAACATTGAGGCCTCAGAGCAGAAAACAAACTGGTGTTCTTCTCTGAGCCAGATGACGTCCATCATCTGAGCAGGCTCTGTCTACCTGCATTTGTGCTGACTTCGCAGCCTGCAGACTCACTTTGAAAGACACTTCAGTTCATGATCTATGTTTTATTTATTTACTTTTCTGTTTGCATGATTCGTCCTTGTTTTTTGCACATTGGATGTTTGTAGGTCTTGTTGTGGGTGTTTATTTTTGTAGATTATATTGTGTATCTTTGTTCTGTGGGCACCTGTGAGAAGGTGAATCTCAGGGTTGTATATAGTAAGCACACTTTGTTCATGAACGTGCCTTGACCTTAGAACTTTGAAATAGTGAGAAATGGATTTCAGTGCGGGCCTGTATAGAATGGTATATTTTGGAACAATATAAAAAGAGATCTAAGAATTATTTAGATGGCGAAAACCTGGAGCTGCCAAGAGTTTTCAGGGATCCATGTACATAGTTCAATAAAATATGCTGTAGTTATAAAATAATCAAAAAGGAAAAATAATAATTAAAGAACTAGAATATAAAGTGAAAATTCTGGTGACAATTATATAAGGTAAGGATATTGGATTATTAAAAGTTCAAGACATTGCACTAGAAAAAGGAAAGACATTGAAAGGAAATATTTGCTGTGAAAGCAGTACAGATTCAGCAGAATATTATCAAATGGATCTTTTGCGAGAGAAGTGCAGAGAGCAAACCTCTACAAGTAAAAGAAGCCTGCATGTGAAAAGACGAAAGGAAACAGAGACCCAATCAGTGTAAACATATGTTTTGTTCAAATAAAGTATTATGCAATTAAGCCTGACTTCAGAACAAGTAAAATGTCAAGTAACTTATGAGCATTTAAAATATATTTTATAAGGCAGAAATTGAGTTTACATCATGAATAGTGGCATGGCAGGGAACCTCATATCTATGGGATGTAGCTATGTGGGAACGCCAGGTCACATCCTGTACCTTGATCATCCACAGCTGGAGGAAATCATACTCTAGGTGCTGGACTTCATACAACAGACAGTATGACTGCAATGTGTCAATTCGTGGATAGCATGCTCAGGAGATGGTCAAACTACAACTCCTGAATGTGCAGGCAAAATGAATGGGAGGGCTAGTCAGACAGACAAAAAGATGAATCTGTCTATTCACAGTTATGAAGCAATAAATATGCAATTACATTGCTTCCATTACAGATGGAGTGTTGAGTCTAGTTCTGGGTGGCAACTTTAGGAAATATTTAATGACTTTAGAAAGGATTGAGAAGGGTTTAATTAAAATATTCCAAGGATGAAGCTCTTTAGTTACGTAGATAGACTGGATTCAGAGGTTCCTAGATTTTTACAACATGGAAACAAATCCTTTAGCGGAACTTGACCATGACAACTAATATGTCTATCTATGCTAATCTTATTTGTCTGCATTTAGCCCAAAGCCCTCTAAGCTTTTCCTATCCACATACCTGTCCAGATACTTGTAGAAGTTGCAATCATACCTGCATCTCCCATATCCTCTGGCAGCTGGCTCCATATCACTGCCACCCTCTGTGTGAAAACTTTGCTATTCAGGTTCTCTTTAAATGTTTCAACTCTCATTTTAAACCTATGCCCTCTAGTTTTAGCATATCCTTCCAAGGGAAAAAGACTGTGACTATCTTCCCTATCCATGCTCTTCATAGTTTTATCAACTTCTGAAAGGTTACTCCTCAGCCTCCAGAGAAAACAGCACCAGCCTATCCAATCTCTCCTTAAAATCAAAGTCCTCCTGCCCAGACAAAATTCCTATGAATCACCTCCTCCTGAAGTTGTCCTTGATAGTGTGGAGGATTTTGCCCATGATGGAGTTGACTGAGTCTACAGTCCTATGCAGCCACTTTTGAACCTGCACTTTGGTGCCTCCATACTAAACTGATGCATCAGTCATAATGTCAGCTCTGCAGAACCAGTCAGCATCTACAAAAATCTGCAAGAGTCTCTGTTGACATACCAAGTCTCCTCAAACTCCTAATGAAGCAGAGCCACAATAGCAGGCCTTCTTCATGATTGCATTAATGAGATGGGTCCTCTAGAATGGTGATGCCCAGGAAGTTGAAGGTGCTCACCCTTTCTACACTGACTCTTCAATGAGGACTGATGTGTGTTTTCCTAATTTCTGAGTCTGAGACATGACCTAAGAGAAGTCCTTAAAATAATGAAGAGGAATTTTGAGGTGAAAAAAGTTGATGGGGAGTGAAGAACCAAGGACTACAAATTCATGTTAGTTACTAATTAGACAATAATAGAGGAATTCAGGAGAAATTATTTTCCTCAGAGTGGTGAGAAAAATAAATGTTGATACCACGCGGAATACTTGATCAGGACAGTAAGCGTGCATCAAAAAGGAGATTGGGAAAGAATTTTGAGAAAGAAAGTAAAATTGTTGAAAACTGAGATAGCCAAACATAGGAGGAAGCTCATGCAGAGCATGAACACCAGCAGGGAGCTGTTGTTTTGAGAGGCCCTTCTCTGCACTGAAACACTGTTCAATTCATTGTAATACCAGGTAATATTATCTTAACCAAACTAACTTCTTTGATCTCTGGTTATTAAGTATAATACTTCTCCTATTAGCTTGATATTTATTTAATATCATATCTGTGATAGATATTAGGATATTTTATTTAGCTACAGGAATATTGCAAATTGAAATTTTGATAAAAATGTGTAGTTTATGCACTTATGGTAAAAAGCTAGCTATTTTTATAAGTTTCCCAGAACAGATTTAATATCTGTTATGGAATATTTTTACATTGCAAAAAGAAAAACAGAAAAAAATGAAATAAAAGACATAAGTAATCTAAAACATATTTATGTTTTCAAAAAGAAAACAGATTCTAAATCAGTGCAGGTTAAAATTAGTTTCAGAAGGCCTTGTTAGCAAAGTCTCAAACCGTCACGTTGCTTTGACATTGAATATCTGTTTACAATGTCCATAAAGAACAGCAGAGTTTGCATATTTTATTTACACTTTTAGATTAGGAGTTTCTTCCCCTCCCCGCCTCTGATCTCTAGATGTCTGAATAAGTGCCCACTAGCTCTGTTATCTTTGTCCAGTTAATGCAGATGTAAATATTGTCAGGGGTGCCTTTGTCCTGAAGAGACCACCCTTTCCACCTCCCTTTATATTTCTTCCTTCCAATTTATTGGGACAGATAATGAGATCACAATCAGAAGCCAAGTTTACCAAACATGATGAACAAATGTTCTCTTGGTGTTCTGTTTCTTTAACTGTGCAATTATATTGATGTTCTATTTGCAAGTGCAGGGTATTAAGCATGTATTAACTAATTGAGAACTACAAACATGAACAATACCATGTCTTTGCAATGCCTTGTGAAATCCAAATGAATTGGCCTTTTTATGTGCCTTTTCTACCTCCTACTGCAATATTGTATCCCACATCCTGGCTGCTATTTGGAGGCACGTATGTTCTGTAACTTCCATCAGCATCATTTTATCATTGCAGGTTCTGAACTCTACCCACACAGATTCAAAAGTTCAAAGTTCAAAGTGCATTTATTGAAGTATATATACAATATATAAACTAGAGATTTGTCTCCTTACAGGCAGCAACAAAACAAAGAAACCCAAAAGACCCCATAAAAAAAGACCGCCAAACACCGATGTGCAGAGAGAAAAACAAATCATGCAAACAATAAAAGTAAGCAAATAAGATTCAGAAAAAAAAGTGAGTGCACAGACATGAAGACTGGAGTAGCTGGAGCAGGCCACAACCACATCCTGAACCTTAGTTCAGCACAGAACTGAGTAAACGTCGCGGAACAAAGAGGAGAACTGGCCTAACCCTCGCCTCTGGTCTTAACATCCTGCCTTTTCAATCTGGCCCAGCAGTGAAATCATCAAAACGTTGGCGTGTTCCTTGCTCTAGGGCCTAGGCCCTATCACTTTGATATTGTCTGGGCCTAGGCCACACGGCCACTTTTCAGTCCATACCCGACCTTTCCAAATCTTTCCTGGTGCTTCGATCGATCAAATCTTGCTCTCAGCTTTGGTGGATGGCCCTCAACTCTTCCTCACCTCCACTTGTCCCAACTTTGCCTCACCTCCACTCATCTCAAATCTGCTTCGAACTCACCTCGCACCCACTCGCTTCAACCCTTGACTCAGCCTTACCTTTCCATTGTTTTTGGTGATCGTTAACTATAAATTTTACCGGAAAAAGTGTTAGTAATAAAGTATTTAGTTGTACTCCTTGATCTGTTTGCTCCTGATAAATAGCCTTAAACTGGATTCCACATCTTCTGATCCTCTTTCTAAGAATTTGATTTGATTTTTTTAACCAACAAAACCATCACAGTCCCTCTGCCTAACTGCCTGTCCTTTCGATACAAGTTGTATCCTTAGATGGTAAGCTCCCAAACTTGATCTTCTTTCAGCCACAAATCAGTGATGCCCACAGCATCATACCTGCCAATCTCTAATTGTGCTACAAGATCATGTATTTTATTCGGTATATTGCGTACATTTAAATATAACACTTACAGTCATGTATTCATCATCCTTTTTGATTTTGCCCCATGTTACATTTCAATTCTCCCACTGACTGCAAGTATTCCCTATTATCTTCCTCACAGACCCTCACAGTCTCACTACACACTCCATCTACTTGTATACCAACTGTCCCATCCTCAGCCCTATCATTCTGGTTTCCCTCCCCCTGACAAATTAGTTTAAACTTTCCCCAACAGCTCTAGCACACTTTCCCACAAGGATATTGACTCCCTCTCGGGTTCAGATCCTTTTTGTACTTGTTATACTTTGCTAGAAGAGATCCCAATAATCCAGAGATCTGAAACGCTGCCCACCACACCAACTCATCAGCAACACATTAATCTGCCGAATCATCCTATTCTTACCTTCACTGGTGCATGTCACAAGCAGTAATCTAGAGATTATTACCTTAGTGGTCCTGCTTTTCAGCTTTAACTAGCTACCTAACTTCCTATATTCTCTCTTCAAGACCTCCTCCCTTTTCCTACCTATGTTGTTGGTACCAATATGTGCTTCTGGCTTCTCATCCTCCCCCTTTAGAATGCTGATCCAAGACATAATCCGAGACATCCCTGACCCTGCCACCTGGGAAGAAAAATACCATTCAGGTTCCTTTTTCACATCCTTAGGATCTCCTGTCTGGTCCTCTAACTATGAAATCATTTAACACTACTCTTCTCCCTCCTTTCATAGAGGGAGAACCATAGAGCCAGACTCAGTGTAAAAGACCTGCTCACGGCAGCTTCTCCCTGCTAGGTCACCCCAAACAATCTCCAAAGTGGTATACTTATTATTGAGGGGAAATTCACAGGGGTATTCTGCACTGGCTGCCTATTTTCTTTCGCTCTCCTAAATGTCACCTAGGTACCTCCCTCCTGCAAACTAGGGGGTGACTGCCTCTCTATAGCTCCTATCTATCACCTCCTCAATCTCCTGCATGAGCTGAAGGTCATTCAGCACCCTTTAGCCTAGCACAGAAGTGTAAAAGAACCTCGTAGCCTGATCTACTGCTCTACAGCTGGAGCCACAGGTGGAATATTAACATTGTAAACCTGAAGTTAATAGGCATAAAAGGAAGCATACTAGTGGTTGGGATTATATCTTGCACAGAGGAAGATGGCTTAGCCACTGATAATGGCTTGGTTCTAGAGATTAATGCCAAAGGTGTTTTTGACTGACCTCAAAAGAAAGTTGCCCACAAAGAATAAGAGATGTATTAATTGATTTTGATCATTAGGCCTTCAAACATCTTGCACAGTATCACTCCAAATGTGTAATGGTGCCTGTGGGGGTTCATTTTGAACTTTGCGGCAACCTGTACAGATTTGGTCAAGTCTTCAATCTGTCTGTCTATTCCCGATCACCACACGTAGCTCTGGGTGAGACTCTTCATCTCGACTGTACCCAGGCGTCCTTTATGCAGATTGTCTAACACTCTGGTGCACAGTTTAGAGCAAAGCACAACACGAGATTCACATATTGGTGCTGTTTGACATATTGACAGTTGATCTTATCTAACTGATAGCTCTGGAAACATAGGATTACCATGAGCTGGCCATCCTTGCATGACTTTTGACAATGTCGTGTCATTCCTTGTTTATCTTTGTATTTCGGGATTTGTTACCGGCAACCGGTCCACCAGTGCTGTGTGTAACATGTCTGCCGTGTCACTGAATGAAAACATTTCATCTTCAGTTGCCAACAGTGGAAGACATGACAAGCCATCAGCATTGCTGTGTTGTTCAGTACCCTTGGATACTAAAGTCATCAGTGGTCTCCTAGGAAAAGTGCCCAACTTTGCTACCAGGTGGCAGTCATCACCGTGATTTCATTCCTGGGATTGAAAATGGACACAAGAGGTTGGTTATCTGTTACCAGAGTATACTTTTGTCTCTAAAGGTAATGGTGGAACTTCTTTATTCCCCATTCTAGACCAAGGGCCTCATAGTCAATTTGTATGTAGATAAGTTTTGTGCTCATTAGTGATCTTAAAGAAAATAAAATTGGATATTCAGATGCATCTTTCATAGTGTGTAACAAAATGGCACCAATGTCATAAGGGGACACATTGTATGCCAGTCTGATGGGCAGGGATGGGTTAAAATGAGTGGGCAATTCACCTAATGATATTTGTCGCATTGTTTCTTTGAATGCCCTTTCACATCTTTCTCACCATTCCTACTTTGCTTCTGTCTGCAACAGTGCTTTCAATGGGTACACTACTGTAGCAATGTTTGGGAGAAACGAGTGGTAGAAGTGTACAAGGCCCAAGTATGATTTGAGTTGTTACACATTTCTGGTTTGGGTGCCTGTGGAACTGCCTCAATCTTCTCTCGTAACTTATGTAAGCCATGTTTTTCACTGACATGTCCACAATATGTTATTTCATTCTGAAAAAAATCTCACATATTCTCTCTTTGCACACATACCATACTCACTTAGCCTGATAAGCACATTACCAAGGTTCTAGAGGTGCTCTTCATTATCCTTGCTGGTCACAGTGACTTCATTGAGGTAACATTGTGTACCTGGGATGTCTTGGAGAACTTGGTCGATTGCTCTTTGTCAAATTGCTGGAGCTGAAGCAAAGTCAAAAATGAGATGATTATACTGGAACAGTCCCTTGTGGGTGTTGATTCTTTCCACTCGACTGTGGAGAGATCCTAGATACCTTCAATCTCGAAAGTTCAGCATCCACTTTAGGACGTAATGCATAAGGCACTGGATGTGCTTTATGGAATCTTGGTCTTGCTTTTTCATCCAGTTCAATTCTGGCCTTCATTCCTTTCAGTTTACCAATTCCCTTCTCAAACACATTCTCATTAGCATTAAGCAGTTGTGACAGTCTCGGCCTGTGCTGCCATTTGGGTTGCAGTTGTCAGTTGATGACACGCTGAGAGCTATGATTGAATGCCAGTCTAGTTGGATTTTTCTCAACCACTCACATCTGAAAATTGCTGTCCCTCCACTTTTCAACATATAAAGCACTAACTGCTGTGTTTTGTCTCCATACGTCACATTTACTTTCAGTTAGTCTTTGGGAGACCTGTTTCATCCGTGCCTGTCTTTAGCATCACTGAGGTCTTTTCTACTGGTAGCTGAGAAATCAGTCTGTTGTAGTCAGCCTCAGAAATTATAGACAAAGCTGACCCTGTATCGAACTCCATTTTCATTTTTAAACCAGAGGCATCTATTGTGATCCATATGATTTTACAACCTGCTTCAGGTAATGCTATGTAGTTCTAGGGATGACAGCTCACCCTTGTCAGACTCTGTGTTGGCTGATTTAGTTTCACATTCAACAGGAATTCTGCAGATGCTGGACATTCAAGCAACATACATCAAAGTTGCTGGTGAACGCAGCAGGCCAGGCAGCATCTCTAGGAAGAGGTACAGTCGACGTTTCAGGCCGAGACCCTTCGTCAGGACTAACTGAAGGAAGAGTTAGTAAGAGATTTGAAAGTTGGAGGGGGAGGGGGAGATCCAAAATGATAGGAGAAGACAGGAGGGGGAGGGATGGAGCCAAGAGCTGGACAGGTGATTGGCAAAAGGGATACGAGAGGATCATGGGACAGGAGGTCCGGGAAGAAAGACAAGGGGGTGGGTACCCAGAGGATGGGCAAGGGGTATATTCAGAGGGACAGAGGGAGAAAAAGGAGAGTGAGAGAAAGAATGTGTGTATAAAAATAAATAACAGGTGGGGCACGAGGGGGAGGTGGGGCATTAGCGGAAGTTAGAGAAGTCGATGTTCATGCCATCAGGTTGGAGGCTACCCAGACGGAATATAAGGTGTTGTTCCTCCAACCTGAGTGTGGCTTCATCTTTACAGCAGAGGAGGCCGTGGATAGACATGTCAGAATGGGAATAGGATGTGGAATTAAAATGTGTGGCCACTAGGAGATCCTGCTTTCTCTGGCAGACAGAGCGTAGGTGTTCAGCAAAGTGGTCTCCCAGTCTGCGTCGGGTCTCGCCAATATATAAGAGGCCACATCGGGAGCACCGGACGCAGTATATCACCCCAGCCGACTCACAGGTGAAGTGTCGCCTCACTTGGAAGGACTGTTTGGAGCCCTGAATGGTGGTAAGGGAGGAAGTGTAAGGGCATGTGTAGCACTTGTTCCGCTTACAAGGATAAGTGCCTGGAAGGAGATCAGTGGGGAGGGATGGGGGGGGGAACGAATGGACAAGGGAGTCGCGTAGGGAGTGATCCCTGCGGAAAGCAGAGAAGGGGGAAGAGAAAGATGTGCTTAGTGGTGGGATCCCGTTGGAGGTGGCGGAAGTTACGGAGAATAATATGTTGGACCCGGAGGCTGCTGGGGTGGTAGGTGAGGACCAGGGGAACCCTATTCCTAGTGGGGTGGCGGGAGGATGGAGTGAGAGCAGATGTACGTGAAATGGGGGAGATGCGTTTAAGAGCAGAGTTGATAGTGGAGGAAGTGAAGCCCCTTTCTTTAAAAAAGGAGGACACCTCCCTCGAACTAGAATGAAAAGTCTCATCCTGAGAGCAGATGCGGCGGAGACGGAGGAATTGCGAGAAGGGGATGGCGTTTTTGCAAGAGACAGGGTGAGAAGAGGAATAGTCCAGATAGCTGTGAGAGTCAGTAGGCTTATAGTAGACATCAGTGGATAAGCTGTCTCCAGAGACAGAGACAGAAAGATCTAGAAAGGGGAGGGAGGTGTTGGAAATGGACCAGGTAAACTTGAGGGCAGGGTGAAAGTTGGAGGCAAAGTTAATAAAGTCAATGAGCTTTGCATGCATGCAGGAAGCAGCGCCAATTCAGTCGTCGATGTAGTGAAGGAAAAGTGGGAGACAGATACCAGAATAGGCATGGAACATAGATTGCCCTTACACTTCCTCCCTTACCACCATTCAGGGCCCCAAACAGTCCTTCCAGGTGAGGCGACACTTCACCTGTGAGTCGGCTGGGGTGATATACTGCGTCCGGTGCTCCCGATGTGGCCTTTTATATATTGGCGAGACCCGACGCAGACTGGGAGATCATTTTGCTGAACACCTACGCTCTGTCCGCCAGAGAAAGCAGGATCTCCCAGTGGCCACACATTTTAATTCCACATCCCATTCCCATTCTGACATGTCTATCCACGGCCTCCTCTACTGTAAAGATGTAACCACACTCAGGTTGGAGGAACAACACCTTATATTCCATCTGGGTAGCCTCCAACCTGATGGCATGAACATTGACTTCTCTAACTTCCGCTAATGTCCCACCTCCCCCTTGTACCCCATCTGTTATTTATTTTTATACACACATTCTTTCTCTCACTCTCCTTTTTCTCCCTCTGTCCCTCTGAATATACCCCTTGCCCATCCTCTCGGTTCCCCCCCCTTGGCTTTCTTCCCGGACCTCCTGTCCCATGATCCTCTCGTATCCCTTTTGCCAATCACCTGTCCAGCTCTTGGCTCCATCCCTCTCCCTCCTGTCTTCTCCTATCATTTTGGATCTCCCCCTCCCCCTCCAACTTTCAAATCTCTTACTAACTCTTCCTTCAGTTAGTCCTGACGAAGGGTCTCGGCCTGAAACGTCGACTGTACCTCTTCCTAGAGATGCTGCCTGGCCTGCTGCGTTCACCAGCAACTTTGATGTGTGTAGTTTCACATTCAGTCACTTTGTGCATTTGTTTAGTTTTGTGCTTGAAACGTTTTACTCTGTTCTTTTAAAAATGCAAACACGAAAAAATCTGCAGGTGTTGGAAATTCAAGCAACACACACAAAATGCTGGTAGAACACAGCAGGCCAGGCAGCGTCTATAGGAAGAGGTACAGTCGACATTTCGGGCCGAGACCCTTCGTCAGGACAAAGCTGACCCTGTATCTGTTCTTTTCATCAGTTGTGCTTTTTGTCTGACTTGCCTGGTCTCTCTATGTGACCTAGTCCACAAATTTTTTCTTTGAACCAACTGTCATTTGTATCATGGGAGTATTTGCCACATTGGTAACACTTTTGCCTTCTTGCACCATTAAGGGATATTTTGTGCATTTCACATTCTGTACTCTTTTTCTGTAGTTCTTGCTTGTCCTTTTCTGCAGTGTCCACAATATTGTGAAGTCAGCATTCCGGTCCGTGGACTCAGGACTCCGGGTCTTCCAGCTGTCCCTTGTTTCGGTTGGGTTAATCATAGGCACCTGATTCCCATCTTGAGGCTTGGAATATAAGTAACCTTGGGGTTGAGTGTGGGCTGCTGGTTTGTCTTGTCAAGATTCCCTGGGATTAACCTGCCGGTGGAAGGCTAGAGTGGCCACTTGCCATCTTTAGGCCGCGTTGGAGAACCATGGCTTCATGGAGCCTTGAAGTCAGTAGTCAGAGCTGTCTTTGCATTATGGATTCAGCCGTTTTCTGGGCCAGCTGAGTAGCTGTCAGCCACTCTGAGCAAGGTAGGTATCCGTCTGTTTCTGTAGCCAGCCGAGGTTGCGGGCCGTAACTGTGGCTCGGAACAACCCCGATGCAGAGATGGAACTGTCATTCTTCAGTGTTTGTCTCTTCTTGTCCTTGCCTATGTGGGTAAGTTAGGCTGTTCTGCTGTTGCCTGTCAGGGGATCTGTCTTGTCTTGTCCATGATTCCGTGATGTAAGTTAGGCCGTTCTGCCATTGCCCTGTGGGGGGATCTGTCTTGTCTTGTCCTCGCCTCCGTGGGGTAAGTCAGGCTGTTCTGCCATTGCCCTGTGGGAGGATCTGTCTTCTCTTGTCCTCGCCCCCATGGGGTAAGTCAGGCCATTCTGCTGTTGCCCTACAGGGGGCCTGTCTTGTCTTTGCCTCTGTTGGGTAAGTCCGGCCGCTCGGCCGTTACCTGACGGATGGACCTGTCCCACCTTGGTGTGAAGATAAAGATGAGTCCTGGCTTTTCGAAGGATAAGTCCTGGCTCTATGTTGATGTTCAGTTCCCAGTCTGTATCCAAGCTCCAGCCTCCGAGTTATCAGCCTCAGCATTTCAAAACCCCAGCATCCAGCCTCAAGCCTCAAGAGCACAGCCTGAAGCCTCGAGCCCCAAGACCCAAGACCCCAGCCTCAGGCTCCTAGTTCATAGTCCCTTGTCCGGGTTCCCTGTCCAGTCCATGGCCTAGCCCAAGTCTGAATTCTTGTCCCTGTTCCTTGTCTGTATCCTGTCACGTCCCTACTCTAGTCAAGTCCTGTTCCTAGTACTTCAGTGTCTATGTCTTGCATTTGGGTCTATTACCAACACACCCCTTTGTGACAGAAGGTCGATGTTCGTTCTAAATTTAGGTCTCTTTCTGACAGTAGCCTCTTTTGAGTGCTTTGACTAGGCATGCCACATATAATCCTGTCCCTTAATACATCAGAAAGTCCATCTCCAAAGTCACAGTTCTGGGCAAGTTTACGATGTATTCAGAAATGCTTTCATTCTTTGACTGGTTCCTTTTGTGAAATCTAAATCTCACAGCTATTACTAGCAGTTTAGGGCTCATGTGCTTTTGTAAAATTGCAACAATTTCATTGAACATGTTGGTTGTAAGCTTTTCAGGAGTTACTACTTTGTGTAGGTTCCTGTACATTTTGGCAACCATTAAGCTAAGAAGCATGGACACTTTCTTTACCTCATCCATGTTACTTGCATTACTGTACATTTCAACCCTCATGGTAGTCAGTTCCCAGTCCTCAATAGCATCAACTTTCCCAACTTAAGACATTGTCATGTTATTTTCAATTTACATTTGCTTGTTGTGCCTCTCTCACTGAATTATGTCATCTCGTAACCGTCAGTGCAGTGGGTGACATCTGCTGCATAAATTCTGAGTCAATAAGTAGTGCTAAGGAAAGTAATTGTGCAAAAAGAAATAGACCCATACATTACACAGAGGGTCTTTTTGGTCCTGAAGATGGGGAATATCTATCTCACCCTTTATTCACCGAACCTCTAGTGCAGTGTCTGAAAAATCTGAAGGTTATCTTATGGCCTCAAGTGTTGGGCAATCATTCACTGCTGCTACAGGTACGTTCATGACCTGCGTGATTTCCTCTACCTGCTCCAGCCACAGTGCTCCATCCCTTAGAACAGTCTTAAGCAAAGCAGGCTCATTTAAATTAATACATGTAAATTACAATTGGTAAAAAAATCAGTTCTCTACCCTTTAATGCTGAACCTACAACATTGTGAGGTCAATGGAATGATTGTGGAGGAAGAGTGAAGAGTTGCTCCTACCACACAACCTATTTTGTGCTGTAGATGGGGGAAAAATTGCCAGGTAGAAGTTATACCCCTTGCTGATGAGCATATCTAATCAACACTGGGTACGATTACTAAAGATTAAAATCTTTGGGTGTTCTCTCTATTCATATTAATTCAGATCAAGCATTATGCAGTCAGTTTACTTGCAATGAAATGGGCTGAATAGAGATCGGATTGCTGGACAAACATGTTCATGCTTTGTTGAAGGAACGAGTCTGCTGTGTTCAGTAGTCTTGTTTGATTTGTGCTTGTAAAACTGAACAAGGTGGAAAAATTGGAGGGAAGTGCTGAATGCATGGTAACATTAGAAAATTCACTCCTGCACTTGCACAAGTGGCCTGAAACAATCGATTCTAAATCATTGCTGACATGTGGCACCAATAATGCGATGTTGCTGATAGCTTTTTTAATGTAGTTTATCTATTATTACAGAAGAATGGAATATAAACACATATTTCTCAAACACATCAGCTCTTGCCAGCATACCAGTACTTCCATGTGCAGCCCCTGACTGGTCCACTCTTCATGAAGAATATTACATAGTTGACACCAGTGAGGTAACAGTACAGAAACAAGTTTGATTGATGATGGCAGCGAACAATTTTCTCCAAGGCTGTTTGTTCCATAATGCTATGAAGACATGTTTGATGGGAAAGGGATCTATACCTTAAGGTCAAGTGCTGACCAGTGAAACACTGACTGATTCACAATGCCCCTGAATTGATTTAGTTTTATTTGATCCTTTAACAATGATGCACTTTGTCAGATGAAAATAAAACTAACCACTAATCATTATTTTAGATCAAAATTAATTTGTGAGTGATGGCAAATTTATACCCATTTTTAAGACAGCTTTAGCTTTTTATCCCCTCCACTTTCTGGTTCTTTTATTTCAGTATGCCATCTCTGTTTCCATATATGCTTTCATTCTCTGGATGATTGGTGGTCTAATATTAATCAGGTGCAGTGAAGAGAGTCAAACTGTAGGTTGTTATGTCACGGTCTGGTCCATGAAATCCGCATTCCGGTTCACGGTCTGGTCCATTGATCCATATTCCGGGTTTTCCCTCTTTTTCCCGGTTCCATTGGGCTCCTTAATCGAGGCACCTGATTCTAGTTTTGGGCTGGCTACATAAAAAATAGCTTTGGGATTCAGCTTCTTTTGCTGGACTGTTCCCTTCCTCTCCCCATCCGAATCCCTGTCGGAAACCTCACCATTCCTCGTCTCAGTCCCTGTCAAAACCCACACCTAGAAGCTCGGCATCTGCAACCTTCGTCTGCATCCCCGTCAGGTTCAACCGCCGGAGTGAGACCAGAGCCTTGTCACGCCAAGATAAGGAATAATCTATCGTTGAGTTTGGAACTGTCTCTTTGTGACCCTGTGTTTTAGTGTCTGTGTCAAAGAAGAGTCCCGGCCCTAAGTCCTGTTCCCAAGGGGGGGTCCTGACGCTGTGCTCTGTGTTCCTGTGCTCAAGTTCAAGGCTCTGTGTTCCAACCCTGTCCAAGTCTGAGCTTCGTGTCCTCATTCAGTTCTGGTGCCTCTTCCAGTCCATGTTCCTCACTCAGCCAGGGGTTCCTCAACTAGCCTGGTGCTGGAGATTTCTCATCCTGTCCTGCAGCCACGTCCTGTCCTTGCTGAGATCCTAGTCCCGAGATCTAGCCTAGACCTGGGTTCCAGTTCTGAGTCAAGTCCCAGGTTCCGGGTCCTTGTCCAAGCTTTGGTTCTGGAGTTCCGTGTTCCTAGTCCAGGCTCCTCGTTCCTAGTTCCACGTTCAGGTCCCGTGTTCCTAGTCCAAGTCCTAGACCAGTCCCTGAATCCTGTCTCGACCAGGGCCTGTGTCAATGTTCATTGTAGTTTCTTGCTGACTCACCTCGCTATCTCCATAAACCTAGTACTGTTCCTTATACTAGAGTCCGGGATGTCTCTGACCGGGTGCATGACATCCTGGTACGAGAGGGAAAGCAACCAGATGTCATGATACATGTTGGTACCAACGAAATAGGCAGGAAGAGGGATGAGGTCCTGAAGTGTGAGTTTCGGGAACTAGGCAGAAGGCTGAAGAACAGGACCTCAAGGGTGGCATTCTCAGGATTGCTGCCAGTACTACATGACAGTGATGGTAAGAATTGGAGGAGGTGGCAGTTGAATGCATGGCTGAGGAGTTGGTGCAGGGAGCAGGGTTTTAGATTTTTGGATCATTGGGATCTCTTCTGGGGAAGGTGGGACCTGTACAAATTGGATGGGTTGCACCTAAACTCGAGGAGGAGCAATATCGTTGCAGGTAGGTTTGCTAGCATGGTTCGGGAGGGTTTAAATTAATTTGCAAGGGGGATGGGACCCAGAGCGATAGAGCAGTGAAAGAAGTGCATGGAATAAAGCCAGATCTAACATATAGAGAGGCTTTGAGGAAAGAAAAGCAGAATAAACAGTGTAAAGACAGTAAGGTAGAAGGGCTGAAGTGTGTGTACCTCAACGCAAGAAGCATCAGGAACAAAGGTAATGAATTGGGAGCTTGGATACATACATGGAATTATGATGTAGTGGCCATTAGAGAGACTTAGCTGTCACCAGGGCAGGAATGGATTCTCAATATTCCTGGATTTCAGTGCTTTAAAAGGGATAAGAAGGAGGGAAAAGGGGAAGAGGGGTGGCACTACTGGTCAGGGATACTATTACAGCTACAGAAAGGATGGGTCATGTAGCAGGATCCTCTTTTGAGTCAATATGGGTGGAAATCAGGAACAGGAAGGGAGCAGTTACTCTATTGGGGGTATTCTATAGGCCCCCTGGTAGTAGCAGAGATACAGAGGAGCAGATTGGGAGGCGGATTTTGGAAAGGTACAAAAATAACGGTTGTTATCATGGGTGACTTTAACTTCCTTAATATTGATTGGCACCTGATTAGTTCCAAAAGTTTAGTTGGGGCAGAGTTTTTTAAGTGTGTCCAGGATGGATTCCTGTCACAGTATGTGGACAGGCTGACTAGGGGGAATGCCATACTAGATCTAGTACTAGGTAATGAACCGGGTCAGGTCACAGATCTCTCAGAGGGTGAACATCTGGGGGACAGTGACCACCGCTCCCCAGCCTTTAGCATTATCATGGAAAAGGATAGAATCAGAGAGCACAGGAAAATTTTTAATTGGGGAAGGGCAAATTATGAGGCTATAAGGCTAGAACTTGCAGGTTTGAATAGGGATGATGTTTTTGCAGGGAAATGTACTATGGACATGTGGTCAATGTTTAGAGATCTCTTGCAGGATGTTAGGGATAAATTTGTCCTGGTGAGAAAGATAAAGAATGGTAGGGTGAAGGAACCATGCGTGACAAGTGAGGTGGAAAATCTAGTCAGGTGGAAGAAGGCAGCATACATGAGGTTTAGGAAGCAAGGATCAGATGGGTCTATTGAGGAATATAGAGAAGCAAGAAAGGAGCTTAAGAAGGGGCTGAGAAGAGCAAGAAGGGGGCATGAGAAGGCCTTGGCGAGTAGGGTAAAGGAAAACCCCAAGGCATTCTTCAATTATGTGAAGATCAAAAGGATGACAGGAGTGAAGGTAGGACCGATTAGAGATAAAGGTGGGAAGATGTCCCTGGAGGCTGTGGATGTGAACGAGGTCCTCAATGAATACTTCTGTTCGGTATTCACCATTGAGAGGGAACCTGATGATGGTGAGGACAATATGAGTGAGGTTGATGTTCTGGAGCATGTTGATATTAAGGGAGAGGAGGTGTTGGAGTTGTTAAAATACATTAGGACAGATAAGTCCCCGGGGCCTGACGGAATATTCCCCAGACTGCTCCATGAGGCGAGGGAAAAGATCACTGAGCCTCTGGCTAGGATCTTTATGTCCTCGTTGTCCACAGGAATGGTACTGGAGGGAGGCGAATGTTGTCCCCTTGTTCAAAAAAGGTAGTAGGGATAGTCTGGGTAATTATATCCAGTGAGCCTTACGTCTGTGGTGGGAAAGCTGTTGGAAAAGATTCTTAGAGATAGGATCTATGAGCATTTAGAGAATCATGGTCTGATCAGGGACAGACAGCATGGCTTTGTGAAGGGCAGATCGTGTCTAACAAGCCTGATAGAGTTCTTTGAGGAGGTGACCAGGCATATAGATGAGGATAGTGCAGTGGATGTGATAGATATGGATTTTAGTAAGGCTTTTGACAAGGTTCCACATGGCAGGCTTATTCAGAAAGTCAGAAGGCATGTGTTCCAGGGAAGTTTGGCCAGGTGGATTCAGAATTGGCTTGCCTGCAGAAGGCAGAGTGTGGTGGTGGAGGGAGTACATTCAGATTGGAGGATTGTGATGAATGGTGTCCCACAAGGATCTGTTCTGGGACCTCTACTTTTCGTGATTTTTATTAACGACCTGGATGTTGGGGTAGAAGGGTGGTTTGGCAAGTTTTCAGACGACACAAAAGTTGGTGGTGTTGTAGATAGTGTAGAGGATTGTCAAAGATTGCAGAGAGACATTGATAGGATGCAGAAGTGGGCTGAGAAGTGGCAGATGGACTTCAACCTGGAGAAGTTTGAGGTGGTACACTTTGGAAGGACAAACTCCAAGGCAGAGTACAAAGTAAATGGCAGGATACTTGGCAGTGTGGATGAGCAGAGGGATCTGGGGGTACATGTCCACAGATCCCTGAAAGTTGCCTCACAGGTAGATAGGGTAGTTAAGAAAGCTTATGGGGTGTTAGCTTTCTTAAGTCAAGGGATTGAGTTTAAGAGATGTGATGTAATGATGCAACTCTATAAAACTCTGGTTAGGCCACACTTGGAGGACTGTGTCCAGTTCTGGTCGCCTCACTATAGGAAGGATGTGGAAGCATTGGAAAGGTACAGAGGAGATTCACCAGGATGCTGCCTGGTTTAGAGAGTATGCATTATGATCAGAGATTAAGGGAGCTAGGGCTTTACTCTTTGGAGAGAAGGAGGATGAGAGGAGACATGATAGAGGTGTACAAGATATTAAGAGGAATAGATAGAGTGGATAGCCAGCGCCTCTTCCCCAGGGCACCACTGCTCAATACAAGAGGACATGGCTTTAAAGTAAGGGGTGGGAAATTCAAGAGGGATATTAGAGGAATGTTTTTTACTCAGAGAGTGGTTGGTGCGTGGAATGCACTGCCTGAGTCACTGGTGGAGGCAGATACACTAGTGAAGTTTAAGAGACTACTAGACAGGCATATGGAGGAATTTAAGGTGGGTGGTTATATGGGAGGCAGGATTTGAGGGTCAGCACAACATGGTGGGCCGAAGGGCCTGTAATGTGCTGTACTATTCTATGTCTATGTACTTCAGTGTCTGTGTCTTGCATTTGGGTCCACTCCTTAAACGCCCCCTTGCAACGTGCTAAGGTGATTGTAGCAAAATGAAACTGTTTTATCTTCTTCTCCTGACAGCTTGTAACATTTGAGCACAATCTAGCGTTATACTGACCTTCCTCTCCTAGATTGTCACTCTAGTTCTCCAAACCCTCTGCCTTTGGCCACTTACATTGTTCAAATAAAGTTCAATGCAAATTGAAGAAATGCTACCTCCTCTTCTGACCTTCCATGCATATATTGTTATGACAAAAGAAATTCACTGACACTATACCCTTTGATTCCTTTAGCAGCTGCAGGTTTAGTGATCTCTGCTCTGAATATATTTGGTGACTAAGCGTCCACAACTCTTTTGGACAGTGAATCCCAAAGATTGAACAGCCTCTGGGTGAAAAAAAGTCCTAGTCGCAATACCAAAAACCCCAACTCCTTAGTTTGAGACTCTGACATCTAATTTTACACATTCCAGCCAGGGAAGTATTATCCCTGTTTCTACCCTGTTAAAACTTTATATGTTTCAATGAGATCATTGTTCATTTTTATGAAATGAAGAGAACACAGACCTAGTCTGTTTATTTTCTTTGTATATAGCAAATCTGCCATTCCAGAAATTAATATGGTGAGCTCATGCTGTACTCTGTTTTTTATGTATATCCTTCTTTTGGTAGGAACAGGATTTGTTCACAATATTCCATGTGTAGAATAATGAAAGCTCAAATTGGAGTGATATGTATCTGCTCTTTGATTTGAATTCTCTTTCAATAAAGTCAACATTCAATTTGCCTTCCTGGTTATTCACTGAGCCTGCATATTAACTTTTCTTAATTTGTATACCAAAGCTCTCAGGTTCCGTTAACTATCACTGTTTAGTAATCTTTCACCATTTAAAACATGCTCCTCCATTCATTCTTTTAAAATCAAAATGGATAAACTCACATTTCTCCACTTTATATTCCATTTTTGCCCACTCACTTAGCCTGCCTGTTTCTACCTGAAACCACTCTGCATTCTTAGCTCACACTGCCATCTAGCTTTGCCTCGATTTTGAAGTCAACAGTTTCAAACCATTAGCCATTTCAGCCTTCTGAGGGAAAGAAGCTGGAATGGTGGAAGTGCAAGGTGCAAGGCTGGAGAGAGTAATAGTTTGAAAATGTTTTATCTCCTCCAGACAAACCTTTTGGTCTACAGCCTTACCTACCTTTTTTTTTAGCTAGTGCCAGCATTGGGTCAAATCTGGTTAACATCCCCAATAAGAGGAAGTGTCCACAGAATATTTAATAACCAGGCAGCTAGTCAGTGCTTAACCAGCTACTGACCAGTAGGAAGGGGTTTTCTCATTCCTCTTTCTCTCATTACACTGCAGTAGCTGGTGCATGGGATACTTTTGATTGGACCTGTTCTATCTCACGGCCATCAGCTACTTCACCGTCTTGGCTTAAGATGAGCTACATCTGGGCAAGAGAAAGAGAGCAGCAGGGAAGTGCTCGTCACAGGAAATAGAAGCTGAATATCTTGATTGCTTTTAAAAAAAAACTCAGATTTGTATCTGTGCTCCGATATGCCTCCTAGGAGACCTCCTTCTTACTAGACCTAGTGGGTACATAAAATTGTTGTTCTCGAAGTCATCACTATCCTAAGTTATACTACTTGCACATCTTTCATGAGTTCAGAAGCATTCAACCTGCCATCCAAAAAGGCTTAAGATAGAGGACTGATGATTCTTTTGTTTTCACTGCCGATAGTAATGCCAATCAGAATGTTGAACAGTTGGATTTGTATTTCATTTCGGCTTATCACACTTGCAGGATGGCATCAACTGCTTGCACACAATATGCAATGGTGGGAGGTTATTTATGTGGGTACCAACAAGATTCATACGTATTTTTTATCATTGTTATTCCAAGCTCCCTGACAACTTTTAGAGCTGAAAGCAGATCTAATATGTGGTTGCTAGGAGGTAAGCAGCTATCATTTGGTTAAATCAAATACCTTCATAATTTTAAAAAACTTGTTTCAAGTGATGCATTATCCTCATTATTTTTTTTTGTTTTCTGTGTGTTTGCACTTAGATTCTCATCACAAGGCAAAGGCATGCTTGGAAAATTTATTTTTCAAATGACATTACTGGGCAGCTGTTTCATTACAGGAAGAAAACAAAATACTAACAGTGGCTTTTCTCTGTTAATATCTCCTTCACTTCTATCTATGGAGGGAGA
The DNA here is from genome assembly GCF_963921235.1 of Mobula hypostoma. Classification (NCBI taxonomy): domain Eukaryota; kingdom Metazoa; phylum Chordata; class Chondrichthyes; order Myliobatiformes; family Myliobatidae; genus Mobula; species Mobula hypostoma. Next base: position 75,575,784 of record NC_086099.1, on the reverse strand, counting down.
TATTATAGTAAGTCAAGACTATTTCTATCTGTTGGAAGATGTGAAATATCCAATATTTTGAACACTGGCAGGGAAGCTACCCTTCATGTCCTGGCCTTTATGTATTCCTCATGGGGTGTAGGGGTTGTCAGGGAGGGGTAGCACCTCTGGTGGAGGAACATGTCGTGTCCTTTTCAAGGCCGTTAGTCCACCTTTGGTCCCCACCTGGCACTCAGGTCTCACCTGTGGCTCCCCATAGCTGTTTGCATGTGACAGCGGCCACACCCTGGGCAACGGTTTCGACAAGCCGGCTAAACCAGGTGAGGGTAGCCGACGGGTCTCAACCCCTCGTTGAGATAGGGAGTTGTCTGTCCCAGCATGTGAAGACAGACTCTGGCTGATTGAGCGTACAAGACCTATAGAAGGTCCAACGGTCAAGAAGGTGGTCTCTGCAAGCGTCGTGGAACGTGTAGAGCAGGACAAGACACAAAAAACGTCCTGGTCATCCACTGTGCCTAGTCCATCTCCAGCCGTCTCGACTCTGTCTTGCCACTGGATCCAGATGGGAATTGGGAAGAGAGAGTGTGGCTGACGCTGTGCAACTCTCCCTCACTTAAGTCCAAATCACGCGCTAGTCTCGACACCACCGTATAAAAGATTTTATAGATATGTAAAAAGGAAAAGACTGGTAAAGACAAATGTAGGTCCCCTGCAGACAGAAACAGGTGAATTGATTATGGGGAGCAAGGACATGGCAGACCAATTGAATAATTACTTTGGTTCTGTCTTCACTAAGGAGGACATAAATAATCTTCCAGAAATAGTAGGGAACAGAGGGTCCAGTGAGATGGAGGAACTGAGCGAAATACATGTTAGTAGGGAAGTGGTGTTGGGTAAATTGAAGGGATTGAAGGCAGATAAATCCCCAGGGCCAGATGGTCTGCATCCTAGAGTGCTTAAGGAAGTAGCCCAAGAAATAGTGGATGCATTAGTGATAATTTTTCAAAACTCGTTAGATTCTGGACTAGTTCCTGAGGATTGGAGGGTGGCTAATGTAACCCCACTTGTTAAAAAAGGAGGGAGAGAGAAACCGGGGAATTATAGACTGGTTAGCCTAACGTCGGTGGTGGGGAAAATGCTGGAGTCAGTTATCAAGGATGTGATAACAGCACATTTGGAAAGCGGTGAAATGATCAGACAAAGTCAGCATGGATTTGTGAAAGGAAAATCATGTCTGACGAATCTCATAGAATTTTTTGAGGATGTAACTAGTAGAGTGGATAGGGGAGAACCAGTGGATGTGGTATATTTGGATTTTCAAAAGGCTTTTGACAAGGTCCCACACAGGAGATTAGTGTGCAAACTTAAAGCACACGGTATTGGGGGTAAGGTATTGGTGTGGGTGGAGAATTGGTTAGCAGACAGGAAGCAAAGAGTGGGAATAAACGGGACCTTTTCAGAATGGCAGGCGGTGACTAGTGGGGTACCGCAAGGCTCAGTGCTGGGACCCCAGTTGTTTACAATATATATTAATGACTTGGATGAGGGAATTAAATGCAGCATCTCCAAGTTTGCGGATGACACGAAGCTGGGTGGCAGTGTTAGCTGTGAGGAGGATGCTAAGAGGATGCAGGGTGACTTGGATAGGTTGGGTGAGTGGGCAAATTCATGGCAGATGCAATTTAATGTGGATAAATGTGAAGTTATCCACTTTGGTGGCAAAAATAGGAAAACAGATTATTATCTGAATGGTGGCCGATTAGGAAAAGGGGAGGTGCAACGAGACCTGGGTGTCATTATACACCAGTCATTGAAAGTGGGCATGCAGGTACAGCAGGCGGTGAAAAAGGCGAATGGTATGCTGGCAATTATAGCGAGAGGATTCGAATACAGGAGCAGGGAGGTACTACTGCAGTTGTACAAGGCCTTGGTGAGACCACACCTGGAGTATTGTGTGCAGTTTTGGTCCCCTAATCTGAGGAAAGACATCCTTGCCTTAGAGGGAGTACAAAGAAGGTTCACCAGATTGATTTCTGGGATGGCAGGACTTTCATATGAAGAAAGACTGGATGAACTGGGCTTGTACTCATTGGAATTTAGAAGATTGACGGGGGATCTGATTGAAACGTATAAGGTCCTAAAGGGTTTGGACAGGCTAGATGCAGGAAGATTGTTCCCGATGTTGGGGAAGTCCAGAACAAGGGGCCACAGTTTGAGGATAGAGGGGAAGCCTTTTAGACCGAGATTAGGAAAAACTTCTTCACACAGAGAGTGGTGAATCTGTGGAATTCTCTGCCACAGGAAACAGTTAAGGCCAGTTCATTGGCTATATTTAAGAGGGAGTTAGATATGGCCCTTGTGGCTACGGGGGTCAGGGGGTATGGAGGGAAGGCTGGGGCGGGGTTCTGAGTTGGATGATCAGCCATGATCATAATAAATGGCGGTGCAGGCTCAAAGGGCCGAATGGCCTACTCCTGCACCTATTTTCTATGTTTCTATGTAATGGTGTCGAGGTCCTCATTGACGTCAACGATGGACGAACACAAATCAACACTTAAGAAATTAACCTTAGTTAGTCATTAAACACATTGTTAAAACAAACTTTTTCATTGCAGTTCGAAATTATTTTGCTGGTTATAAAATATTTGCAATACTCTAAAAGGGAATTGAAAAGGCACATTTAAAACCAAAACCTTTTCCAATGTATTATGCTTAATATCAAAGGGTATCCTGTGTATTCATCCAAGAAGCCACTTACTGAGGTCTAGTTTCCTTGCAGATATTTTTTGTATTAAGATATGATGGGTCGTAAAGTTAGCTGGCTCAAAACTTTTGAAGGGATTGATTCTAAGCTTTAGAAGTTCCCAAGAAACCTAATTAACTGCATGGGAATTTTTGAAACATGACTTTA